>NW_027361711.1:32577500-33032500 GCF_039654945.1 Dendrobates tinctorius
TTGATGTTGGACATTGTACCAGGAAGAGGTGGACCAAAGCAAGCCATTTTTCTGTCACCCTATGTGTCATCAGGGGAAGGTGGGACAAAATCCTTGGAAACCCATGCGTGGTTCATTTTAATGAAGGTTAGATCATCCACATTTTGGGTTGACAGACGGGTCCTTTTTTCTGTCAGGATTGATCCAGCTGCACTGAAGACTCTTTCCGATAGCACACTTGCAGCTGGGCAAGCGAGCTCCTGTAAGGCATATTGGGCCAATTCAGGCCAGGTGTCCAGTTTAGCGGCCCAATAGTCAAAGGGGAATGACCTGTGTGGGAGAACATCGATATGGGAGGAAAAGTAGTTTGTAACCATAGTTGACAACTGCTGTCTCCTGTCACTTTCCATCGATGCAGTATTACCAGTTGTGTGAGCGGTATTTGAAAAATCAGTCCACAACATTGTCATGAAACCCCTGTCTCCAACGCCACTTCTGCTGTGTGCACCACGAACACCTCTGCCAAGCTGCCCCCGGCCCGTACGGCTCGAGTGAGAACCATCACCGCTGCTGTGTGCTGGGAATGCCTCAAGCAACCGATTTACCAGAGTTGCTTGTTTATTAGCCAATATTAGGTCAAGGTTCTCCTGTGGCATGATGTTTTGTAATTTGCCTTTATAGCGTGGATCCAGGATGCTGGCCAACCAGTAGTCGTCATCGTTCATCATTTTGGCAATGCGGGGGTCCCTTTTTAGGATCCGCAAGGCATAATCTGACATGTGGGCCAATGTTCCCGGTGTCAATGATGCACTGCGAGTGCTGGGTGGAGGAGCACTTTCTGGCAAATCCACATCCCTCCAGTCACGCACAAACCCTGTACCAGACCTTGCCACGCCAACATTTTCACTTGCCCCACGAGATGCATCCTCCTCCCCTAAGTAATCATCCCCATCATCATCCTCCTCCTCCTCTTCTTCCTCCACCTCGTCCAGGAGAGGTCCCTGAGCAGACAATGGCTGAATGTCATCAAGGATTCCCTCCTCCTCTTCCTCCTCATCAACATTGGCTGCAGACGCCTGCTCCTTAAGGTGCGTCAAAGTTTGCATGAGCAGACGCATAAGTGGGATGCTCATGCTTAGGATGGCGTCGTCTGCGCTTACCAGCCGTGTGCATGCCTCAAAACACTGAAGGACTTTACAAAGGTCTTTCAGCTTCGACCACTGCACACCTGTCAACTCCATGTCTGCTCTCAAAGTGCCTGGCCGTGTATCCTCCCACAAATGCATTATGGCCTGCCTCTGCTCGCACAGCCGCTCCACCATGTGCAGGGTGGAGTTCCACCTTGTTGCAATGTCGATAATGAGGCGGTGGTTGGGAAGGTGGAGCAATCGCTGCAGCTTCTGCATGCGAACGGAGTGTACAGGCGACCGGCGGATGTGCGCGCACAGTCTTCGCACCTTCTGGAGCAGGGCCGTTAACTCCGGATAATTTTTGAGGAAGCACTGCACCACCAGGTTCAAGGTGTGAGCCAAGCAAGGTATGTGGCTGAGTTTTGAAAGGGCTATGGCTGCCACAAAATTACGGCCGTTATCACTAACTACCTTGCCTGCCTCAAGATGTACACTGCCCAGCCATGACTCAGTTTGTCGCTTCAAGTACTCGGCCAGCACCTCGGCGGTGTGTCTGTCGCCCAAACACATCATCTGCAACACAGCCTGCTGACGCTTTCCACTAGCTGCTCTATAGGGGGACACATCGTGTGCAACAGTGGCAGCTGCAGATGGAGTGCTCGTACGACTGCGCTCTGTGGACGAGCTTTCGCTTCTGGAGGAGGAGGAGGAGGAGGAGGGTCGAACGCCTACAGCCAACTGTTTCCTATACCGTGGGCTAGGCAGCACTGTCCCACCACCGCTGTCCCCTGTGGACCCTGCATCCACCACATTAACCCAGTGCGCAGTGATGGACACGTAATGGCCCTGGCCATGCCGACTGGACCATGCATCAGTTGTGAGGTGCACCTTTCCGCTCACTGACTGCTTGAGTGCATGGACAATGCGGTCTTTCACATGATGGTGGAGGGCTGGGATGGCTTTGCGAGAGAAGAAGTGGCGACTGGGTAGGTCATAGCGTGGTACTGCATAGGCCATGAGTTCGCGGAAAGCTGTGCTTTCCACCAACCGAAAGGGCATCATCTCAAACGAGATTAGTTTGGCAATGTGGGCGTTCAAACCCAGTGTACGCGGATGAGAGACTGAGTACTTTCTTGACCTACTCATAGTGTCTGGGAGGGTGAGCTGGACTTGAGAGCTGCATATGGTGGAAGTAGCGGTGGACAGGGCGGACTGAGAGAGGGTTGATGATGGTGATGGAGTTGGTGTTCTTTCTGATGGCCTAGAATCAGTCTTTCGTTGATATAACAGTGGGATTCCCTGACTGCTGTGGTCTTGCAACGACACCTCAACATTTGCTGCTGTGCTATCCGGTGGGCTTACAGTGGGGGAAACAATGTAGCGTTGCTGACTACCTTCGTTGTGATCAGTTGCACATGTGGCACTTGAGGTTTGGTGTTGTGTCCACGCTTGCAAGTGCATGCTGGTTAAATGTCTAAGCATGCAACTGGTATTCAAATTTTTCAGATTTTTCCCTCGGCTAAAGGTCTTTGCGCACTTCTTACAGATAACCTTGGCCTGATCATGAGGATTTTGATCAACAAAGTGCCACACTGCACTCTTCCTACTTTGGCAGACATTTTGCGGCCTAGCACGCTGTGATCTTTTGACCCTCTGGACAAGCTGTCCAGCAACTCTTTTGATGTTTGGAACCTGTCTTTGGAGTGCTCCGGGCCTGCCAGATAACAGCTGTTGCGATGTCGATGTCTGCTGTGGATGCTCCTCATCTGAGCTATTGGAAGCAGCACCCTCTTCCCCCAATGGATGCCAATCTGGGTCAACAACTGGGTCATCCATCACCTCCTCTTCTATGTCATGTGCACCTTCCTCTGTGTCACCGTGTATGGTGGTATAGTGTGCGGGAAGGGGCACCTGAGTCTCATCAGGGTCAGAATCTGGCTCTGTACACTGCGAGGACAATGTAGTGCTCTGAGTGAATGTACCAGCAGAATCATCCATCAGCGGCTGTGCATCAGTGCACTCCATGTCAGATTCATCTTGGCCTGGGTAATTCACCATTTCACTTGATAATCCAGGCATGGTATGTGAAAACAGCTCCATGGAGTAATCAGTAGTATGGCCTGCGTCATCCTTCAATCTTGGTTGGGGTGAAGGACACAAGGAAAGGTGTGGTTCATGAACATGAGCCTCCAATGACGACTCAGTGCTTTTACTTTTTACAACTGAAGAAGAGGAGGCGATAGAGCTGGAGGCTGAGTCAGCAATGTAAGACAAAACTTTTTCCTGATGCTCTGGCTTTAAAAGCGGTTTGCCAACTCCTAGAAAACTAAGCGTTCGAGGCCTTATGTAGCCAGACGATGACGCAGGGTCAGCACCTCCTGCATTCGGTCCTATTTTGCTCTTGCCACTACCATCAGATCCACCACCAACACCATCATTACCAGCTGCCAACCCCCGCCCAATTCCATGGCCTCTTCCACCAGCCTTCCTCATTTTTGATAGAAATGTAGACAAAATCCAACAAACTATATAGTAATGAAAAACAAGGTACAAGGTGTCTATAGGACAGGGGAGATTTTGAATTTCTGCAGACACTTTTGGACACTGGACACTTTTGGATTGTGTGAGGCCCACTGATATCTGAGCGCTATGTGACAGGCTCGATGGCACAGCTGTGACCAAAGTGACTAGAGGATAAGGGAGATTTTGAATCTCTGCACACACTTTTGGACACTGGACACTTTTGGATTGTGTGAGGCCCACTGATATCTGAGCGCTATGTGACAGGCTCGATGGCACAGCTGTGACCAAAGTGACTAGAGGATAAGGGAGATTTTGAATCTCTGCACACACTTTTGGACACTTTTGGATTGTGTGAGGCCCAATGAATATCTGAACGCTATGTGACAGGCTCGATGGCACAGCTGTGACCAAAGTGACTAGAGGATAAGGGAGATTTTGAATCTCTGCACACACTTTTGGACACTGGACACTTTTGGATTGTGTGAGGCCCACTGATATCTGAGCGCTATGTGACAGGCTCGATGGCACAGCTGTGACCAAAGTGACTAGAGGATAAGGGAGATTTTGAATCTCTGCACACACTTTTGGACACTGGACACTTTTGGATTGTGTGAGGCCCACTGATATCTGAGCGCTATGTGACAGGCTCGATGGCACAGCTGTGACCAAAGTGACTAGAGGATAAGGGAGATTTTGAATCTCTGCACACACTTTTGGACACTGGACACTTTTGGATTGTGTGAGGCTCAATGAATATCTGAGCGCTATGTGACAGGCTCGATGGGACAGCTGTGACAAAAGTGACTAGAGGATAAGGGAGATTTTGAATCTCTGCACACACTTTTGGACACTGGACACTTTTGGATTGTGTGAGGCCCACTGATATCTGAGCGCTATGTGACAGGCTCGATGGCACAGCTGTGACCAAAGTGACTAGAGGATAAGGGAGATTTTGAATCTCTGCACACACTTTTGGACACTGGACACTTTTGGATTGTGTGAGGCCCACTGATATCTGAGCGCTATGTGACAGGCTCGATGGCACAGCTGTGACCAAAGTGACTAGAGGATAATGGAGATTTTGAATCTCTGCACACACTTTTGGACACTGGACACTTTTGGATTGTGTGAGGCCCAATGAATATCTGAGCGCTATGTGACAGGCTCGATGGCACAGCTGTGACCAAAGTGACTAGAGGATAAGGGAGATTTTGAATCTCTGCACACACTTTTGGACACTGGACACTTTTGGATTGTGTGTGGACCAATGAATATCTGAGCGCTATGTGACAGGCTCGATGGCACAGCTGTGACCAAAGTGACTAGAGGATAAGGGAGATTTTGAATCTCTGCACACACTTTTGGACACTGGACACTTTTGGATTGTGTGAGGCCCACTGATATCTGAGCGCTATGTGACAGGCTCGATGGCACAGCTGTGACCAAAGTGACTAGAGGATAAGGGAGATTTTGAATCTCTGCACACACTTTTGGACACTGGACACTTTTGGATTGTGTGAGGCCCACTGATATCTGAGCGCTATGTGACAGGCTCGATGGCACAGCTGTGACCAAAGTGACTAGAGGATAAGGGAGATTTTGAATCTCTGCACACACTTTTGGACACTGGACACTTTTGGATTGTGTGAGGTCCAATGAATATCTGAGCGCTATGTGACAGGCTCGATGGCACAGCTGTGACAAAAGTGACTAGAGGATAAGGGAGATTGGATTGCTTTTAAAAAAGCAGTTTGCGGAACAGTGGGTAAACAGCAATGCAGGAATGTCAGGAAGCCTTAGAAGGCAGCCCAACAACCAACACCACTGATACACCACTATATAGCCTCCCCTTGCACTGCACACACAGTGACTGGTGTGTTGTGCAGGCCAAATCGCTAGCAGCAGAAGCAGTTTTTTTGTCTTCTTCCCTGCCTAACGCTCTCCCTACAGAATCAGCAGCAACCTCTCCCTATACTAAGATCGGCAGAAATAAGATGGCGGTCGGCGTGCACGCCCTTTTATACCCCCTGTGACGCCCACCAAAGCAAGCCAATCACTTGCATGCCCTTCTGAAAGATGGTGGTGACCCGTGCCTATGTCATCACGTTGCCCACAGTGTCCGTGGATCCTGATTGGCTGAAAAAGAGCGCAAAACAAACTTTTGAAACGCGACTTTGGCACGTAAGTCGCCGACCTCGTGGCCGACCTCATCCTAGGGTCGGGTTTCGTTTCATGAAACCCGACTTTGCCAAAAGTCGACGACTTTTGAATTTTTTCGACCCGTTTCGCTCAACTCTAGTGAGTACTAATAAAATTTATACTTTTGCATATATTTTGGATCCGTTACTCCGTTTTCTCCTTTTTAAGATTAGTATATGGAGTGGTAATCCTTGCACAAGGCGTTTTTGGACCATGGTCACCGCCTTGTCTCTGATACTGGGCATTATCATATATGTAATGACTAGACAAGCTGTGAGGATTCTCCATCGCCGGCGGGAACAGGCGTTCACTTGACTATTAATATGCGGTATGCATGCGGACAGCCATATTCTGACCAGTCTGCATAACCTCACTCAATATACAGTACTTGTATTGAACGAGGCCAGATGTGTCTCACAATGTGGCCTGATATATGCGTATCGCATATGGCCGCTTGGTCTCAGCACCGTAAAATCCTGACAGCTGCACCTGCTGGGAGGATTCCCAAATCTGCAGTCATACAGTATAGAGTGACACACTGTGATAAATGTTGACAACCCCTTTTAAGAATGCTGGTTTCACAATAATATTTCAGTTAGACAGGCTTCTGATCAAAGGTGAAAAAAGGTAATAATAATAATAATAATAAATTTTATTTCTATAGCGTCGACATATTCCGCAGCATTTTACATTTCAGAGGGGACTTGTACAGACAATATACATTACAGCATAACAATAATCACATAGATCATAACAGATACCAAGGGGAATGAGGGCCCTGCTCGCAAGCTTACAATCTATGAGGAAAAAAGGGGAGACACGAAAGGTGGGTGGTAACAGTTACCCTGATTGTATGTGGGTCGCCCCTCACACCCAGGGCAGCGGGGTACTCGGTACCGGGCTGGTGTCAGGGGGAATGTGTAACAGCAGCGGTGACCCGGTCCGTGGCCCTGGGCGACCAATATCAATGGCGGTGATGTTAATGATGTTAAAGTTTATTGGAATAGTTCGTGACGCCACCTGTGGTGTTTGGCAAGCAAGATGTTAAGCCAACGCTGCGTGCAGATCCACTGGGACTGATGGTGTGGTGCAGCAAAGATGGTGTAGCTCTCCACAGGTGGAGCTGTAGTCCCAGGGCAGTGTAGGTGCAATGGATAAGGAGAGGCGCAGAATAGTATAGATGCTGGTACCCAGGTGTAGCGGTGCTGGAATAACTGGAGGACACCAGAGTATGCGGTTCCAAAGCTTTACTCACTGTTTGCAGTTCACACAACTGCCTGCCTCCGCACTGTGTTCTTCAGGTCAGGGCCCCAGTCAACCTCCAGGCAGGATAGTATTCTCCTCTCCACACTCCGCCAATATGTACCTTACTGAACGACTCCTCCAATGCGCCTTTAGGTTCGAAGCACTCCAGTACTTAGTTACCCTGGAATGCCTCTCTCTAGGTGTTCCTAGTCTCTACTTGTATGACAGACAGCTGTAGCCTGCTTGGGGGGCTCCGCTCTGCGTCCCGGCTCACTATCCAAGTGCTGTTGTGTCCCAAGTCTGCGATGGGAGTAAGGCGTTGGTGGCTCACTACTCCTCCGGTGTCTGTTGCCGGACATAAAGATCCAATCAACCTCGGGGACCGGGCCCCTGCCTTTGCGCTCTGGACTGGAAGGGTTCTCTCGCTTTCTCAACCTGCTTCCCACCATCCTTCTATTCTCCTTCGTTCCGATCTGTTCTATCTCTCTTATGGAATCTGTAGTCTCCAGTCTACATCTCTTTCTCCTTCTCTTCCTTCACTGCCCCAGTTCACTGGGGCAGCTGCAGCACTCCTTCCTCCATCCCTTCTTCCAGGGATCCCCACTCTTCACCGAGTGGCTGTTCTCTCCTACTCTGCCTGCCTTCTTCTGCGGACTGACCTGAAATCCTACACCTTCCCTCTCTTTTATATCTAACTCCACCCGCCTCCCCAGCACCTTTCGTGTTACGAAGCCAGGAACAACAAAAGGCACCCTATGACCTTTCCAGCATAAAGCATGGATGGGTCCCTGCTGAACTATCCTGTGTGTGGGGTGCAGGTGTGGGAATGTGGAAGGGAGTTCCCACCCTACCTGGATGGTGGGGTACCACACCTTAGGAGAAGGTGCAGTACCTCTGTGGCGACTGAAGCCTCAGGGGCGACACATATGGACCAGCCATAATGATAAGTGTGTAACAGTTCAGATGCAGAGGGCTAATGGAAGCATAAAGCATATGGGAACATGATGCGGGGAACCTGGTTATGGTAAAAAACTTTTGGCTGTGCCACATAGGGATAGATTAGGTTAATGTGTTGAGGCGGTAGGCCAGTCTGAATAAATGAGTTTTCAGGGCATGCTTAAAATTGTGGGGATTGGGGACTAATCGTATTGACCAGGGAAGTGCATTCCAAAGAATTGGCGCAGCACGTGTATAGTCTTGAAGACGGGAGTAGGAGGTTCTGATTATTGAGGATGCTAACCTCAGGTCATGAGCAGAATGGAGGGCGCGGGTAGGATGGTATACTGAAACAAGGAAGGAGATGTAGGGTGATGCTGAGCCATGAAGAGCTTTGTGGGTGAGGGTAATAAGTTTGTACTGGATTCTGGAGTGAATGGGTAGCCAGTGTAATGACTGGCACAAGGTAGAGGCATCGGTGTAACGATTGGCGAGAAATATGATCCTGGCAGCAGCATTCAAGACAGATTGGAAGGGGGGAGAGTTTGGTAAGAGGGAGACCGATTAGAAGGGAGTTACAATAGTCGAGACGAGAATGAATAAGAGAAACAGTCAGAGTTTTTGCAGAGTCAAAAGTAAGAAAGGGTCGAATTCTTGAAATGTTTTTGAGGTGCAGATAACAAGAGCGAGCCAGTGATCGGATGTGGGGGACAAAGGAAAACTCAGAGTCAAGTATGACCCCAAGACAGCGGGCATGTTGCTGGGGAGTAATAGTAGAACCACACACGGAAATGGCAATGTCGGGTATAGGTACATTAGTAGCGGGAGGAAACACAAGGAGTTCAGTCTTTGACAGGTTCAGTTTCAGATATAGTGAGGACATGATGTTATACACAGCATTTAGAAAATTGCCGGTGTTTTCTAGAAAGGCTGGCGTGATGTCAGGAGAAGAAGCGTATAATTGGGTGTCGTCAGCATAGAGATGGTACTGGAAACCAAATCTACTGATTGTTTGACCATTAGGGGCAGTATACAAAGAGAAGAGGAGGGGGCCTAGGACTGATCCTTGAGGAACCCCAACAGTAAGGGGAAGATGAGAGGAGGAGGAGCCAGCAAAAGATACAGTAAAGGAGTGGTCAGAGAGATAGGAGGAGAACCAGGAGAGAACGGTGTCCTTGAGGCCAATGGAATGGAGCATAGTGAGGAGAAGCAGATGATCCACAGTGTTGAATGCTGCAGAGAGATCCAAGAGAATTAGCATGGAGTAATGACCCTTTGATTTAGCTGTTAGTAGATCATTAGAGACTTTAGTGAGGGAAGTTTCAGTAGAGTGTAAAGAGCGGAAACTGGATTGGAGAGGGTCGAGAAGAGAGTTTTCTGAGAGATAGCGGATAAGACGGGAGTGGACCAGGCGTTCCAGGAGTTTAGAGATGAAGGGAAGATTAGAAACAGGTCTATAGTTAGCGGCACAGTTTTGGTCAAGGGATGTTTTTTTAACTAGTGGATGTATGATGGCATGCTTAAATGAGGAGGGAAAGATAAGAGAAGAGAGAGAGAGGTTAAATATTTTAGTTAGGTGAGGGGTGACAGCAGGGGAAAGGGGCTGGAGTAGATGTGACGGAAATGGGTCACTGGTGCAAGTGGTTGGGCGAGAAGATGCAAGGAGCCTGCTTACTTCTTCTTCTGTGACTGGTTCAAAATCAGAGAGTGAGCTAGATGCAGTGGGGGAGGGAGGACAGTGCATGGTATGAGGTGATTGGGAGATAATTTCCTGTTGGATCTGGTCAATTTCTTCATTGAAGTAATTGGCCAGATCGTCAGCTCGAAACTCCGTGGTTGGGGCCTGTACTCTTGGGTTGAGTAGAGAATGAAAAGTGTCAAAGAGACCTTTAGGGTTATTGGACAGTGAAGTGATGAGGGTGTTGAAGTAGGTTTGTTTTGAGAGGTGAAGGGCAGTGTTGTATGTTCGAAGCATAAACTTATGATGGATGAAATCTTCGGGTAGGTTGGATTTTCTCCACAGACTTTCGGCGCACCTGGAGCACCGCTGCAGGAAACGTGTTTGCAGGGTGTGCCAGGGTTGTCGCCGTCTGTGTTGTGGTGTTCTAGGTATAGGAGGAGAAAATTCATCCAGGGCACTTTGAAGTGTTTCATTGTAATGCTTCAATGCAGAATCAGGACATGAGAGGGAGGAGATAGGGGCCAATGAAGACTGCAAGTTCTTCATAAGTTTCTGGGTGTTAATGGCCTGTATGTTTCTATAAATATGGACAGTGGGGGTGACCTGAGCAGCCTGGCGGTTCTTAATAGAGAATGAAAGAAGGTTGTGGTCAGATAGCGGGAGAGGGGAGTTTGCAAAATCATCCACTGCACAAAGCCGAGAGAAGACCAAGTCGAGGGAGTTTCCGTCTTCATGCGTTGGAGAATTAGTAAGCTGCAAAAGGCCAAATGAGGAGGTTAGAGATAAAAGGTGAGGAGCAGACGGGGAGAGTGGAAGAGCAATGGGGATGTTGAAATCTCCCATTATGAGGGTAGGGATGTCACAGGAGAGAAAATGTGGAAGCCAAGTGGCAAAATGATCCAGGAACTGAAGGGAGGGGCCGGGAGGACGATATACCACCACCACTCACATGGAGAAGGGGGTGAAGAGTCTGATGGCATGGACCTCAAAAGAAGGAAAGACAAGTGAGGGTACTTGAGGGATAACCTGAAAGGTACATTTTGATGATAGGAGCAGACCAACGCCTCCACCTGCTCTATTGTCTGATCTTGGGGATCATCCTTAAGGACGAATAATCACAGTCATCCATCTAGTCCATGTAACAGAGCCCAAGTTAGACGTGTTGTCTAGTCAGGGAATACTGATCACCCCTCTGCAGGATAAATAATCATTCTGAGACTTGAGTAGAGTAATGTTTGGATTCAGCTTTACTGGGAGCTCAAGCAGTTGACACATGACTGTAAGTATGCTTTTACCAACCAGATTCTCATCCATTTTTCTCAAAGGGGTTATCTAGTCTAAATCCACGAGTCTGCATTCACGCTATATGTCACTAGTAGAGTTGAGCGATACCGTCCGATACTTCAAAGTATCGTATCGGATGGTATCGGCCGATCTTTAAAAAAAGTATCGGTATCGCCGATTCCGATACCGGAAGTCCCATTCAAGTCTATGGGACTTCCGGTATCGGAATAAGAAAAACCCTTTCCTGCCCTTGTACAGCCTCTCTGGGGTCTGTACGGGCCTTTCGGGGGGCTGTGCCGGCCTGCCAGGGGGTCTGTGCAGGCTCCGGTGGTCTGTGCCGGCCTGCCGGTGGTCTGTGCAGGCTCCGGGGGGGCTGTGCCGGCCTGCCGGGGGGCTGTGCAGGCTCCGGGGGGCTGTGCCGGCCTGCCGGGGGGCTGTGCCGGCCTGCCGGGGGGGCTGTGCCGGCCTGCCGGTGGTCTGTGCAGGCTCCGGGGGTCTGTGCAGGCATCGTCCGATGGGACTACAAGTCCCATCGGGCGATGCCTGCTACCATGACAGTGATTGACACATTAGCCAATGATGGGACAGTAGTAGTCCCATCATCCGGCTAATGTGTTAAATGTAAAAAAAAAAAAAAAAAAAAAAAAAAATTACATGCTACATACATACAACATGCATACTACATACATGCTACATTCATACTACATAAATACTACATGCAACATACATACTACATATATACTACATGCATGCTACATACATACTGCATGCTACATACATACCACATATATACTACATACATACTACATGCATGCTACATGCATGCTACATGCTACATACATAACACATATATACTACATGCATGCTACATACATACTACATGCTACATACTACATATATACTACATGCATGCTACATACTACATGCTACATACATACTACATATATACTACATGCATGCTACATACATACTGCATGCTACATGCATGCTACATACATACTACATACATACTACATGCTACATACATACTACATATATACTACATACATACTACATACATACTACATGCATGCTACATACATACCACATACATACTACATGCATGCTACATACATACTACATGCTACATACATACTACATACATACTACATATATACTACATGCATGCTACATACATACTACATATATACTACATGCATGCTACATACATACTACATGCATGCTACATACATACTACATGCTACATACATACCACATACATACTACATATATACTACATGCATGCTACATACATACTGCATGCTACATACATACTACATACATACTACATGCTACATACATACCACATATATATACTACATACATACAATACATTCATACAATGCATACATAGACATACAGTACATATAACATAGAGTAACATACTTACCAATACTTGTCACATTGTTCCCCGAAGCCATTGTCTTTTCCGGAATAAATATTAACATAACAAACCACAAAAATACTCACCCACGATCCGAAGCAGTCCACGAGTGTGTCCCACGACGATCTTGGGTAGAGAACTGCAGCATCAGCTGTTGCTGCCGTTCTCTACGGGCTGCAGGAATCCAATGACGGAAGGTAGGTATCCTTCCGCACTGTATTCCTCCGCCACTTAAAAAAAAAAAAGTCCCTAGTCTCACTTTATGCCATTGCTGTGTGGGAAATTCCCACGCAGCAATGGCATAAAGTGAGACTAGGGACTTTTTTTTTTTTAAGTGGCGGAGGAATACAGTGCGGAAGGATACCTACCTTCCGTCATTGGATTCCTGCAGCCCGTAGAGAACGGCAGCATCAGCTGATGCTGCAGTTCTCTACCCAAGATCGTCGTGGGACACACTCGTGGACTGCTTCGGATCGTGGGTGAGTATTTTTGTGGTTTGTTATGTTAATATTTATTCCGGAAAAGACAATGGCTTCGGGGAACAATGTGACAAGTATTGGTAAGTATGTTACTCTATGTTATATGTACTGTATGTCTATGTATGTATTGTATGAATGTATTGTATGTATGTAGTATATATGTGGTATGTATGTAGCATGTAGTATGTATGTAGTATGTATGTAGCATGCATGTAGCATGTAGTATGTATGTAGCATGCATGTAGTATATATGTAGTATGTATGTAGCATGCATGTAGTATATATGTAGCATGTATGTAGTATGTATGTGGTATGTATGTAGCATGTAGTATGTATGTAGCATGCATGTAGTATATATGTAGTATGTATGTAGCATGTAGTATGTATGTAGTATGTATGTAGTATGTATGTGGTATGTATGTAGCATGTAGTATGTATGTAGCATGCATGTAGTATATATGTAGTATGTAGTATGTATGTAGTATGTATGTGGTATGTATGTAGCATGCATGTAGCATGCATGTAGTATGTATGTAGCATGCATGTAGTATGTATGTAGCATGTATGTAGTATGTATGTAGTATGTATGTAGCATGCAGTATGTATGTAGCATGTATGTAGTATGTATGTAGTATATATGTAGTATGCATGTAGCATGTAGTATGTATGTAGCATGCATGTAGTATATATGTAGTATGTATGTAGCATGCATGTAGTATGTATGTAGTATGTATGTAGCATGCAGTATGTATGTAGCATGTATGTAGTATGTATGTAGCATGCATGTAGTATGTATGTAGCATGTAGTATGTATGTAGCATGCATGTAGTATGTATGTAGCATGTATGTAGTATGTATGTAGTATATATGTAGTATGTATGTAGTTTATATGTAGTATGTATGTAGCATGTAGTATGTATGTAGCATGCATGTAGTATGTATGTAGTATTTTTTTTTTTTTTTTTAACATTTAACACATTAGCCGGATGATGGGACTACTACTGTCCCATCATTGGCTAATGTGTCAATCACTGTCATGGTAGCAGGCATCGCCCGATGGGACTTGTAGTCCCATCGGACGATGCTTGCACAGACCCCCGGACATCAGCACAGCCCCCCGGCAGGCCGGCACAGCCCCCCGGCAGGCCGGTACAGACCCCCACAGGGTGCACAGACCACCGGCAGGCCGGCACAGCCCCCCGGCAGGCCGGTACAGACCCCGGGCAGTCCACACAGCCCCCCGGCAGGCCGGCACAGCCCCCCGGCAGGCCGGCAGAGACCCCCGGAAGGCCCGAAATGACGGCGCATCATGATGCGCACACACCGCGCATCATGATGACGTCAGGCCGTCAATCAACTGAACTTCCGATTCCGATGCCGAATTCCGATATTGAAAAAATATCGGAAGTCGGTATCGGAATTCCGATACAGCAGGTATCGGCCGATACCCGATACTTGCGGTATCGGAATGCTCAACACTAGTCACTAGTAAGTATATTGCAAGTGTGAATGTGGCTGGGTCAGAGCTGGACTGGCCATCTGGCAATTCTAGCAAATAGCAGAATGGCCTGTCTGGTCATGGGCCACATTGCCTGCTACGTTGTAAACAGAATTGGTGTTCTCAAGACACCCATACTGTTAAGAGTTGTGACGGAGCACAAAGTCGCCGACTCCATCGCTTATCCCAGCAGGCCACGGGTATCATTAGAAATATTGGTCATGTTGTAATTCTTGCTTTGCTCCATCCAGGGGAATATTAGTAATATATTCCATCTAGTGCTTGGGGATATGAACAGCATGGGCCTGTATGATTTCAAATGCCAGGGCTGAATTTCAGTCCCAGTCTGTACCTGGGCCGGGTGTATGCATATTAACTACTCGCAGTCACGAGACCAACTGACCGTCATTCCTAGCTCTGACACCAAAGAATCCACAAAGTGTGCAGTGTGTACAGTGTGAGGATTCACAAGTCTGCGGTCATATAGAGTGACAAAGAGTAAATGCAGACTTGGGGATTTAGACAACCCCTTTAAGGCCTCTTTCACACTTCAGTCTTTTGGCGTCAGTCAAAATCCTTCAAAGTGTGAAAAAACGGATCCAGTGAAGATTGGCTAAAAACTGAAGCACCGCATCTGTTTTTTTGACGGATCCGTCGAAGTTGCAGATTTTGGAATTTAAAGGAGGAGAGAGAGAGACAATTTTGCTGTGCCAGAACGGCTTTTTGAGTTAAATTAAATGAATGAAAAATCTTGTGGGCATGCTCAGTTTAAAAAACGGAATCCATCACTTGATTCCGTCATGTGACGGACGGCGACGGATCTGCCGCCCATAGTCATCCATTATAGCAGACAACGGACTGCGACGGATCCGTCACCATCCGTCTTTTCAACGCAGACAAAAAACGTTACTATGTCCGTTGTATCCAGACGACGGATGCTGAAATTTCGAAGGAACCGTCAAATGACGGATGCAATGGATGGCCATCCATTGCAATCCGTCCTTAATGCAAGTCTATGAGAAAAAAAACGGATTCCGCTAAAAAAAGATCCGTTTTTTTCAAAAAAGGGCGGATTTCGACTGACGTCAAAAGACTGAAGTGTGACAAGTGCTTGAACCACCTAATAAAGTCCAATCTGAAGATTGCATTCTTTTAGTAATCAGCACTGGTGACTAAACATTTTCACTGGGTGGAAAACCCCTATAATAAGGATGTGCTGAGTATAAACTATAACTATTAGGCCAGGATAACACTACTGTATGTGATGCGAGAAACTCGCACGAGTCTCTCGCATCAACACCAGGCGCTGCCGCCGGCACACAGGAGCGGAGCAGCTGCTGCATAGAAATACATATAGTAACACTATTGTTTAATCTGGATGTGAACCTGCTTTGCATCTTGTTCTTGATTACCGCACTCCAACTGCTTGATCAATAATGTTTACATTATTATCACCATATCCTACATTGACCAGTTTTTTCGGCTTTACAGCTAAGGTGTATATTATGCTTTTCTGTATCAGCTTAGTGCATTGTGAGGTTTTACAGGCAGCTAAGAATAATGTAACCATATGAATAAAGACTGATATAGATCCGTATTCACTTACAGTGAGTATTGTAGCACAGCCAGATAGGACAGGGTTAAACCCAAACTCTGCAGGCTCTGATTATTAGCACCTGGCTGGTCTGCATATAATCGGGCTAGGTGCTCACATTAGTCAATCTGCTTGGGAAAAGCTGACCAGAGTGGGTGATAGTGGAGCTGAAGAGAGACTGCACAGGCTGTGTGCACCAAACTGCAAGTATCACTGGTTACTGTGGACAATAGCTGTTTTGTTTGACTGAACTGAGACTAGCTCAGCTGTGCCTGAGTAGCCAGGGTATATATTGTGTAGTCAGCCCCTGGATAAGGCTAGGGATTTATGCTTATGGTTTTGTTTTTTTGGTCCTGTACAACCTGTGGAAAAAATGTCACATTATTCCACAAGAAACCTGTTCCTGTGTGCAGAGCCACCATAAGAACATTACTGCCCTTACTAGTGTATGGGGCATGGTGAGCAGAAGCAAAGAGGGGGGCGGTGTACTTCTTACTGGGCTCCAAGGGCAGGATTCGGCCAGGTCAGTAACGGAACGCATGTCCGAGGACACACAATAAGTTAAAATCTATGCACAGCTATAGCTTTCTGCACGGCAATAGTTTAAAGCTGCCAGTCAATCAGAGGCCGGCAGCTGATGTCAGCATGTTATGTCATTGCCATGCACTGGCGCATCAAATGAATGAGGAAGAGGATGCTGCTGGACCGCGGCCAGGTAAAAAGAATCTTTTATTCCACTGAAAGCTGCCATATGGGGGCTGGGATAGAGCATGTGGGGCCCAGGATGTGGGAGAGTATTACTGTAGGGGTTAATTAAGGGATATTATTAATGCTGTGATGTATTTTATTTTTGAGGATCCTGTTTTCAGTGTGGGATGTTATGTTACTGTGCAGTGCGACACTGTTGATTTTACTTTTTTCATCTGGCGTAGTGTAGAAGTTGGGGAATGTGCTATGGAAGTGATCAGCTATTGAGCACTGTGTGCTTATTTTCTGCAGAGACGAGTCCTGGCTGGAAGAAGTGATGTCAGTCTGCACTGGATGAAGAAGAAAAAGAGAAGTTGAAGGACTTCAAAAACAAATTTCACTGAGTCAGTGTATTGCATACAACATACAGAGCTCCTGTTTATAATGTCACTGCTGATCACCATTACCTGCACACCAACACTATATACAGAGCTCCTGTGTATAATGTCACTGGTGATCAGTGTATTACTTGTACACTGTATACTATATTCAGAGCCCCTGTGCATAATGTCACTAGTGATCCCTGTATTAACTGTACACTTACACTATACACTGCATACTATGTATAGAGTTCCTGTGTATAATGGTAATATTAGTATTGTGTGGTTTTTTTTTTTTTAATTAATGATGAGTTTTGTAGTATTCAGTCACTGTGGTCTGGTCATGGTGTGGCGATATTTATCCCTTGTATGTAATATTATTCGGACATTACAGTGCCTTGTGAAAGTATTCAGCCCCCTGGAACTTTTCCCACATATCATGCTTAAAACATAAAGATACCAAATATACATTTTAGGTGAAGAATCAACAACAAGTGGGACACAATGGTGAAATTGAATGAAATTTATTGGTTATTTTAAATTTTTGGGGAAATTCAAAAACTGAAAAGTGGGGCGTGCAATATCATTAGGCCCCTTTACTTTCAGTGCAGCAAACTCACTCCAGAAGTTCATTGTGGATCCCTGAATGATCCAATGTTCTCCTAAAATGATTAATGATAAATATAATCCACCTGTGTGTAAACAAGTCTCCGTATAAATGCACCTGCTCTGTGATAATCTCGGGGTTCTGTTTGAAGCACAGAGAGCATCATGAAGACCAAGAAACACAACAGGCAGGTCTGTGATACTATTGTGGAGGAGTTTAAAGCTGGATTTGGATACAAAATGATTTCCAAAACGTTAAACATCCCAAGGAGCACTGTGCAAGCGATCATATTGAAATGGAAGGAGTATCATACCACTGCAAATCTACCAAGACCCGGCTATCCCTCTAAACTTTCATCTCAAACAAGGAGAAGACTGATCAGAGATGCAGCCAAGAGTCCCATGATCACTCTGGATGAACTGCAGAGATCTACAGCGGAGGTGGGACAGTCTGTCCATAGGACAACAATCAGTCGTACACTGCACAAATCTAGCCTTTATGGAGTGGCAAGAAGAGAGCCATTTCTCAAAGATATCCATAAAAAGTGTCATTTAAAGTTGGCAACAAGCCACCTGGGAGACACACCAAACATGTGGAAGAAGGTGCTCTGGTCAGATGAAACCAAACTTGAACATTTTGGCATAAAGGCAACACAGCTCATCACCATGAACACACCATCCTAACCGTCAAACATGGTGGTGGCAGCATCATGGCTTGTGGTGGTAGCATCATGGTTTGGGCCTGGTTTTCTTCAGCAGGGACAGGGAAGATGGTTAAATTTGATGGGAAGATGGATGGAGCCAAATACAGGACCATTCTTGAAGAAAACCTGTTGGGAGTCTGAAAAGACCTGAGACTGTGACGGAGATTTGTCTTCCAACAAGACAATGATCCCAAACATGAAGCAAAATCTACAATGGAAAGGTTTACAAATAAACGTATCCAGGTGTTAGAATGTCAAAATCGAGACCTGAAAACAATCGAGAATCTATGGAAAGAGCTGAAAACTACTGTTCACAAACGATCTCCATCAAAGCTCACTGAGCGCAAGCTGTTTGCCAAGGAAGAATGGGCAAGAATTTCAGTCTCTCGATGTACCAAAACTGATACAGACATACCCCAAGCAACTTGCAGCTGTAATCGCAGCAAAAGGTGGCGCAACAATGTATTAAGTTAAAGGGGCCGAATAATATTGCACGCCCCACTTTTCAGTTTCTGAATCTTAACAAAAAATAAAAATAACCAATAACTTTCGTTCAACTTCACAATTGTGTCCCACTTGTTGTTGATTCTTCACCAAAAATTTACATTTGGTATCTTTATGTTTTGAAGCATGATATGTGGGAAAAGGTTGAAAAGTTCCAGGGGGCCGAATACTTTCGCAAGGCACTGTATGTGGTTCGGCTATTGTAATACAGTATTTGTTCCTTTTATGTGGTATTATTCGGTCACTACATGGTTTAGTCATAGTGTGATGGTATTTGTCCTTTGAATGTGGTATTATTAGTAATTTTAAAAAATGTTTGTGACACATACTTACAGAAAAATAAATAAAACGTACCTAAAAAGATTATTAGGTATTTTAAGAAATGTTTAATAGTTTAGAGTAGGGTCCGGCCAAAACAGTTTACCTTGCTGTTTGTGGTGGCGGCTTAAAAAAATCTTTTGGCCAAAACAAAAGCTGCTGGCTATGAATGTGATATGGTGTTAGATGGTAACTGTTATAAGGTATGTCTCCACGGGGCATGCTGGCAGCACTTTGGGCAAAGCGGAAACATGCTCTGCGCAAAGTGCTGCCCCCCTTTGTATGCGACTTGATACCGCATGTGTTTATTGAACATATGCAGAATCACCGCATCGTATCCATAGACAGGGTTATTTACAGTCATATGTTAAAGTTTGGGCACCCCTATTAATGTTAACCTTTTTTCTTTATAACAATTTTGGTTTTTGCAACAGCTATTTCAGTTTCATATATCTAATAACTGATGGACTCAGTTATATTTCTGGATTCAAATGAGGTTTATTGTACAGAAAATGTGCAATCTGCATTTTAACAAAATTTGACCGGTGCAAAAGTATGGGCACCTCAACATAAAAGTGACATTAATATTTCGTAGATCCTCCTTTTGCAAAAATAACAGCCTCTAGTCGCTTCCTGTAGCTATTAATGAGTTTCTGGATGAAGGTATTTGTGACCATTCCTGTTTACAAAACAATTCCAGTTAAGTTTGATGGTCGCCGAGCATGGACAGCCCGCTTCAAATCATCCCACAGATGTTCAATGATATTCAGGTCTGGGGACTGGGATGGCCATTCCAGAACATTGTAATTGTTCCTCTGCATGAATGCCTGAGTAGATTTGGAGCGGTGTTTTGGATCATTGTCTTGCTGAAATATCCATCCCCTGCGTAACTTCAACTTTGTCACTGATTCTTGCACATTATTGTCAAGAATCTGCTGATACTGAGTTGAATCCATGCGACCCTCAACTTTAACAAGATTCCCAGTGTCAGCATTGGCCACACAGCCCCAAAGCATGATGGAACCTCCACCAAATTTTACTGTGAGTAGCAAGTGTTTTCTTGGAATGCTGTGTTTTTTAGCCTCCATGCATAACGCCTTTTTGTATGACCAAACAACTCAATCTTTGTTTCATCAGTCCACAGGACCTTCTTCCAAAATGTAACTGGCTTGTCCAAATGTGCTTTTGCATACCTCAGGCGACTGTGTTTGTGGTGTGCTTGCAGAAACGGCTTCTTTTGCATCACTCTCCCATACAGCTTCTCCTTGTGCAAAGTGGCTGTATTGTTGACCGATGCACAGTGACACCATCTGCAGCAAGATGATGCTGCAGGTCTTTGGAGGTGGTCTGTGGATTGTCCTTGACTGTTCTCACCATTCTTCTTCTCTGCCTTTCTGATATTTTTCTTGGCCTGCCACTTCTGGGCTTAACAAGAACTGTACCTGTGTTCTTCCACTTCCTTACTATGTTCCTCACAGTGGAAACTGACAGGTTAAATCTCTGAGACAACTTTTTGTATCCTTCCCCTGAAAAGCTATGTTGAATAATCTTTGTTTTCAGATCATTTGACAGTTGTTTTGAGGAGCCCATGATGCCACTCTTCATAGGAGAATCAAATAGGAGAACTACTTGCAAGTGGCCACCTTAAATACCTTTTCTCATGATTTGATACACCTGGCTATAAAGTTCAAAGCTCAATGAGGTTACAAAACCAATTTAGTGCTTCCGGAAGTCAGCAAAAAGTAGTTAGGAGTGTTCAAATCAAGAAAATGATAAGGGTGCCCATACTTTGCACAGGTCAAATTTTGTTTAAATGCAGATTGCACATTTTCTGTTAGAACAATAAACCTCATTTTAATCCAGAAATATAACTGAGTCCATCAGTTATTAGATATATGAAACTGAAATAGCTGTTGCAAAAACCAAAATTGTTATAAAGAAAAAAGGTTAACATTAATAGGGGTGCCCAAACTTTAACACATGACTGTATCTTGCGGAGACGGAGTGTCGCCACAAGATAAATAGACATGCTGCGGTCAGGAAAGACGCACTGCATGTCCAGATACACAGGGCCGCCGGATGCAGCCCTGCACGCATAGTGGAGATGGGATTTCATAAAATCCCCTCCAATATGCTGTAACATTTGGATGCTGCAGCTGTACGCAGCGTCCAATCCACAGCAAATAGTGAATGTTTCCGGACCATGGAAACACCCTAAAAGTGTGAATGGTGAGGACATGATGCAGAAGTGGAGTTTTTCCAAGACTAGACAGTGGGACTGTGTATAATGTCACTGGTGATCACTGTATTACCTGTATACTTACACTACTGTATATACAGAGCTCTCTGGTATAATGGCCCTTATGGTAATATTAGTATTGTGTTTTTTTAAATTAATGATCAGTATTGTAGTATCTGGTCACTATGTGGTCTGGTCATGGTGTGGTGGTAGTTATCCCTTGTATGTAATATTATTTGGTCATTATATTGTGGTAATATGTGGTCCAGCCATGGTATGACAGAATTTGTTCCTTGTATGTGGTATTAGTCATTTTTAAAAATGTACCTAAAGAGCATTGAATATTTTAAGAAATGTTTAATAGAGTAGGGCCCGATCAAAAGAGTCTTCCTTGTGGTGGGGCTTAAAAAATCGATGGCTGTATGTGATCTGGTGTTCGATGGGTACTACTAATGTGTGATTGGTGAGGACGTGATGCAGAAGTGGAGTTTTTCCAAGACTGGGCAGGGGACTGTAGAATATGGGGCTCCAAAATTCCTGGTGACAGCCCTGCCTGTGTGAATGCTACCTAATGTCTGATAGTAAGAAATCCTTCATTGTGTGGGTTTATATAATAGTATTTATGCACTCATAGAAATATAGATCTATATCGCTTAAAGTATCCTCTAAAGAAAGCAGCACTATACAAAACTGACACTGCAAACGAGAGCAAGCTTCAGAGTATCGACCCAGTATCCTCCATATATACATGGCCCATCCTTTGTCACACTGGAGGGATGAGACCCATAGATGGGTGTCTGTCAATTTGGTAGACAGCACTAAATTATAGTACATATAATGGGTGAGAGATGCAGACAACCATCTGGATACTAACTAGCAGTCTGCCACGAATGGCACCCATTTCTTCTTATACCAGAAACAGACTGGATAGATTCAATGTATTTGCAGTTTCCATCTGCTATGTGGCCATTGCCCTTTGTTCACATAGGTCCCTGTTCAAACAAGGTGGCTCTTCTTCCTATACTATTATTTATTACTCCCATACCATCTTTTTTATATACTAGATATATCTGTAATTCTGCTTATTTTGCCTATATTTTACTATTGAGAAACCAGAGCAATCTTCAAATTATCTACAAGCTTATACAGCCTGTGCGGGAGTGTGGGCATTCCCCACTCCAATATGGCAGGTACATATAACTGAGTGCAGTAGACATGCACAGATTGAGGGCAGCTCCCTGATCTAATATGGCGCCACACAACTTGATGGAGAGAAGAGAGCTTGTGCAAATCAGTCAGTGCCGGGGTGTACACTGATAGCTTGGGGCCCCTGTGCAAAAAAAATGTTTGGGCCCCTCTATGTTTATGGCAACCAAGCTACAGATATTTGTCTCCTCTCAATATGAATATTACTGTCCCCTATTACATGATGCCCTCTTATGTACAGCACCATCCCTTACATATCGTAATCTCGTTATTTAGAGCATCCTGTTTTATTATAGTATCCACTCTTGTTATATAAAAACTGAAGTGATTGCTGATGGAAGTTGGTAAAGCTACTTTTCTGATAGCAAAGTATGATTAACTGGTGAGATGCTGCACCATCAGCAGTCATGTTATATCTAACAAGAGAGGACACTGTAGTAAAGAGAGAGCGCTGTGAGTAACAAAAATAACAAGAAAGCAATATGTAAAGAACGGTGCTATATATAAGATGACATAATACTTTGTAATAATGTACATAAAAACAGAGGACGCAACATAATAGGGGACTGTCCCATACATAACTAAAGAGGATGGTACGTAATCAGGGATGCCCCTTCCTGGGATAATGTCCCCCATACTGGGACCATTCCTGGGATAGTGTGCCCCTTCCTGGGATAATGTGTTCTGTTCTCCAATGCATAAAAAAATACTACTCGTCTTCCCCCTATGCTGCCTGGTGTTCGCTTCTACAGCCGCTGCAGTTGACTTCAGCATCCTCGCCATGGTGCATGATGTCGATGCCATGTGTCACCAGTCACGGGCACGCCGACGTCAGCTACCAGTCTCTGATAGGCCACTGGCATGTATTGCAGCTCAGGGAGCCAGCGGGTCCCCTGCACCACAAAACATTTCAGCAGAATGTGGCTCCAAGGACTTGCATCCAGCTGATATAGTCGTTGGTGTTGGCGTGCCCCCTCCACCTCTAGGCCCCTGGTGTAGTGAGTAGCTGGGATCAC
Organism: Dendrobates tinctorius; assembly: GCF_039654945.1. Classification (NCBI taxonomy): domain Eukaryota; kingdom Metazoa; phylum Chordata; class Amphibia; order Anura; family Dendrobatidae; genus Dendrobates; species Dendrobates tinctorius. The sequence continues at coordinate 32,601,132 of NW_027361711.1, forward strand.
TGACATCACATTTGAGCCTAGAGCACATTCTATGTATATTACTACCGTCAGCAGTTATATGAGCAATCATTAATTATAACACTTGTGTTATCACATTATCTCTATCAAGCAATTAAGGTTTTAATATTATATGCACAATACCTGTGAACTGGCACAGGATGAAAATCAATTATTGTTATATGCTTAATGACTCATGAGGAGATTGATATTATTGCACTGTATACATATGCAGGGCCAGCGTCAGCTCTTGGGTAAGTGTCAGGGCCCTGAGCAGGCTGGGGGGCCCACTCACCACTGGGGACACCAGCACGCTATGGGGACCGGTGCCAGCACCCACAAGTTGGCCCCCCCGCTTGCTTAGGGCCCAAGTACTAGCAATACTTACCTCTCCCTGTTCTTCCGCTGCAGTGTCTTCCACATCTTCTCACTCTGGGATGTTTCAGGTCAGATGGTGCGATGATGTGACTAGTGTGCTACCTCTTCTCTGAACAGTCACAGTGCAAAAAGCCGGACGACTGCAATGCTGAGGAGTCTGGAGCAGAGCAGCGGCCAGCGAGGAGAGGTGAGCATTTCATTTTTTTTACGCTTGGCGCAATATATTGGACTCATATATACTGGAGCATTGTATGGGGCCCATCATATACTGGAGCATTATATGGGGCCCACGATCCTGTATGGAGAGCTATGTGGAACCCATAATACTGGAGCCCAACACCGGAACTGCTGCAACCCACCAACCTACTGTCTCCTTCCCCACCATCCTGTAGCATGTAAGCCCGAAAGGGCAGGGTCCTCTCCCCTCTGTATCAGTCTGTCATTGTTAGTTTACTGTAAGTGATATCTGTAATTTGCATGTAACCTCTTCTCATGTACAGCACCATGGAATCAATGGTGCTATATAAATAAATAATAATACTGTATAGAGGACTAAACTGTCCGGTTTCTGAGCTAAATAGTTATTACTCATGTAATGTAAGAAGTAAGTGAAATCTTTGGCATTGTTCTATACCTATATTTCTCTGTCGTATCTGTGCATCATGTATCGTGGTATGTCTTAAAGGGACCCACTGAGACCATTTCCCCAGGGCCCATGAAAACCTGGAGCCGGCCCTGTACATATCAACTATTCTTTCCTGATGTATATTGATTGATCACTGATTATAGAGTGTAACCTATATGTACTGTGCTTATACTCTGTGAATGTTGATGGCTTGAGAAAGGTTCACAGTTTTGAAAAGTTGAAATGTCGCGCATATCTGGGTGAATAAAGACCACAGTTTATTTCACGATCTCATGCCTGGAGTGCTGCTATATTTTTATATTTTTTTGCCATGTATCTACATCAATCTATATTCATATGGTTACATTTCTATATGAAAAACGGCTGCATACATGTGTCCATATATATATATCAGTGTATAATACACAGACTTGATTATTCTGACACAAGCATCCTGGCTGAATGTGGCATGTAATACAGGTGTGTACTATATCTTGACCAAATGTGTAACTTTCCATGACCCTAACTGGATTCCCATGGAGTCCTGTAAATCTTTTTATTCGGCTTTACAGTACACTGCATTATATACTGATTCTGGGTTACACAATGATTTTGGCCATGGCACAGGTTGGGCAGCATAAAATCATTGTAAGCTGCTGCTACATGACATAGCAGCAGAAATAAAGTGATTAGGGTCACAATACATGCCCTGGGTACCACGACAAGCAGATTGAAAAAAAAAATCAGAACTTGTCCCACCACTGCAGGGGTCGCAATGTGACCCTCCTCACCTGTATCAGAGGCATGAAGAGAAGTTTGGCAGCTTGATCTATGTTGTAACTAAACATCATTTTGCTTCAGCATATGTTTATGGGATAACGTTCCTGCCATGCACGTCAATGTCAGTTGCTATCTCCACGCTGCAACACACTTGGATGCACATACACCTGACGTGGGGGTCCCCCTTCAGTATGGGTTGCACCCTCTGTAATTGCAATCATTACACCCATGAGTAACAGAGGACATGTGACAGTGCTATCACCATTGTGGTGTGAGGTGTAGTGATCGGTGCTGAACTGCCACAGATGGAAGCACAGGATCACTACTCAGTCAGTTTCAGTGCTGGAATGAATGATAGTATCTGCCCCAGCACTAATCTTAAAAGCCAATGATTGTGTAGTGCGTGGGAAGAGGGCAGCGCTGGATGAGAGTTTAGGGAAAAAAAGCAGAGCAATTTGCCTAGTGTGGGGAGAAGCATGTAATCAAACTCCGTGCAGGCAATAAAGTGAAATTCAGGGTGTCATAAATTCAATAGAGGTGAAACTAGCTTTATTAATAAATTAGAATGTTATTTTTTCAGGCTGGCAGTATATCTCGGGCTGCGGCTGGCAGTATATCTCGGGCTGCGGCTGGCAGTATATCTCGGGCTGCGGCTGGCAGTATATCTCGGGCTGCGGCTGGCAGTATATCTCGGGCTGCGGCTGGCAGTATATCTCGGGCTGCGGCTGGCAGTATATCTCGGGCTGCGGCTGGCAGTATATCTCGGGCTGCGGCTGGCAGTATATCTCGGGCTGCGGCTGGCAGTATATCTCGGGCTGCGGCTGGCAGTATATCTCGGGCTGCGGCTGGCAGTATATCTCGGGCTGCGGCTGGCAGTATATCTCGGGCTGCGGCTGGCAGTATATCTCGGGCTGCGGCTGGCAGTATATCTCGGGCTGCGGCTGGCAGTATATCTCGGGCTGCGGCTGGCAGTATATCTCGGGCTGCGGCTGGCAGTATATCTCGGGCTGCGGCTGGCAGTATATCTCGGGCTGCGGCTGGCAGTATATCTCGGGCTGCGGCTGGCAGTATATCTCGGGCTGCGGCTGGCAGTATATCTCGGGCTGCGGCTGGCAGTATATCTCGGGCTGCGGCTGGCAGTATATCTCGGGCTGCGGCTGGCAGTATATCTCGGGCTGCGGCTGGCAGTATATCTCGGGCTGCGGCTGGCAGTATATCTCGGGCTGCGGCTGGCAGTATATCTCGGGCTGCGGCTGGCAGTATATCTCGGGCTGCGGCTGGCAGTATATCTCGGGCTGCGGCTGGCAGTATATCTCGGGCTGCGGCTGGCAGTATATCTCGGGCTGCGGCTGGCAGTATATCTCGGGCTGCGGCTGGCAGTATATCTCGGGCTGCGGCTGGCAGTATATCTCGGGCTGCGGCTGGCAGTATATCTCGGGCTGCGGCTGGCAGTATATCTCGGGCTGCGGCTGGCAGTATATCTCGGGCTGCGGCTGGCAGTATATCTCGGGCTGCGGCTGGCAGTATATCTCGGGCTGCGGCTGGCAGTATATCTCGGGCTGCGGCTGGCAGTATATCTCGGGCTGCGGCTGGCAGTATATCTCGGGCTGCGGCTGGCAGTATATCTCGGGCTGCGGCTGGCAGTATATCTCGGGCTGCGGCTGGCAGTATATCTCGGGCTGCGGCTGGCAGTATATCTCGGGCTGCGGCTGGCAGTATATCTCGGGCTGCGGCTGGCAGTATATCTCGGGCTGCGGCTGGCAGTATATCTCGGGCTGCGGCTGGCAGTATATCTCGGGCTGCGGCTGGCAGTATATCTCGGGCTGCGGCTGGCAGTATATCTCGGGCTGCGGCTGGCAGTATATCTCGGGCTGCGGCTGGCAGTATATCTCGGGCTGCGGCTGGCAGTATATCTCGGGCTGCGGCTGGCAGTATATCTCGGGCTGCGGCTGGCAGTATATCTCGGGCTGCGGCTGGCAGTATATCTCGGGCTGCGGCTGGCAGTATATCTCGGGCTGCGGCTGGCAGTATATCTCGGGCTGCGGCTGGCAGTATATCTCGGGCTGCGGCTGGCAGTATATCTCGGGCTGCGGCTGGCAGTATATCTCGGGCTGCGGCTGGCAGTATATCTCGGGCTGCGGCTGGCAGTATATCTCGGGCTGCGGCTGGCAGTATATCTCGGGCTGCGGCTGGCAGTATATCTCGGGCTGCGGCTGGCAGTATATCTCGGGCTGCGGCTGGCAGTATATCTCGGGCTGCGGCTGGCAGTATATCTCGGGCTGCGGCTGGCAGTATATCTCGGGCTGCGGCTGGCAGTATATCTCGGGCTGCGGCTGGCAGTATATCTCGGGCTGCGGCTGGCAGTATATCTCGGGCTGCGGCTGGCAGTATATCTCGGGCTGCGGCTGGCAGTATATCTCGGGCTGCGGCTGGCAGTATATCTCGGGCTGCGGCTGGCAGTATATCTCGGGCTGCGGCTGGCAGTATATCTCGGGCTGCGGCTGGCAGTATATCTCGGGCTGCGGCTGGCAGTATATCTCGGGCTGCGGCTGGCAGTATATCTCGGGCTGCGGCTGGCAGTATATCTCGGGCTGCGGCTGGCAGTATATCTCGGGCTGCGGCTGGCAGTATATCTCGGGCTGCGGCTGGCAGTATATCTCGGGCTGCGGCTGGCAGTATATCTCGGGCTGCGGCTGGCAGTATATCTCGGGCTGCGGCTGGCAGTATATCTCGGGCTGCGGCTGGCAGTATATCTCGGGCTGCGGCTGGCAGTATATCTCGGGCTGCGGCTGGCAGTATATCTCGGGCTGCGGCTGGCAGTATATCTCGGGCTGCGGCTGGCAGTATATCTCGGGCTGCGGCTGGCAGTATATCTCGGGCTGCGGCTGGCAGTATATCTCGGGCTGCGGCTGGCAGTATATCTCGGGCTGCGGCTGGCAGTATATCTCGGGCTGCGGCTGGCAGTATATCTCGGGCTGCGGCTGGCAGTATATCTCGGGCTGCGGCTGGCAGTATATCTCGGGCTGCGGCTGGCAGTATATCTCGGGCTGCGGCTGGCAGTATATCTCGGGCTGCGGCTGGCAGTATATCTCGGGCTGCGGCTGGCAGTATATCTCGGGCTGCGGCTGGCAGTATATCTCGGGCTGCGGCTGGCAGTATATCTCGGGCTGCGGCTGGCAGTATATCTCGGGCTGCGGCTGGCAGTATATCTCGGGCTGCGGCTGGCAGTATATCTCGGGCTGCGGCTGGCAGTATATCTCGGGCTGCGGCTGGCAGTATATCTCGGGCTGCGGCTGGCAGTATATCTCGGGCTGCGGCTGGCAGTATATCTCGGGCTGCGGCTGGCAGTATATCTCGGGCTGCGGCTGGCAGTATATCTCGGGCTGCGGCTGGCAGTATATCTCGGGCTGCGGCTGGCAGTATATCTCGGGCTGCGGCTGGCAGTATATCTCGGGCTGCGGCTGGCAGTATATCTCGGGCTGCGGCTGGCAGTATATCTCGGGCTGCGGCTGGCAGTATATCTCGGGCTGCGGCTGGCAGTATATCTCGGGCTGCGGCTGGCAGTATATCTCGGGCTGCGGCTGGCAGTATATCTCGGGCTGCGGCTGGCAGTATATCTCGGGCTGCGGCTGGCAGTATATCTCGGGCTGCGGCTGGCAGTATATCTCGGGCTGCGGCTGGCAGTATATCTCGGGCTGCGGCTGGCAGTATATCTCGGGCTGCGGCTGGCAGTATATCTCGGGCTGCGGCTGGCAGTATATCTCGGGCTGCGGCTGGCAGTATATCTCGGGCTGCGGCTGGCAGTATATCTCGGGCTGCGGCTGGCAGTATATCTCGGGCTGCGGCTGGCAGTATATCTCGGGCTGCGGCTGGCAGTATATCTCGGGCTGCGGCTGGCAGTATATCTCGGGCTGCGGCTGGCAGTATATCTCGGGCTGCGGCTGGCAGTATATCTCGGGCTGCGGCTGGCAGTATATCTCGGGCTGCGGCTGGCAGTATATCTCGGGCTGCGGCTGGCAGTATATCTCGGGCTGCGGCTGGCAGTATATCTCGGGCTGCGGCTGGCAGTATATCTCGGGCTGCGGCTGGCAGTATATCTCGGGCTGCGGCTGGCAGTATATCTCGGGCTGCGGCTGGCAGTATATCTCGGGCTGCGGCTGGCAGTATATCTCGGGCTGCGGCTGGCAGTATATCTCGGGCTGCGGCTGGCAGTATATCTCGGGCTGCGGCTGGCAGTATATCTCGGGCTGCGGCTGGCAGTATATCTCGGGCTGCGGCTGGCAGTATATCTCGGGCTGCGGCTGGCAGTATATCTCGGGCTGCGGCTGGCAGTATATCTCGGGCTGCGGCTGGCAGTATATCTCGGGCTGCGGCTGGCAGTATATCTCGGGCTGCGGCTGGCAGTATATCTCGGGCTGCGGCTGGCAGTATATCTCGGGCTGCGGCTGGCAGTATATCTCGGGCTGCGGCTGGCAGTATATCTCGGGCTGCGGCTGGCAGTATATCTCGGGCTGCGGCTGGCAGTATATCTCGGGCTGCGGCTGGCAGTATATCTCGGGCTGCGGCTGGCAGTATATCTCGGGCTGCGGCTGGCAGTATATCTCGGGCTGCGGCTGGCAGTATATCTCGGGCTGCGGCTGGCAGTATATCTCGGGCTGCGGCTGGCAGTATATCTCGGGCTGCGGCTGGCAGTATATCTCGGGCTGCGGCTGGCAGTATATCTCGGGCTGCGGCTGGCAGTATATCTCGGGCTGCGGCTGGCAGTATATCTCGGGCTGCGGCTGGCAGTATATCTCGGGCTGCGGCTGGCAGTATATCTCGGGCTGCGGCTGGCAGTATATCTCGGGCTGCGGCTGGCAGTATATCTCGGGCTGCGGCTGGCAGTATATCTCGGGCTGCGGCTGGCAGTATATCTCGGGCTGCGGCTGGCAGTATATCTCGGGCTGCGGCTGGCAGTATATCTCGGGCTGCGGCTGGCAGTATATCTCGGGCTGCGGCTGGCAGTATATCTCGGGCTGCGGCTGGCAGTATATCTCGGGCTGCGGCTGGCAGTATATCTCGGGCTGCGGCTGGCAGTATATCTCGGGCTGCGGCTGGCAGTATATCTCGGGCTGCGGCTGGCAGTATATCTCGGGCTGCGGCTGGCAGTATATCTCGGGCTGCGGCTGGCAGTATATCTCGGGCTGCGGCTGGCAGTATATCTCGGGCTGCGGCTGGCAGTATATCTCGGGCTGCGGCTGGCAGTATATCTCGGGCTGCGGCTGGCAGTATATCTCGGGCTGCGGCTGGCAGTATATCTCGGGCTGCGGCTGGCAGTATATCTCGGGCTGCGGCTGGCAGTATATCTCGGGCTGCGGCTGGCAGTATATCTCGGGCTGCGGCTGGCAGTATATCTCGGGCTGCGGCTGGCAGTATATCTCGGGCTGCGGCTGGCAGTATATCTCGGGCTGCGGCTGGCAGTATATCTCGGGCTGCGGCTGGCAGTATATCTCGGGCTGCGGCTGGCAGTATATCTCGGGCTGCGGCTGGCAGTATATCTCGGGCTGCGGCTGGCAGTATATCTCGGGCTGCGGCTGGCAGTATATCTCGGGCTGCGGCTGGCAGTATATCTCGGGCTGCGGCTGGCAGTATATCTCGGGCTGCGGCTGGCAGTATATCTCGGGCTGCGGCTGGCAGTATATCTCGGGCTGCGGCTGGCAGTATATCTCGGGCTGCGGCTGGCAGTATATCTCGGGCTGCGGCTGGCAGTATATCTCGGGCTGCGGCTGGCAGTATATCTCGGGCTGCGGCTGGCAGTATATCTCGGGCTGCGGCTGGCAGTATATCTCGGGCTGCGGCTGGCAGTATATCTCGGGCTGCGGCTGGCAGTATATCTCGGGCTGCGGCTGGCAGTATATCTCGGGCTGCGGCTGGCAGTATATCTCGGGCTGCGGCTGGCAGTATATCTCGGGCTGCGGCTGGCAGTATATCTCGGGCTGCGGCTGGCAGTATATCTCGGGCTGCGGCTGGCAGTATATCTCGGGCTGCGGCTGGCAGTATATCTCGGGCTGCGGCTGGCAGTATATCTCGGGCTGCGGCTGGCAGTATATCTCGGGCTGCGGCTGGCAGTATATCTCGGGCTGCGGCTGGCAGTATATCTCGGGCTGCGGCTGGCAGTATATCTCGGGCTGCGGCTGGCAGTATATCTCGGGCTGCGGCTGGCAGTATATCTCGGGCTGCGGCTGGCAGTATATCTCGGGCTGCGGCTGGCAGTATATCTCGGGCTGCGGCTGGCAGTATATCTCGGGCTGCGGCTGGCAGTATATCTCGGGCTGCGGCTGGCAGTATATCTCGGGCTGCGGCTGGCAGTATATCTCGGGCTGCGGCTGGCAGTATATCTCGGGCTGCGGCTGGCAGTATATCTCGGGCTGCGGCTGGCAGTATATCTCGGGCTGCGGCTGGCAGTATATCTCGGGCTGCGGCTGGCAGTATATCTCGGGCTGCGGCTGGCAGTATATCTCGGGCTGCGGCTGGCAGTATATCTCGGGCTGCGGCTGGCAGTATATCTCGGGCTGCGGCTGGCAGTATATCTCGGGCTGCGGCTGGCAGTATATCTCGGGCTGCGGCTGGCAGTATATCTCGGGCTGCGGCTGGCAGTATATCTCGGGCTGCGGCTGGCAGTATATCTCGGGCTGCGGCTGGCAGTATATCTCGGGCTGCGGCTGGCAGTATATCTCGGGCTGCGGCTGGCAGTATATCTCGGGCTGCGGCTGGCAGTATATCTCGGGCTGCGGCTGGCAGTATATCTCGGGCTGCGGCTGGCAGTATATCTCGGGCTGCGGCTGGCAGTATATCTCGGGCTGCGGCTGGCAGTATATCTCGGGCTGCGGCTGGCAGTATATCTCGGGCTGCGGCTGGCAGTATATCTCGGGCTGCGGCTGGCAGTATATCTCGGGCTGCGGCTGGCAGTATATCTCGGGCTGCGGCTGGCAGTATATCTCGGGCTGCGGCTGGCAGTATATCTCGGGCTGCGGCTGGCAGTATATCTCGGGCTGCGGCTGGCAGTATATCTCGGGCTGCGGCTGGCAGTATATCTCGGGCTGCGGCTGGCAGTATATCTCGGGCTGCGGCTGGCAGTATATCTCGGGCTGCGGCTGGCAGTATATCTCGGGCTGCGGCTGGCAGTATATCTCGGGCTGCGGCTGGCAGTATATCTCGGGCTGCGGCTGGCAGTATATCTCGGGCTGCGGCTGGCAGTATATCTCGGGCTGCGGCTGGCAGTATATCTCGGGCTGCGGCTGGCAGTATATCTCGGGCTGCGGCTGGCAGTATATCTCGGGCTGCGGCTGGCAGTATATCTCGGGCTGCGGCTGGCAGTATATCTCGGGCTGCGGCTGGCAGTATATCTCGGGCTGCGGCTGGCAGTATATCTCGGGCTGCGGCTGGCAGTATATCTCGGGCTGCGGCTGGCAGTATATCTCGGGCTGCGGCTGGCAGTATATCTCGGGCTGCGGCTGGCAGTATATCTCGGGCTGCGGCTGGCAGTATATCTCGGGCTGCGGCTGGCAGTATATCTCGGGCTGCGGCTGGCAGTATATCTCGGTTTTCCTTTATAGAGTTGGGATATAACAAACAATTTTAAAGCGCATTCAAGCTACAAGATATTGATATGCTATCCTCAGGACCTACAGTATATCATAAATATTTTATCTTCAGTGTTGTAAATTTACGGAATCCTGTGAAGTCCATCCTATAGTACAAGGAAATACATCCATGCATAGATTAGGTAAGGGTTAACTAGAAGGTATGGTAACACTAGTAATTGATGGGAGCTGTTAAAATAGATGTTCCCACTTATTTATCCCCAATCCACAGTATAGGGAATAAGCTGCTGTTTGCTGGGGCTGCGTTCCCCGGACCCTCCAGCCCTGAGATGCCCCTATAGGATGGAGCCGAGGTGGCGCATGCGCCCCACACACTGTACAATGATGAGAAAGACTCTTACCTGCGATTTACACCTTCAGCTGAAAAAGAAACAACAGTTTACAATTAGATTTATTGAAGTATTTAATAACAGTTGCAGCGGACGACTTATTTTTGGGTCGTTTTCACATGTCTTTGTTTTTCTCATCTGCACAAACCCAAACTAATTTTCATCAGTGCGCTGCTTCCAATTTTCATCTAGTTTTAGTCCATGTGTCCATTTTTTTACCATCAGTATCTCATCCTTTTCTATTGTATGCAAAAAGAAAACCAAAACCTGATGGAAGTTTCCCAAGTTTCTCCTAGTAGTCAGTCAGTGGGTGAGTGTGATCCACAATTCGCCCCACAGCTGACATGTTACCAGCTCCATAGAATATAAGGGCCAGTGAAAAATACTGGCAGCACCCCTGGTACATAGACACACATGTGACTGAGCCCTTCCTTTACAACGTGATTGTACAGAGACTTCCTTACACAATATCTGATCTAGCATCCAGGTTTCGGCTATACAGTCCCTACTGGAGTGCAGGGGCGTCACATCAATAGCGGGGGGCCACACGACCCGTGAGTCCTGGGGAGTGTTGGCTTTGTTTCCCCATCATCATAATTTTACCATCAGCTTCTTGTTCCACCATTCAGCCTGACACTCGGCTCAGCAGGCGCGATAGGCAGGCAGCAATAGATCGCACCTGCTGTAGAAAACCTCAGCCCCACACTGCACAGACCGGAGCAGGGCGCTGGGGGACACGGCCAGGCATAAATGCTATAAATGCATGTGAGAAGAATGTGATACTTACATGGGATGTCAATCACTGCAGGCTGTAAAAGTAAAACAGAGAAGTGTAAAAAGTCTTTGAAATCTTTCATCTTCTTACATTGTCCTGTACATCACATACTCATAGGCTTCCATTACACTAGACAATGAATGTGACATTATCACACAAGATAGACTGCGCTAGTATTAATAAATCTATGAGCAGAGCGCCAGTCCGTGCCCCATGCAGCATTCATACAGTCCATAAACAGCACGTCATTTGTAGTGGTAGTGCATGGCAGACACTGGATATTCGGGCTCCCCATTCAAGTGAATGGGGTCCGGGTTTTTTAACAGTTCGGCCGAACCTGCTGGACCCAAACAACCAGGGGTCCACTCATCTCTACCCATGAAAGAAAAAAGTTTTTAAAAATGTAAAAAGATAAAAATTCAAATCAACCCCCTTTCCTCCAGTTAATATTAAAGAAAGGGAATAATAAAAGGAAAACGCATATTTGGTATCAATCTGTTCAGAAAAGTCTGACCTATGAAAATATAAAATTAACTGACTTAATCTGTAGAAACTGTAAAGCATAAAAAAGAATCAAAATGCCAACGTTGCAGGTTTTTGGTTGCTACAACTCCACAAAAAAATACATAACAGCAATCACATAATCATAACTACCTCAAAATATTATTAATACATCAGGATACCATGCAAAAAAAGAAAGTGTATAAAGAACGGACATCAGACAACAGAAATTCATTATTACATACACGTATAGAGACAGCATTACTATCACTAGTCTGAATTCCACGGCTTTTCTTATTTGGAACTTACATAGATCGGTCTCTCGTTTGTGCTCCACATTCTTCTCCTAGAACCAATCGAACAATCCTGAATTGGACAAATAGAGAGGTTTCCATATAAATAGCCTAATCTCAAATGCTAACTTTATCAACAGTAAATATTACTGTAACTAATTAACAAATATAAGGTTTTCTTTCTAAAAATGTATGGGACATGAGAATTGGGAAATAGGGGAAGCTTATCACAAGAAATCAGAAATTTGTATAGCTAGGAAATGGGGAATAATGAGGGCAGGGCAGGAGCATAAGACGCGCATACTCACTCTCATCCACAACTGCAACTCTCAAAGGAGTTCCAGTAGAGCGGCTGACAATAGCGCCGATCCTGTGATGTCACAACATTCTAGAATGTCTGCAGGAGACAATCAGATCCAGTATAATCCTGTATAATAAAGTATTGGAGGATTTATAGATATATGTAAATAATGTGATGCAGCAAATTATAGAAAACAGCACCCCTGCGCCCCCCCACTCTGCACACACATGAACACATGTATAAAGAAGAGTATAGTCCAATTTTTTTCTTATATTGTTATTATACATATGCACATAAGTGTAGGGATACGGAATTTTATAACATGTTACTCTAAATTCATAGGCATTAATGTGGAGTTTGTCTTTTTCTCCAAGATTTTGGAGGTGTCTGTGGGGATTTTTGCCCCTTCAATCAGGATCGCATTTGTGACAGTAGACATTGATGCTGGATGGGTGGTCCTGGCTAGCAATCTCCATTCTTGTTCATCCCAAATGTGTTGGATGGGGTTGAAGTCAGGGCTCTGTCCGCCCTTAGCGGCTGCAGGTCCCTCACTGCTCCTTTGCATGGTGCTGCTCCTCTATCCTGGAAATATTCACTGCACACTCAATTCAGTTCAAGCAAAATAGATGATTTGTATTTATTTCCATAGGTATCAGTCATGTATTGATTCAATGAATCTTTCTCAAATATGTCACAGGGTATTCCAGAGCCACGGTTATACAGGTGCTCCTGTCAGGACACTGTGCAGCGTCATATGTTATAGCACACCACATACTATTTGCACACACACAAGCCACATACAATATACACACACCATATACTATATACACACACCACATACTATATACACACATACAAGCCACATATAACATACGCACAACATACTATATACACACAACATACCATATATACACACAAGCCACACATTATATACTCACACCATACTATATACACACACCACATACTATATACACACCACATACTATATACACACATACAAGCCACATATAACATATACACACAACATACTATATACACACACCATACTATATACACACACCACATACTATATACAAACAAGCCACATACTATATACACACCACATATTATACACACACCACATACTATATACACACATACAAGCCACATATAACATACACACAACATACTACATACACACAACATACCATATATACACACACGCCACACATTATATACTCACACCATACTATATACACACCACATACTATATACACACAAGCCACATACTATACACACACCACATACTATATACACATACAAGCCACATATAACATACACACAACATACTATATACACACAACATACCATATATACACACACGCCACACATTATATACTCACACCATACTATATACACACCACATACTATATACACACAAGCCACATACTATACACACACCACATACTATATACACATACAAGCCACATATAACATACAACATACTATATACACATAACATACTATATACACACAACATACCATATATACACACACAATCCACACATTATATACTCTCACCATACTATATACACACCACATACTATATACACACAAGCCACATACTATACACACACCACATACTATATACACATACAAGCCACATATAACATACACACAACATACTATATACACACAACATACCATATATACACACACAAGCCACACATTATATACTCACACCATACTATATACACACACCACATACCACATACTATATACACAAGCCATATACTATATACACACCACATATTATACACACACCACATACTATATACACAAACAAGTCACATATAACATACACACACCACATACAATATACACAAGCCACATTTTATATACACACACCACATACTGTATACACACCACATATTACTGTATATACACAAGCCACATACTATATACATGCCACATACCCACCTCATACAACACATACACAAGCCACATACTATGTATACACACCACATACTATATATACTCCACATACAATATATACACAAGCCACATCTAATATATAAAGCTCAAGTGTGTGTATGTATGTATGCATGTGTGTATGTCCAGGATTGGCATCCGCACCGTCGCAGCTACAGCCACAAAATTTGGCACAGTCACACGTCTGGACCCCGAGAGTGTCCTAGGCTATGTTGTGAGGTGAAATTTCTGCCCCACGCGTTCCAATTCACCAAACAATTTTGCCCCTATCTACATAATGGGGAAAAAGTGTGTGTGTGTGTGTGTATTAAGCCCCGCCCCTCATTATGATGTCATAATGGTTGAGTATGAGATGGAGGATGTGTGATGGGTATATGGGCACTGAACTATGGGATGGAGGATATGTATGACGGGTATATGGGCAAGGGACTATGGGATGGAGGATGTGTGATTGGTATATGGGCACTGGACTATGGGATGGAGGATATGTATGACGGGTATATGGGCGCGGGACTATGGGATGGCGGATATGTATGATGGGTATATGGGCACGGGACTATGGGATGGAGGATATGTATGATGGGTATATGGGCATGGGACTATGATATGAAGGATGTGTGATGGGTTTATGGGCACTCTACTATGGGATGGTGAATATGTATGATGGGCATATGGGCATGGGACTATGGGATGGAGGTTGTGTGATGGGTATATGGGCATGGGACTATGGGATGGAGGATGTGTGATGGGTATATGTGCACTCGACTGTGGGATGGAGGATATGTATGATGGGTATATGGGCACGGGCCTATGGGATCGTGGATATGTATGATGGGTGTATGGGCACAAGACTATGGGATGGAGGATAATTATAATTTGCTATAACTAACCGCAGTTAGTTACTATGCCCGGGCAGCGCCGGGCTCTTCAGCTAGTATTATATAAAAGAAAAAAGGGGTTCGGTACCATTTTAGCCAGTTGAAAAATAATGCATAGCATATTATATACACACACACACACCATACTATATACACACCTCATACTATAAACCAGGAGCATTGCTAGAGTCCTATAAGATCAGGGGCCCAAGCCCCAAAGTGCATATTTCCCCATATAACTCCCCTAAGCCATTTAAAATATCATCTATACATACATAATTACAGTATACCAATGTTGCTAACCAAAAATACACAATGCAAAGACCAATATTATCAACATGCTACTTTAAAATATGGCTACACAATGTCCACTACCATCACCACTACACAGCGAATACATATTATAATAAGCAATATTATTATAAGAAAGCTGACTACACAGACACAAATGGAACCAAGATTAAGCTGGCTGGCTTAGTGATAGAAAACAAAGAGTGGTTATTAATGGGGCATACTCAGATTGGGCCAGGGTTACTAGTGGGGTACCACAGGGTTCTGTATTGGGCCCCCTACTATTTAATATATTTATTAATGATCTAGTGGATGGCTTACACAGTAAAATATCAGTATTTGCAGATGATACAAAACTATGTAAGGTAGTTAACACAAAGGAGGACAGTTTGCAACTACAGACAGATTTGAGTAAATTGGAGAATTGAGCTGAAAAATGGCAAATGAGGTTTAACACGGATAAGTGTAAGGTTATGCACATGGGAAGGAGAAACAGATGCTATAATTACTTACTAAATGGAAAACTGCTGGGGAAATAAGACATGGAAAAAGACTTAGGCATCTTAGTCAATAAGAAGCTAAATTGGAGTGCCCAGTGTCAGGCAGCTGCCAGCAAAGCAAATAGGGTCATGGGATGCATTAGAAGAGGTCTGGGGACACGAGATGAAAACATAATTCTCCCTCTGTACAAATCTCTCGTCAGACCACACTTGGAGTATTGTGTGCTATTTTGGACGTCGGTGCTCAAGAAAGACATTACTGAACTAGAAAGTGTTCAAAGGCGGGCTACTAAAATGATAAATGGAGTTGGTTCACTACAATACCCAGAAAGGTTATCAAAATTAGGTCTATTTACTCTAGAAAAGAGAAGACTTAGGGAAGACCTAATATATATGTACAAGTATATCAGAGGGCAATACAGAGATCTCTCCAATGAACTGTTTGTACTAAGGACTGTGACAAGAACAAGGGGGCATTCTCTTCGTTTGGAGGAAAGACAATTTCTGCACCAGCATAGAAGAGGGTTCTTCACGGTAAGAGCAGTGAGGCTCTGGAATTCTCTTCCTGAGGAAGTGGTGATGGCCAACTCATTGAATGAATTTAAGAAAGGAATGGATGCTTTTCTTGTGAGTAACAGTATACAAGGTTATGAATAACATAATATTATAGGTAGATGATTGACCCAGCTTAGGGGAAGGAATTTTTTCCCTATGGAGAAAATTGGCTTCTACTCTGTGGGTTTTTTGCCTTCCCCAGGATCAACAATGCAGAACAGCTGCACTAAAATAGGCTGAACTAGATGGACATAAGTTCTTCCTTCAGCCTTCAAAACTATGTCACTATGTTATTACTACATAGATAAGGGAACTGAGATATGGGAGCAAAACCGATCTTACTACAAAGATAAGGGAGCAGAACCAAGCTTAATACAAAGCTATAGGAGCAGAACCGAGACTACTACAGAGCTAGGGGAGCAGAATCAAGCTTACTAGAGAGATATGGGAGTGGGTCGCCCTCCCAGGGCCGTGGGGTACTCGGTACCGGGCCGGTGTCAGTGGGACGTGTCACAGCAGTGGTGACCCAGACCGTGGCCCTGGTTGCCCAAGTAATAGGAAGATGTGAATAGTGAAATGTAGTTAGATGAATAGTTCGTGACGCCACCTGAGGTGTTCGGTAAGGGAGGTGTTAAGCCAACACTACATGCAGATCCTCCAGGACAGATGGCGTGGTGCAGCAATGATGATATAGCCCTCCACAGGCAGGGCTGTTGTCCCAGGGCGGTGTAGATGTGGAGACACTTAGGTGATGTATTGTCTGGCGCAGGGGATGTAGCAGTGTCAGGCAGACGGACGCAGGAAGGAATGGAGGACACCAGGGCATGTACTTCCAAAGCTTTACTCACAGTCTGTAGTGCCCGCTTCTGTGCCGTGTCCTTCGGGTCAGGGACTCAGTCAACCTCCAGGCAAGATGGAAAGCTCCCTTCTACACTCCGCCAACTTATATGCCTTTCCTGAAGGTCTCCTCTAAAGCGCCTTTAAGTGTGAAGATCTCCAGTACCGTGTTACACTGGAGTTCCTCCTGACAGATGTTCCCAAGAACTCTACTTGCACGGCAGACAGCTGTAGCCTGCTTCGTGGACTCTCTACTCCTAAGTCCCGGCTCTCTATCTGTATTGCTGTTGTGCCCTTTGGTCGCCCTCGCACACCAAGGGCAGCGGGGTACTCGGTACCGGGCCAGTGTCAAGGTGGGAATGTGTCACATCAGCGGTGACCCGGTCCATGGCCCTGGGTGCCCAATATCAATGGCGGTAATGTTAATGGTGTTAAAGTTTATTAGAATAGTTCGTGATGCCACCCGTGGTGTTTGGCAAGTAAGATGTTGAGCCAACGCTGCATGCAGATCCGCTGGGACTGATGGTGTGGTGCAGCAAAGATGGTGTAGCTCCCCACAGGTGGAGCTGTAGTCCCAGGGCAGTGTAGGTGCAATGGATGAGGAGAGGCGCAGAATGGTATGGAGGCTGGTACCCAGGTGTAGTGGTGCGGGAATAACTGGAGGACACCCGAGTATGTGGTTCCAAAGCTTTACTCACTGTTTGCAGTTCACTCCACTGCCTGCCTCCGTACTGTGTTCTCCAGGTCAGGGCTCCAGCCAACCTCCAGGCAGGATAGGATTCTCCCTTCCACACTCCGCCAACACGTACCTTACTGAATGACTCCTCCAATGCGCCCTTAGGTGCGAAGCACTCCAGTACTTAGTTACCCTGGAATGCCTCTCTCTAGGTGTTCCTAGTCTTTGCTTGTATGACAGACAGCTGTAGCCTGCTTCGGGGACTCCTCACTGCGTCCCGGCTCTCGATTCAGTTGCTGTTGTGTCCTGTTGTGAGTTCATTTTCCCCTTCGTCACTGAGGTCTGGTGAACTCCCTATTCTGGTAAAGGAAGGTAATGAGTCTGATTATCAGGCACCTGAGCCTGATGATGATGACTGGCTGAGTGGAGTCACAGACTGGATATAAGGCTGCCGACGCCCTTCTGCCCTGCGGGTGATTTCTCTGTGGACTTCTAGGAGACCAGTCTGATTCCTGCTCCTCTAAAGCTAAGTTTTCTGCTTTGCCTGTTAGCATTTGTGTTTGTTTTTGTTTGCCTTGCTTTTCTGGATTCTGCCATTCCCTGCTGGGGTGAGCTGAATCTCCTTTTGCCGGTTGCTCTGTCTTCAGAATATTCCTGAGTACTGACATAGCTTTTTGAAGCCTAGCGTCTTCAGGGCCTTTTTCACTGTCAGTTTGTTGGCTCTTATTTTCATAGGGTTTTTCACGGATTGCAGACAGCAGCCTTCCTGTCCTTTCCTATCTAGTTAGCTTGGGCCCCGTCTTTGCTCAGTCTATCTTTCTGTCTGTGTTAGGCTATGTGCCCACGCTAGCATTTTTAAACGCTCAGGAAAAGGATCCCCTTCCCAGAAATCGCGCGTCTTTTTCCGCGCGTTTTTTGCGCGATTTTTGACGCGATTTTGACTCGTTTTTGACGCTTTTTTTGACACGCAATTTCTGGGATCATTGGGGATGGCTAAAAATGCTCAGCAATGCGGAAATTAATGAGCATGCTGCGTTTTTAGCCGCTAAGCGATTCCTGAGCGGTTAAAAACGCATGCATTGGCACAAAAAGCCAAAAATGCATGCTAATTAATTTGATGCATCTTTTAAGCGTTTCTGCAGCATCTGAGCTGGCTCAAACGCTGCAGAAACGCTTAAAAAAATGCATCGTGTGCACACAGCCTTAGTGTTCTTTCTTCTTGCTTCACCGTCATTATATGTTGGGGGCTGCCTTATGCTTTGGGGTCTGCTCTGGGGCAGTTTAGATTTCCCTTTCTGTTTTTAGGCTTTATAGTCCTCCGGATGTGATCGTGGGGTCTAGGGCATTGTAGGAACCCCCCACGGCTACTGCTAGTTGTGTTGATAGGTTCAGGGGTCTGCAATCCGATAGTTGCCAACTTCTCTGGTTTTCTGGACTTAGCTAGCATTTCTATTTTTGCCTCCTACGGTGACTCATTCATAACAGTGTCCCAAGTCTATGATGGAAGCAAGGTGTTAGCGGATCACTACTCCTCCGGTGTCTGTTGCCGGACATAAAGATCCAATCAACCTCGGGGACCGGGCCCCGGCCTTTGCGCTCTCTGGACTGGAAGGGTTCTCTATCTTTCTTCAACCAGCTTCCCACTGTCCTTCTATTCTCCTTCGTTCCGATCTGTTCTGTCTTATGGAAGGTTAGGTTATCAATCTCTTTCTCTGTTTTTCTCGTGCCAGCAGCCCAGATCACTGGGACCTGCTGCAGCACGTCCTTCAGACACCCATCTTCTCTCTTCTCTCTCCAACTAACCAACCAACTCCTCCCTAACTCTCACTCTTCCCACTCTTTTATATCATCTCACTCCACCCGCCTCCCAACACATCTCATGTTATGAAGCAGGGTTCCACGAGGGGTGCGCTGCTAACCCCCAGCCTGAAGCTGTTAGGTGGCCCCATTGAACTATCCTGTGTGTGGAATGCAGGTGTGGAGGTCAGGAGTTCCCACCTTACCTGGATGGTGGGGCACTACACCTTAGAGAAGGTGCAGTACCTCTGTGGTGACTGAAGCCTCAGGGGCGCCACATACCCCCCCGTTTAACACAGCACGTCCGCGGGTTGTAAGACAACAAAAGGTACAATACAGGAACACACAAAAATTTTTAAATGCTATTCAACAATACTTATCTAATCTTCCTAATGTAGGAGGCACATTTCTTAAACATTACAAACAGCTTAACTTCCTATCTTAGTATCAAAAATTTACTTAAGTGCAATTCATAGTTCAAAGTGCAATTATTCTTTCTCTCTCTTTCTACTGGATGCAAGACACTGACTATCTGTACTTGGCCTGTCACCTGTCACTTTCAATTCTTCAGTCTTTATTCAATTCTCACATTCTATCTCAAAACTTTTCTAATTCCCTGTATCAAATATTCTATAAAAGACATTTACTTTCCACAAGACACAACATTATCAAATAGGTTATCATAAAACAATCAAAGATTCTTGCAAAGTGTGATGTGAGACTTAGGTAGATCTCCTGGAGTGGACCCGCTGGACGATGGCAACGAATCTCCCACGGGCGAGCTGGCCAGGTGGACCACCCCTATACAGGGAGTGTTTGGGGCAGGCCCGCGGGTAACTATCACCACGGCAGCTGGTACCCAGAGAGAATACAGGAGAGCTGGCAAGGGGCCAGAGATGCTGGCGGAGGACCTCCCCAGAAACAAGAATACGGATGGCGGACAGGTCAGGAACACAGGCGATACGGAGGGAAGCAGGCACGAACTGGAGAACTCAGCCAGGGGACCAGGACAGACCGGAGCACGAGCTCAGACTTCCAGATCCTAGGAGAGAGGACAGTGGAGAAGACGGGTAAGCTACAGGCAGGGAGGCAACGGGGGTGCATACAGAGACAAGGGCCAGAATCACCGCCAGCAGGAAGAGGCCGCCTGATATAGGGAGTCATGGCAGGGACTTCCGGGTCATGACCCCTCCCAGCGCAAGGTGAGGAGAGAGCGTGGCCTCAGGAGGGGTAGAGAGCACGCGTGCTCCTGACCACAGTGTGTGCGCGCACGCCCGCCGAGGAACAGGAAGCTGAACCGGGGCGCGCGCCCGACGGGACACAGGAGACGAGGCAGGAGCGAGTGCCGGGAACAAGAGACGGGGAAAGGAGGAGCGCGGAGAAGGCCGAGGCAGCCGGGACCGCGGCGTGGAGGCCGCCAGATAGTGGGCAGACTGCCGGCAGAAGAGAAGGTATCGGTGGGGGCTGCGGCGGCAGCAGCGTGACAGTACCCCCCCTCCCTACGCGCCCCCCTCCGCAGTGGAAAAAACTTAGCCAAAATTCGAGGAGCCCGAATATTCTCCCGAGGCTCCCAGGACCTCTCCTCAGGACCAAAGCCCTTCCAATCGACCAGAAAAAAGGTCCTCCCCCTTCGCTTCTTCATGGTCAAAATGTCTTTAACCTCAAACTCATTGTCAGCAGAGACAGGCGGCGGCGACTGAGTGGCAGAGGTTTGGAAGCGATTGAGGATGACCGGTTTTAGAAGGGAGACATGAAAAGCACTGGGGATGCGGAGTGAGGCGGGAAGTCGCAGTTTGTAGGAGACGTCGTTAATATGAGCCAATACCTCAAAGGGTCCAATATAGCAGGGACCCAGTTTATGTGAAGGGATCTTGAGACGAATGAACTTGGAGGACAGCCAAACTTTATCACCAGGGTGATATGGCAGGGAATCCAGGCGCCTTTTGTCTGCGTGTCTCTTTACCTTGTCGCGTGCTAACTCGAGAGCGGCCTTTGTCTCCTGCCAGATCCTGGAGAAATCCCCGGACAGATCAGCCGCCAGTACACCCGAGGCAGAGGGAACCGGTAGAGGTACACCTGGATGCTGCCCGTAGACAACAAAAAAAGGAGATTTGCCAGAAGACTCGCTGACGTGGTTATTATAGGTGAACTCTGCCCACGGGAGTAAGTCTGACCAGTCGTCCTGGTGGGCATTAGAAAAGTGCCGGAGATAGTTCACCAAATTCTGGTTAGTCGGCTCCGCTTGACCATTGGACTGTGGATGGTAAGATGAGGAGAAGTCAAGTGTGACATCCATCGACTTGCATAGGGCTCTCCAAAATCGAGAGGTAAATTGGACTCCTCTGTCAAAAACAATATGTTGGGGTAGTCCATGGAGACGGAAGATGTGGTGAACGAAAACTTTTGCCAAGTCTCGTGCTGAAGGTAACCCGGGGAGAGAGATGAAATGTGCCATCTTAGAGAATCTGTCTACCACCACAAGGACGACGGTACAATCTGCAGACCTGGGTAGATCGGTAATGAAATCCATGGCAATGTGTTGCCAAGGGGACAATGGAACTGGAAGCGGATGCAGAAGACCGGAAGGCAACTGCCTAGGCACCATGGTTTTAGCACAGGACGGACAGGAAGCGACAAAATCTCGGACATCCAGGGGAAGAGTCGGCCACCAGTAGTAGCGGGAGACAAGGACAAGTGTTTTTTTAAGGCCGACATGACCAGCAAGTTTGGAAGCATGCCCCCAGTGTAGGATCTGTCTTCGGTCCTTCTCTGCCACGAAAGTCTTACCACGTGGCGGCGAGACGAGAGAGAGAGGTGCCACCGTGATGAGCCTGGAGGGATCGAGATATGTGTGGGTTCCTCCTCCAAATCTGCAGAAAGGAAGGACCTGGACAAAGCGTCAGCCTTGAGGTTCTTGTTGCCGGGACGAAAGTGCAGATCAAAATCGAATCGGCCGAAGAACAGAGACCACCTGGCCTGCCGAGGATTGAGTCTGTGCCGATTGAAGGTAAGCCAGATTTTTATGGTCCGTGTAGATTGTAAATGGATGTAGGGCTCCCTCTAATAAGTACCTCCATTCCTCCAGAGCTAATTTGATGGCAAGCAGTTCCCGGTCTCCGATGGAATAGTTTCGCTCCGAAGTGGAGAAGGACTTGGAAAAGAAACCGCACGTAACAAGTCTACCAGAGGGAGATTTTTGAGACAGAACTGCTCCGGCCCCAGTTGCGGAAGCATCCACCTCGAGGATGAAAGGTTTATTGGCTTCTGGGCGATGGAGCACGGGTGCCGTGGCGAATGCGTGTTTCAGAGACAAGAAGGCGTTCTCGGCTTCAGGGGACCAGGCGTGCGGGTTAGCTCCCTTACGGATCAAAGAGGAGATAGGACCAGTCAAAGAGGAAAAATGAGGAATGAACTGCCGGTAGTAATTTGCGAAGCCAAGAAATCGCTGAATGGCTTTTACCCCATGGGGACGCGGCCAGTTAAGCACGGCAGATACTTTCTCCGGGTCCATGCATAAGCCTGAGTCGGAGATGACGTATCCAAGGAATGGAAGGGTGGACTGTTCAAAGGCGCATTTCTCCAGCTTAGCATATAGGCGATTCTCCCTTAGGCGTAACAGTACTCGACGGACATCTCTCCTGTGGGCGGGCAGATCGGGAGAGAAGACGAGGATATCATCCAGATATACGACCACACAGGAGTACAGAAGGTCTCGGAAAATGTCATTTACAAATTCCTGAAAGACTGCGGGGGCGTCGCACAAACCGAATGGCATGACGAGATACTCGTAGTGCCCATCCCTGCTGTTAAAAGTAGTATTCCATTCATCTCCAGAGCGAATACGGATGAGATTGTAGGCTCCACGGAGATCCAGTTTGGTAAACATTCGCGCCCCTCGCAGCCGGTCGAATAACTCGGGGATGAGAGGTAGGGGGTTATTTGTTCTTGATAGTGATTTCATTAAGACCCCGATAGTCGATACACGGGCAAAGGGACCCATCCTTCTTCTGGACAAAAAAGAAACCTGCTCCGGCAGGTGAAGATGACTTCCGGATAAAGCCCCTGGCCAAATTCTCCTGAACGTACTCAGTCATGGCTTGGGATTCGAGCGGACTCAAAGGATAGATTCGCCCCTGGGGCGGAGTTGAACCTGGAACAAACTCGATCGGGCAATCATATGGCCAGTGCGGTGGAAGAGTCTCTGCCTCCTTTTTGTCAAAGACGTCAGCAAAGGCCCAGTAGGCCGGGGGCAGATCCGCTGGACCCAAGTCAGGTAGCGAAGTCATGAGAGGTTGTACCGGAAGAAGACATTTAGTCTGGCAGAAACGACCCCAACGAAGAATGTCTCCAGAGCGCCAATCCAAGACGGGTTTGTGTATCCTCAACTATGGAAGACCCAGAAGCAAGGTGTGGGACAGTGACGGCAGCACGAAGAAGGCTATCTTCTCACGGTGCAGGACCCCGATCTGTAACTCCACCTCTTCGGTGACCAAAGTGACGGTCTCGCGCAGGGGAACACGGTCGACTGAAGCTAACTGCTGGGGAACCTCCAAGGACCTGACAGGTATCTGCAATCTTTTTACCGCCTCGAGTTGGATGAAGTTCCCTGCAGCCCCTGAGTCAATATAGGCCACCTCAGAAAAACGTTTGGATCCCAGGACAAACAAAACAGAGAGGGTCAAGGGTAGAGAGGTATCACAGACACCTAGGGAGGCCTCTCTTACCTGTCCTAGGCTGAGGCATTTCCCGGCCTCACTGGATAGGAACGCAGAAGATGGGAGGCGCTGCCACAATAGAGACAAAGACCATGTGTAAGTCTCTCCTGGCAACGCAGCTCCGCTGGTCTGAGTCAGTCCACTTGCATGGGCTCCAAAGCTGACGCCACGGTGGTAGGTCGTGGGCAAGGAGGACTGCATGGAGAAGGGGAAAAACAAGAAGGCCTTCTCTCCCTGGCGGCTTCGCGGGAGCGCTCCTGGAAACGCAGATCAATTCGCGTTGCCAGACAGATGAGGTCCTCCAAAGACGTGGGTGTGTCTCTCCCAGCCAACTCGTCTTTGATTCGAGCCGACAAGCCGCGCCAAAAAGCCCCCACTAGGGCCTCGTTGTTCCATCCAAGCTCGGAGGACACTGTACGGAACTGGATGGCATACTGCCCCACAGAGAGAGCACCCTGGCGGAGGTTAAATAAGGACTCGGTGGCTGAGACCAGGCGACCGGGCTCATCGAAGACTCTACGAAAGGTCTCTAAGAAGGTCGCAAGCTGGGAGACTAACGGGTCGTCACGTTCCCACAAGGGATTTACCCAAGCCAGCGTCTCACCCTCCAAATGGGATACCACAAAGGCCACCTTGGCCCGGTCGGTAGGATACTGCAGGGGCGTCAACTCAAAATGCAGCTGGCATTGGCTAATGAACTGCCGCCTGAACAGGGGCAGCAGCAGCGGTCTGGAGAGCTAGTAGGGGTTTATCCACCGAGGCCATGTAATTCAGAATGTGGGCCTGGGTGTCGCGCTGCTGGGCAAGCTCCTGCTGGAGGCTGGAGATCTGAGAGGCAGTCCCTGGATCGGAGGCTTGCAAAGAGGAAAGACGGGACTCCATAGATTTGAGGAATGACATGATCCTCGCCTGATTTTCTCGGAGGAACAAAAGTTCCTTCTGGGTCGGGGTACCAGCGGGATCCATGGCCTGATTATTCTGTGATTTGAGACTTAGGTAGATCTCCTGGAGTGGACCCGCTGGACCGTGGCAACGAACCTCCCACGGGCGAGCTGGCCAGGTGGACCACCCCCTATACAGGGAGTGTTTGGGGCAGGCCCCGCGGGTAACTATCACCACGGCAGCTGGTACCCAGAGAGAATACAGGAGAGCTGGCAAGGGGCCAGAGATGCTGGTGGTGGACCTCCCCAGAAACAGGAATACAGATGGCGGACAGGTCAGGAACACAGGCGAGACGGAGGGAAGCAGGCTCGAACTGGAGAACTCAGCCAGGGGACCAGGACAGACCGGAGCACGAGCTCAGACTTCCAGATCCTAGGAGAGAGGACAGTGGAGAAGACAGGTAAGCTACAGGCAGGGAGGCAACGGGGGTGCACACAGAGACAAGGGCCAGAATCACTTAGCAGGGCACAAGTGATAATCAGGCACCGCCAGCAGGAAGAGGCGGCCTGATATAGGGAGTCGTGGCAGGGACTTCCGGGTCATGACCCCTCCCAGCGCAAGGTGAGGAGAGCGTGTGGCCTCAGGAGGGGTAGAGAGCGTGCGTGCTGCGGACCACAGTGTGCGCGCGCGCCCACCGAGGAACAGGAAGCTGGACCGGGGCGCGCGCCTGACGGGACACAGGAGACCGGGCAGGAGCGGGCGCCGGGAACGAGAGACGGGGAAAGGAGGAGCGCGGAGAAGGCCGAGGCAGCCAGGACCGCGGTGTGGAGGCCGCCAGAGAGTGGGCAGACTGCGGCAGAAGAGAAGGTATTGGCGGAGGCTGTGGTGGCAGCAGCGTGACACAAAGGTGCTGAACATTGCTCCCAGCTGGGCTTTCTTGCTGTGTCCCTTGAGGTAGACATCATTCCTCGAAAAGTGTCCATGCAAAAACATTATCTTCGCAAAGTGTCTTTATATGTAAAACCAAGAAAGGGCACCTAAAGAGGTGCAACTATTTACAATAAAAGTTTTTGGATTAATCAGTGTCTATGATCTCCACAGTTCCATTTCAAAAACAACGCTGCCAATCAAAACTGGGCAACATGATGAACAAAAAGGCAAAGGCACAACTGGTGCAACAAACCCTCCTGGGTAACAAGATTTAGTAAATTATTTCAATTGTGGTCCCCTCCTGGGGTTCTGGTAGCTGAACTGGAACTGTTCTCAGAGGTGGTATCTTCGTCCCGTTGGCTACTTGCTAGCCGCATATACTCAATCTCCCATACAGAGGGATAGGGACTGGTGGGGCCCAGGGAAAGGGCCATGGATATTTCTACTGTCTGCGGGGATATGGGTCCCTCCAGTTCCATAGGAAGTTCAGGAGATGGTGCCGCAGCCTGAGGCCGCCAGCCAGGAACAACTTGATCATCTCCCCTATAGGCACTGCAGCCGGGGATCGTCGGCGAAGGTCAGTGGGCCCGTTCCTATCTGTGGGTTCCGCTCCCAAAACCAGGGTCAGACCGGGGGTAGCGATCATACCTGGCGTTTCCAGCCGCGGTTCCGGCTCCGGTTCCTGGTGGTAGATGGCAGCAGCCGCAACTCCCGGAGTGACTGGTGGAGTAGGCCGCAGTTGGATCCGTGCCGGGACCAGGCCGGTCTCAGCTGGGTTTGACGGTGGAGGCCGGTGCCACCGCGCCCGATCCAGGCAGAGACACGGTCCCGGTCCTCCATTCTGTTCCAGAGCCTTCATGTATCTCCTCCGGACGGGGCTCCCCCAATGACAATATCTGTTGTGAGGCGGTGGCAGACGCAGCTGAGGATGAATCAGCGGTCGCAACCTCCGCGTAGGCGGCCTAGGGGCGAGTGACTTCTCCCCTCCCTGTTCTTCTGTCTTCTCATCTGCTTTCATGATGGCATTCTGGCGTTCTCCTTGCTCCGCCCTTCTGCTCGCCAGAGGCTTCATCTGCCCCTCCTTCTGGGGGCGGCATCTTCTTCCAGCGCCTCCATACCAAGCCAGTATACGAACCCCTCGGGGGGGGGTGGGCCATGCATCGGTCACATAGTAATTCAGGCAGGGATGGCCCAAGACTCTTTGCGGTCTTTTCTTAGGACCTCCCATCTCTTCACGCCCTTCTTCTCCGCACCAGTGGCCATTTCTAATGTCCATTTTACAGTCTATTTAATTTGGTCTTCTGCACATTTTCAAAAGTTGTAAATCCAAGGCACACAGAACCCAATGGCATCGGGTCTCGTCATCCTGTTCGTGACGCCAAAATTGGGTCGCCCTCGCACACCCAGGGCAGCGGGGTACTCGGTACCGGGCCGGTGTCAAGGTGGGAATGTGTCACAGCAGCGGTGACCCGGTCCGTGGCCCTGGGCGCCCAATATCAATGGCGGTGATGTTAATGGTGTTAAAGTTTATTAGAATAGTTTGTGACGCCACCCGTGGTGTTTGGCAAGTAAGATGTTGAGCCAACGCTGCATGCAGATCCGCCGGGACTGATGGTGTGGTGCAGCAAAGATGGTGTAGCTCCCCACAGGTGGAGCTGTAGTCCCAGGGCAGTGTAGGTGCAATGGATGAGGAGAGGCGCAGAATGGTATGGAGGCTGGTACCCAGGTGTAGTGGTGCGGGAATAATTGGAGGACACCCGAGTATGCGGTTCCAAAGCTTTACTCACTGTTTGCAGTTCACTCCACTGCCTGCCTCCGTACTGTGTTCTCCAGGTCAGGGCTCCAGCCAACCTCCAGGCAGGATAGGATTCTCCCTTCCACACTCCGCCAACATGTACCTTACTGAACGACTCGTCCAATGCGCCTTTAGGTGCGAAGCACTCCAGCACTTGGTTACCCTGGAATGCCTCTCTCTAGGTGTTCCTAGTCTTTACTTGTATGACAGACAGCTGTAGCCTGCTTCGGGGACTCCTCACTGCGTCCCGGCTCTCTATTCAGTTGCTGTTGTGTCCCAAGTCTATGATGGGAGCAAGGCGTTAGCGGATCACTACTCCTCCAGTGTCTGTTGCCGGACATAAAGATCCAATCAACCTTGGGGACCGGCCCCGGCCTTTGTGCTCTCTGGACTGGAAGGGTTCTCTATCTTTCTTCAACCTGCTTCCCACCGTCCTTCTATTCTCCTTCATTCCGATCTGTTCTATCTCTCTTATGGAAGGTTAGGTTATCAATCTTATCAATCTCTTTTTCTGTCTTTCTCGTGCCAGCAGCCCAGATCACTGGGACCTGCTGCAGCATGTCCTTCAGACACCCATCTTCTCTCTTCTCTCTCCAACTAACCAACCAACTCCTCCATAACTCTCACTCTTCCCACTCTTTTATATCATCTCACTCCACCCGCCTCCCAGCACATCTCGTGTTACGAAGCAGGGTTCCACGAGAGGTGCTCTGCTAACCCCCAGCCTGAAGCTGTTAGGTGGCCCCACTGAACTATCCTGTGTGTGGAATGCAGGTGTGGAGCGTGGTCAGGCGTTCCCACCTTACCTGGATGGTGGGGCACTACACCTTAGAGAAGGTGCAGTACCTCTATGGCGACTGAAGCCTCAGGGGCACCACACCCTCAAGTCTTAGATGGGAGTAGTGCATTTACAGCCCACTATTCCACTGGTGTCTGCTGCAGAACCATTAGCGTTCGTACAACCTCGGGGACCGGGAGCCGGCCTTTCGCTTAGAACTTCTAGGCAGGGTTCTTCCTCTAACCCACGTCCTCTGTGTTCCCTTTTACTCCTACGTTCCGTGCTTGTCCTTTCCCTTCTATGGAAGCTCAGGCTTCAGGTCAACATCCTTCTCCTTCTTTTCTTTCCTTTCCCGTGCCAGCTGGCTCAGGTCACTGAGGCAGCTGCAG
The DNA here is from genome assembly GCF_039654945.1 of Dendrobates tinctorius. Lineage (NCBI taxonomy): Eukaryota > Metazoa > Chordata > Amphibia > Anura > Dendrobatidae > Dendrobates > Dendrobates tinctorius. The sequence continues at coordinate 32,629,748 of NW_027361711.1, forward strand.
CTCTTCTTCCATCCCTTCTTCCAGGGATCCCCACTCCTCCCGAGTGGCTTCCTTCCTCACTAACCTCCTGTCAGACTGACTTGTCATCCTAAACCATCCCACTCATATATATATTCTGAACTACACCCACCTCCCAGCACGTCTAGTGTTCCAAGCAGGAAACCACCAAAGGTGCTCTGCCTCTCTCTAAGCAAAGAGCCGCAATGTGGTTGTGCTGAACTACTCTATTGTGTGGGGTGCGAGTGTTGGAGTGTGGTCAGGAGCCTCCAACTTACCTGGATGGTCCTTAGTAGAAGGTGCAGTACCTCTGTGGCGACTGAGCTTCAGGGGCACCACATACCCCCCCGTTAAACACAGCACATCCGCGGGCTTCAAGGTAAGCAAAGTTGACAGCACAGGAACATGCAAATTTTTGCAATGCTGAATAAACTTTTCTTATACTAAACTTTCCAATATGAGAGGCACTCGCTCTTGAACGTTGCAAACAGTTATTGATTAACTACCTAAAATTCTAAGTCAAAAAGTGCAATTTTTCCATACCATACTTAATTCAAAGTGCTATTATCTGTTACTCACTATCACTTCAGTATTCTACATCTTTCCATCTCTAGTACACATTTCTTTTCTCTCTCTAGTGCACATTTTCTACCTTCTCTCAAGTGACAACCGTGATGCCTGGTTCATCATATACTTTTTCAATTCTTTATTCAAATCTCTCATCTCTGTATCAAAACATTCCTAATTCTATATAAAAGCTATCATAAGACACATTATGAAATACTTCACGTTAAAACTTTCAACAATAATTCTTGTAAGTGCTGGACACCGCTCCCAGCCACGATCTCTTGCAGTGCCCTTTGATTGGAGTCATGCTCCAATGAGGTAGACTTAATCTTCGCAATGTGTCCATATGTAAAACCAAGAGAGGGCACCTAAAGAGGTGCAACTATTTACAAATAAAAGTTTTTGGATCACTCCAAGTTCATGATCGCTAGTTCAATATGAAGGCTGCCAACAACACAGGGCAACACTGGGAAAGCAAAAGCTAACCATGATGGTCAAAAATAAAACAAGAGGCACAACGGTGCAAATAAACCCTCCTGGGTCACGAGAGTTAGTGCAAATTTTAGTGCTGGTCCCCTCCTGGGGTTCTGGAAGCTGTTGCTGGGGTACTGCTACCAGATGAAATACTTTGGGTGTCTTCATCCTGCTGGTTACTTGGTAGTCGCATATACTCTGCCTCCTACAGGGAGAGATAGGGACTGGTCGGGGTAATTGAAAGGGCCATAGAAATGTCTACTACCTGCGGGGACGGCATATCCGCCACCTCCGATGGCTCTTCTGCTGCCGTTGGAGACTCAGCCGGCGTTGTCACTGGTTCCTCGGGGTCAGACTCTTTGGTGTCCATCGGGACCTCGGCTGGCAGCACTGCAGCCTGAGGCTGCCGGCGGAGGTCAATTGGGCCATTCCTATCTGTGGGTTCCGTTCCCAAGACTAAGGTCAGGTCGGGGGCGGTGATCGTACCTTGTGCCTCCAGGCGAGGTTCTGGTCCCGGCACCGGGTAGTGGACAGTTGCTGCCGCATCTCTCAGAGTTGATGATGGGATGGGCCGCAGTTGAATCCGGGCAGGGGCAAGGTCGGCCTCGGCCGGGGTCATCGGTGGAGGCTGGTGCAACAGCGCCCGGCCCAGACGGAGACGCGGTCAATGCCCTCCGTTCTGCTCCAGAGCCCTCATATATCTCCTCTGGACGGGACTCACTGAATGGCAATATCGGTTGTAAGGTGGTGGCAGCCGCTGCAGAGGATGTATCAGCGGTCGCAGCCTTCGCAGGGGCAGCCTGGGGGTGAGTGACTTCTCCTCTCCCCGTTTTTCTGTCTTCTCTTCTCTTTTCATCATGGCGTTCTGGCGTTCTTCTCCCTCCTCTCTCGGCCCCTTTCTTGCCACTGGCTTCTGCCCCTTCTTCTGGGTGCAGTGTCTTCTTCCAGCTCCTCCATACCAAGCCAGTATACGAACCCCTCAGGGGGGGGCCATGTTGCTGTTACATAGTAATTCAGGCAGGGGAGGCCCAAGACTCTTCGCAGTCTTTTCCTAGGACCTCCCATCTCTTCACCCCCTTCTTCTCCATGCCAACGGCCATTTTTAATGTTCATTTCACAGTCTATCAAACTGGGTCTTCTGCACATTGTCACAAGATTTAAGTCCAACAAATCCCGGCCGCACAGAACCCGATGGCATCGGGTCTCGTCATCCTGTTGGTGACGCCAAGTTGGGTTGCCCTCCCAGGGCTGTGGGGTACTCTGTACCGGGCCGGTGTCAGTGGGACGTGTCACAGCACGGTAACCCGGACCGGTTGCTTGAGGCATTCCCAGCACACAGCAGCGGTGATGGTTCTCACACGAGCCGGGGGCAGCTTGGCAGAGGTGTTCGTGGTGCACACAGCAGAAGTGGCGTTGGAGACAGGGGTTTCATGACAATGTTGTGGACTGATTTTTCAAATACCGCTCACACAACTGGTAATACTGCATCGATGGAAAGTGACAGGAGACAGCAGTTGTCAACTATGGTTACAAACTACTTTTCCTCCCATATCGATGTTCTCCCACACAGGTCATTCCCCTTTGACTATTGGGCCGCTAAACTGGACACCTGGCCTGAATTGGCCCAATATGCCTTACAGGAGCTCGCTTGCCCAGCTGCAAGTGTGCTATCGGAAAGAGTCTTCAGTGCAGCTGGATCAATCCTTACAGAAAAAAGGACCCGTCTGTCAACCCAAAATGTGGATGATCTAACCTTCATTAAAATGAACCACGCATGGGTTTCCAAGGATTTTGTCCCACCTTCCCCTGATGACACATAGGGTGACAGAAAAATGGCTTGCTTTGGTCCACCTCTTCCTGGTACTTCACCTATTTCGCCTTTTGCATCAGCTGAATGTCCAACATCAACATATGCCACTTTCTAAAACTCCCTAACTGTGCTGCCTCCCCCCCATGGCCGGGGTCACCACCTACCGCACGACACCGTGCGAGTGCCGTTGCCCTGGACAGGTGGGTAGGCCGACTCTTGGGCGCGGGCACTGGCACAGGGTCCCTCATAGTGCAATCAAGTGTCTCTGACGGCGGTGGTGCACACCCGCCGTCAGACACACCGCTGTACTATGAGGGGCCCAGTGCCAGTACCGACGCCCACGAGTGGGCCCCCCTTGCTTGGGCAGGGCCCCAGCATTTGCAATCTTTACCTCTCCCTGCTCCTCCGCTGTGTAATCTGGGCCGTCAAATCCATACTGTGCCTGACACCGTCTGAGCCTGCCTCCTGAGACATATATTTTGAATGTGTACGCTATCCATACATGTTATCCGGGGATACGGTACCCTTTCTAACCTTTGTGCAATGACGTGCAATCCATACTGGGCCTAACACCGTCTGAGCCTGCCTCATGCTGTATAGACATATATTTTGAATGTGTACGCTATCCATACATGTTATCCGGGGATACGGTACCCTTTCTAACCTTTGTGCAATGACGTGCAATCCATACTGGGCCTAACACCGTCTGAGCCTGCCTCATGCTGTATAGACATATATTTTGAATGTGTACGCTATCCATACATGTTATCCGGGGATACGGTACCCTTTCTAACCTTTGTGCAATCACGTGCAATCCATACTGGGCCTAACACCGTCTGAGCCTGCCTCCTGAGACATATATTTTGAATGTGTACGCTATCCATACATGTTATCCAGGGATACGGTACCCTTTCTAACCTTTGTGCAATGACGTGCAATCCATACTGGGCCTAACACCGTCTGAGCCTGCCTCATGCTGTATAGACATATATTTTGAATGTGTACGCTATCCATACATGTTATCCGGGGATACGGTACCCTTTCTAACCTTTGTGCAATGACGTGCAATCCATACTGGGCCTAACACCGTCTGAGCCTGCCTCATGCTGCATAGACATATATTTTGAATGTGTACGCTATCCATACATGTTATCCGGGGATACGGTACCCTTTCTAACCTTGTTAGAAAAAATGTTTGGGCCCCTCTATGTTTATGGCAACCAAGCTACAGATATTTGTCTCCTCTCAATATGAATATTACTGTCCCCTATTACATGATGCCATGTTATGTACAGCACCATCCCTTACATATCGTAATCTCGTTATTTAGAGCATCCTGTTTTATTATAGTATCCACTCTTGTTATATAAAAACTGAAGTGATTGCTGATGGAAGTTGGTAAAGCTACTTTTCTGATAGCAAAGTATGATTAACTGGTGAGATGCTGCACCATCAGCAGTCATGTTATATCTAACAAGAGAGGACACTGTAGTAAAGAGAGAGCGCTGTGAGTAACAAAAATAACAAGAAAGCAATATGTAAAGAACGGTGCTATATATAAGATGACATAATACTTTGTAATAATGGGACAATAATGTACATAAAAACAGAGGACGCAACATAATAGGGGACTGTCCCATACATAACTAAAGAGGATGGTACGTAATCAGGGATGCCCCTTCCTGGGATAATGTCCCCCATACTGGGACCATTCCTGGGATAGTGTGCCCCTTCCTGGGATAATGTGTTCTGTTCTCCAATGCATAAAAAAAACTACTCGTCTTCCCCCTATGCTGCCTGGTGTTCGCTTCTACAGCCGCTGCAGTTGACTTCAGCATCCTCGCCATGGTGCATGATGTCGATGCCATGTGTCACCAGTCACGGGCACGCCGACGTCAGCTACCAGTCTCTGATAGGCCACTGGCATGTATTGCAGCTCAGGGAGCCAGCGGGTCCCCTGCACCACAAAACATTTCAGCAGAATGTGGCTCCAAGGACTTGCATCCAGCTGATATAGTCGTTGGTGTTGGTGTGCCCCCTCCACCTCTAGGCCCCTGGTGTAGTGAGTAGCTGGGATCACTGACATCACATTTGAGCCTAGAGCACATTCTATGTATATTACTACCGTCAGCAGTTATATGAGCAATCATTAATTATAACACTTGTGTTATCACATTATCTCTATCAAGCAATTAAGGTTTTAATATTATATGCACAATACCTGTGAACTGGCACAGGATGAAAATCAATTATTGTTATATGCTTAATGACTCATGAGGAGATTGATATTATTGCACTGTATACATATGCAGGGCCAGCGTCAGCTCTTGGGTAAGTGTCAGGGCCCTGAGCAGGCTGGGGGGCCCACTCACCACTGGGGACACCAGCACGCTATGGGGACCGGTGCCAGCACCCACAAGTTGGCCCCCCCGCTTGCTTAGGGCCCAAGTACTAGCAATACTTACCTCTCCCTGTTCTTCCGCTGCAGTGTCTTCCACATCTTCTCACTCTGGGATGTTTCAGGTCAGATGGTGCGATGATGTGACTAGTGTGCTACCTCTTCTCTGAACAGTCACAGTGCAAAAAGCCGGACGACTGCAATGCTGAGGAGTCTGGAGCAGAGCAGCGGCCAGCGAGGAGAGGTGAGCATTTCGTTTTTTTTACGCTTGGCGCAATATATTGGACTCATATATACTGGAGCATTGTATGGGGCCCATCATATACTGGAGCATTATATGGGGCCCACGATCCTGTATGGAGAGCTATGTGGAACCCATAATACTGGAGCCCAACACCGGAACTGCTGCAACCCACCAACCTACTGTCTCCTTCCCCACCATCCTGTAGCATGTAAGCCCGAAAGGGCAGGGTCCTCTCCCCTCTGTATCAGTCTGTCATTGTTAGTTTACTGTAAGTGATATCTGTAATTTGTATGTAACCCCTTCTCATGTACAGCACCATGGAATCAATGGTGCTATATAAATAAATAATAATACTGTATAGAGGACTAAACTGTCCGGTTTCTGAGCTAAATAGTTATTACTCATGTAATGTAAGAAGTAAGTGAAATCTTTGGCATTGTTCTATACCTATATTTCTCTGCCGTATCTGTGCATCATGTATCGTGGTATGTCTTAAAGGGACCCACTGAGACCATTTCCCCAGGGCCCATGAAAACCTGGAGCCGGCCCTGTACATATCAACTATTCTTTCCTGATGTATATTGATTGATCACTGATTATAGAGTGTAACCTATATGTACTGTGCTTATACTCTGTGAATGTTGATGGCTTGAGAAAGGTTCACAGTTTTGAAAAGTTGAAATGTCGCGCATATCTGGGTGAATAAAGACCACAGTTTATTTCACGATCTCATGCCTGGAGTGCTGCTATATTTTTATATTTTTTTGCCATGTATCTACATCAATCTATATTCATATGGTTACATTTCTATATGAAAAACAGCTGCATACATGTGTCCATATATATATATCAGTGTATAATACACAGACTTGATTATTCTGACACAAGCATCCTGGCTGAATGTGGCATGTAATACAGGTGTGTACTATATCTTGACCAAATGTGTAACTTTCCATGACCCTAACTGGATTCCCACGGAGTCCTGTAAATCTTTTTATTCGGCTTTACAGTACACTGCATTATATACTGATCCTGGGTTACACAATGATTTTGGCCATGGCACAGGTTGTGCAGCATAAAATCATTGTAAGCTGCTGCTACATGACATAGCAGCAGAAATAAAGTGATTAGGGTCACAATACATGCCCTGGGTACCACGACAAGCAGATTGAAAAAAAAAATCAGAACTTGTCCCACCACTGCAGGGGTCGCAATGTGACCCTCCTCACCTGTATCAGAGGCATGAAGAGAAGTTTGGCAGCTTGATCTATGTTGTAACTAAACATCATTTTGCTTCAGCATATGTTTATGGGATAACGTTCCTGCCATGCACGTCGATGTCAGTTGCTATCTCCACGCTGCAACACACTTGGATGCACATACACCTGACGTGGGGGTCCCCTTTCAGTATGGACCCGGTTGCACCCTCTGTAATTGCAATCATTACACCCATGAGTAACAGAGGACATGTGACAGTGCTATCACCATTGTGGTGTGAGGTGTAGTGATCGGTGCTGAACTGCCACAGATGGAAGCACAGGATCACTACTCAGTCAGTTTCAGTGCTGGAATGAATGATAGTATCTGCCCCAGCACTAATCTTAAAAGCCAATGATTGTGTAGTGCGTGGGAAGAGGGCAGCGCTGGACGAGAGTTTAGGGAAAAAAAGCAGAGCAATTTGCCTAGTGTGGGGAGCAGCATGTAATCAAACTCCGTGCAGGCAATAAAGTGAAATTCAGGGTGTCATAAATTCAATAGAGGTGAAACTAGCTTTATTAATAAATTAGAATGTTATTTTTTCAGGCTGGCAGTATATCTCGGGCTGCGGCTGGCGGTATATCTCGGGCTGCGGCTGGCAGTATATCTCGGGCTGCGGCTGGCAGTATATCTCGGGCTGCGGCTGGCAGTATATCTCGGGCTGCGGCTGGCAGTATATCTCGGGCTGCGGCTGGCAGTATATCTCGGGCTGCGGCTGGCAGTATATCTCGGGCTGCGGCTGGCAGTATATCTCGGGCTGCGGCTGGCAGTATATCTCGGGCTGCGGCTGGCAGTATATCTCGGTTTTCCTTTATAGAGTTGGGATATAACAAACAATTTTAAAGCGCATTCAAGCTACAAGATATTGATATGCTATCCTCAGGACCTACAGTATATCACAAATATCATAAATATTTTATCTTCAGTGTTGTAAATTTACGGAATCCTGTGAAGTCCATCCTATAGTACAAGGAAATACATCCATGCATAGATTAGGTAAGGGTTAACTAGAAGGTATGGTAACACTAGTAATTGATGGGAGCTGTTAAAATAGATGTTCCCACTTATTTATCCCCAATCCACAGTATAGGGAATAAGCTGCTGTTTGCTGGGGCTGCGTTCCCCGGACCCTCCAGCCCTGAGATGCCCCTGTAGGATGGAGCCGAGGTGGCGCATGCGCCCCACACACTGTACAATGATGAGAAAGACTCTTACCTGCGATTTACACCTTCAGCTGAAAAAGAAACAACAGTTTACAATTAGATTTATTGAAGTATTTAATAACAGTTGCAGCGGACGACTTATTTTTGGGTCGTTTTCACATGTCTTTGTTTTTCTCATCTGCAGAAACCCAAACTAATTTTCATCAGTGCGCTGCTTCCAATTTTCATCTAGTTTTAGTCCATGTGTCCATTTTTTTACCATCAGTATCTCATCCTTTTCTATTGTATGCAAAAAGAAAACCAAAACCTGATGGAAGTTTCCCAAGTTTCTCCTAGTAGTCAGTCAGTGGGTGAGTGTGATCCACAGCTGACATGTTACCAGCTCCATAGAATATAAGGGCCAGTGAAAAATACTGGCAGCACCCCTGGTACATAGACACACATGTGACTGAGCCCTTCCTTTACAACGTGATTGTACAGAGACTTCCTTACACAATATCTGATCTAGCATCCAGGTTTCGGCTATACAGTCCCTACTGGAGTGCAGGGGCGTCACATCAATAGCGGGGGGCCACACGACCCGTGAGTCCTGGGGAGTGTTGGCTTTGTTTCCCCATCATCATAATTTTACCATCAGCTTCTTGTTCCACCATTCAGCCTGACACTCGGCTCAGCAGGCGCGATAGGCAGGCAGCAATAGATCGCACCTGCTGTAGAAAACCTCAGCCCCACACTGCACAGACCGGAGCAGGGCGCTGGGGGACACGGCCAGGCATAAATGCTATAAATGCATGTGAGAAGAATGTGATACTTACATGGGATGTCAATCACTGCAGGCTGTAAAAGTAAAACAGAGAAGTGTAAAAAGTCTATGAAATCTTTCATCTTCTTACATTGTCCTGTACATCACATACTCATAGGCTTCCATTACACCCATTACACTAGACAATGAATGTGACATTATCACACAAGATAGACTGCGCTAGTATTAATAAATCTATGAGCAGAGCGCCAGTCCGTGCCCCATGCAGCATTCATACAGTCCATAAACAGCACGCCTGCTATGTGACCCGGCATCGGCTGACAACTATAAGATATGTGGAATATATTTATACATTAGTTGTGTATTAGGAATCTCTGGAGCTGCGTCCATTCTGTACATATTTATTGGGTTTAAAAATGGGGGTAAACTGGCATCGCTGCGTTACTACATCTGCCGTAATGTAACAAAGAGTTGTCTGTGTTTCATGGCACTGCAGCCTTGCAGCGCTGGGGTTCAAATCCCACCAAGGACAATATCTGCAAGGAGTTTGTATGTTCTCCCCATACTGATAGGGAAAGTAGATTGTGTGCTCCATTGGGGACAGCGATGATAATGTATGCAAAGCACTGCACAATATGCTAGCGCTATATATAAGTAAACGTTATTATGCTACAAAGATTTAACTCTTTAAAAGAGTTGTCCACTACTTGGACAATTCCTTCTTGAACTAAATGTTTGGTCCCAATAAAATAATAAAGCTTAGACTCCCCTCCCATGCTGGTGCTGTTCCAGCAGTGTCAGCACTTGCGGTCCCCAGAGCTCTGGTGCCGTGTTGTGACACGTGGTGCTCGGCGCCCAATCAGCGCTGGCATCATTGTCCCCACCTTCGTACAGATTGAACATGAAGAGGAAGTCCGGGCTGCAGCTGATCTCAGTCTTCCTTCCAGCCCTGAGAACCCCTCTATACTTGATACCCAGCCTTGCTGAAGCTGACAGCTGAGCATTGGGGCCCCAAGCTGTCAGTTTTGCCTGGCAGGTTATCAAAAATACAGGGGAAGCCACACATTGTTTTTTTAATTATTTATTTAGAGAGCATGAGTCATCACCTGCTCTCAATGTTATTAGCAGCAGCTGGCGTCGGTTGATGGGAGCAGATGTCTCATCAGCCGACACCAGTGACTGGAGGTAAACTTTGTACCGCCGATCTCAGCGGTGGGTTCACGCTGTCATTTGTAGTGGTAGTGCATGGCAGACACTGGATATTCGGGCTCCCCATTCAAGTGAATGGGGTCCGGGTTTTTTAACAGTTCGGCCGAACCTGCTGGACCCAAACAACCAGGGGTCCACTCATCTCTACCCATGAAAGAAAAAAGTTTTTAAAAATGTAAAAAGATAAAAATTCAAATCAACCCCCTTTCCTCCAGTTAATATTAAAGAAAGGGAATAATAAAAGGAAAACGCATATTTGGTATCAATCTGTTCAGAAAAGTCTGACCTATGAAAATATAAAATTAACTGACTTAATCTGTAGAAACTGTAAAGCATAAAAAAGAATCAAAATGCCAACGTTGCAGGTTTTTGGTTGCTACAACTCCACAAAAAAATACATAACAGCAATCACATAATCATAACTACCTCAAAATATTATTAATACATCAGGATACCATGCAAAAAAAGAAAGTGTATAAAGAACGGACATCAGACAACAGAAATTCATTATTACATACACGTATAGAGACAGCATTACTATCACTAGTCTGAATTCCACGGCTTTTCTTATTTGGAACTTACATAGATCGGTCTCTCGTTTGTGCTCCACATTCTTCTCCTAGAACCAATCGAACAATCCTGAATTGGACAAATAGAGAGGTTTCCATATAAATAGCCTAATCTCAAATGCTAACTTTATCAACAGTAAATATTACTGTAACTAATTAACAAATATAAGGTTTTCTTTCTAAAAATGTATGGGACATGAGAATTGGGAAATAGGGGAAGCTTATCACAAGAAATCAGAAATTTGTATAGCTAGGAAATGGGGAATAATGAGGGCAGGGCAGGAGCATAAGACGCGCATACTCACTCTCATCCACAACTGCAACTCTCAAAGGAGTTCCAGTAGAGCGGCTGACAATAGCGCCGATCCTGTGATGTCACAACATTCTAGAATGTCTGCAGGAGACAATCAGATCCAGTATAATCCTATATAATAAAGTATTGGAGGATTTATAGATATATGTAAATAATGTGATACAGCAAATTATAGAAAACAGCACCCCTGCGCCCCCCCACTCTGCACACACATGAACACATGTATAAAGAAGAGTATAGTCCAATTTTTTTCTTATATTGTTATTATACATATGCACATAAGTGTAGGGATACGGAATTTTATAACATGTTACTCTAAATTCATAGGCATTAATGTGGAGTTTGTCTTTTTCTCCAAGATTTTGGAGGTGTCTGTGGGGATTTTTGCCCCTTCAATCAGGATCGCATTTGTGACAGTAGACATTGATGCTGGATGGGTGGTCCTGGCTAGCAATCTCCATTCTTGTTCATCCCAAATGTGTTGGATGGGGTTGAAGTCAGGGCTCTGTCCGCCCTTAGCGGCTGCAGGTCCCTCACTGCTCCTTTGCATGGTGCTGCTCCTCTATCCTGGAAATATTCACTGCACACTCAATTCAGTTCAAGCAAAATAGATGATTTGTATTTATTTCCATAGGTATCAGTCATGTATTCATGTATTGATTCAATGAATCTTTCTCAAATATGTCACAGGGTATTCCAGAGCCACGGTTATACAGGTGCTCCTGTCAGGACACTGTGCAGCGTCATATGTTATAGCACACCACATACTATTTGCACACACACAAGCCACATACAATATACACACACCATATACTATATACACACACCACATACTATATACACACATACAAGCCACATATAACATACGCACAACATACTATATACACACAACATACCATATATACACACACAAGCCACACATTATATACTCACACCATACTATATACACACACCACATACTATATACACACCACATACTATATACACACATACAAGCCACATATAACATACACACAACATGCTATATACACACACCATACTATATACACACACCACATACTATATACAAACAAGCCACATACTATACACACGCCATATACTATATACACACATACAAGCCACATATAACATACACACAACATACTATATACACACAACATACCATATATACACACACGCCACACATTATATACTCTCACCATACTATTTACACACAAGCCACATAGTATACACACACCACATACTATATACACACATACAAGCCACATATAACATACACACAACATACTATATACACACAACATACCATATATACACACACGCCACACATTATATACTCTCACCATACTATTTACACACAAGCCACATAGTATACACACACCACATACTATATACACACATACAAGCCACATATAACATACACACAACATACTATATACACACAACATACCATATATACACACACGCCACACATTATATACTCACACCATACGATATACACACCACATACTATATACACACAAGCCACATACTATACACACACCACATACTATATACACATACAAGCCACATATAACATACACACAACATACTATATACACATAACATACTATATACACACAACATACCATATATACACACACAAGCCACACATTATATACTCACACCATACTATATACACACACCACATACCACATACTATATACACAAGCCATATACTATATACACACCACATATTATACACACACCACATACTATATACACAAACAAGTCACATATAACATACACACACCACATACAATATACACAAGCCACATTTTATATACACACACCACATACTGTATACACACCACATATTACTGTATATACACAAGCCACATACTATATACATGCCACATACCCACCTCATACAACACATACACAAGCCACATACTATGTATACACACCACATACTATATATACTCCACATACAATATATACACAAGCCACATCTAATATATAAAGCTCAAGTGTGTGTATGTATGTATGCATGTGTGTATGTCCAGGATTGGCATCCGCACCGTCGCAGCTACAGCCACAAAATTTGGCACAGTCACACGTCTGGACCCCGAGAGTGTCCTAGGCTATGTTGTGAGGTGAAATTTCTGCCCCACGCGTTCCAATTCACCAAACAATTTTGCCCCTATCTACATAATGGGGAAAAAGTGTGTGTGTGTATTAAGCCCCGCCCCTCATTATGACGTCATAATGGTTGAGTATGAGATGGAGGATGTGTGATGGGTATATGGGCACTGAACTATGGGATGGAGGATATGTATGACGGGTATATGGGCAAGGGACTATGGGATGGAGGATGTGTGATTGGTATATGGGCACTGGACTATGGGATGGAGGATATGTATGACGGGTATATGGGCACGGGACTATGGGATGGCGGATATGTATGATGGGTATATGGGCACGGGACTATGGGATGGAGGATATGTATGATGGGTATATGGGCATGGGACTATGATATGAAGGATGTGTGATGGGTTTATGGGCACTCTACTATGGGATGGTGAATATGTATGATGGGCATATGGGCATGGGACTATGGGATGGAGGTTGTGTGATGGGTATATGGGCATGGGACTATGGGATGGAGGTTGTGTGATGGGTATATGGGCATGGGACTATGGGATGGAGGATGTGTGATGGGTATATGGGCACTCGACTGTGGGATGGAGGATATGTATGATGGGTATATGGGCACGGGCCTATGGGATCGTGGATATGTATGATGGGTGTATGGGCACAAGACTATGGGATGGAGGATAATTATAATTTGCTATAACTAACCGCAGTTAGTTACTATGCCCGGGCAGCGCCGGGCTCTTCAGCTAGTATTATATAAAAGAAAAAAGGGGTTCGGTACCATTTTAGCCAGTTGAAAAATAATGCATAGCATATTATATACACACACACACACCATACTATATACACACCTCATACTATAAACCAGGAGCATTGCTAGAGTCCTATAAGATCAGGGGCCCAAGCCCCAAAGTGCATATTTCCCCATATAACTCCCCTAAGCCATTTAAAATATCATCTATACATACATAATTACAGTATACCAATGTTGCTAACCAAAAATACACAATGCAAAGACCAATATTATCAACATGCTACTTTAAAATATGGCTACACAATGTCCACTACCATCACCACTACACAGCGAATACATATTATAATAAGCAATATTATTATAAGAAAGCTGACTACACAGACACAAATGGAACCAAGATTAAGCTGGCTGGCTTAGTGATAGAAAACAAAGAGTGGTTATTAATGGGGCATACTCAGATTGGGCCAGGGTTACTAGTGGGGTACCACAGGGTTCTGTATTGGGCCCCCTACTATTTAATATATTTATTAATGATCTAGTGGATGGCTTACACAGTAAAATATCAGTATTTGCAGATGATACAAAACTATGTAAGGTAGTTAACACAAAGGAGGACAGTTTGCAACTACAGACAGATTTGAGTAAATTGGAGAATTGAGCTGAAAAATGGCAAATGAGGTTTAACACGGATAAGTGTAAGGTTATGCACATGGGAAGGAGAAACAGATGCTATAATTACTTACTAAATGGAAAACTGCTGGGGAAATAAGACATGGAAAAAGACTTAGGCATCTTAGTCAATAAGAAGCTAAATTGGAGTGCCCAGTGTCAGGCAGCTGCCAGCAAAGCAAATAGGGTCATGGGATGCATTAGAAGAGGTCTGGGGACACGAGATGAAAACATAATTCTCCCTCTGTACAAATCTCTCGTCAGACCACACTTGGAGTATTGTGTGCTATTTTGGACGTCGGTGCTCAAGAAAGACATTACTGAACTAGAAAGTGTTCAAAGGCGGGCTACTAAAATGATAAATGGAGTTGGTTCACTACAATACCCAGAAAGGTTATCAAAATTAGGTCTATTTACTCTAGAAAAGAGAAGACTTAGGGAAGACCTAATATATATGTACAAGTATATCAGAGGGCAATACAGAGATCTCTCCAATGAACTGTTTGTACTAAGGACTGTGACAAGAACAAGGGGGCATTCTCTTCGTTTGGAGGAAAGACAATTTCTGCACCAGCATAGAAGAGGGTTCTTCACGGTAAGAGCAGTGAGGCTCTGGAATTCTCTTCCTGAGGAAGTGGTGATGGCCAACTCATTGAATGAATTTAAGAAAGGAATGGATGCTTTTCTTGTGAGTAACAGTATACAAGGTTATGAATAACATAATATTATAGGTAGATGATTGACCCAGCTTAGGGGAAGGAATTTTTTCCCTATGGAGAAAATTGGCTTCTACTCTGTGGGTTTTTTGCCTTCCCCAGGATCAACAATGCAGAACAGCTGCACTAAAATAGGCTGAACTAGATGGACATAAGTTCTTCCTTCAGCCTTCAAAACTATGTCACTATGTTATTACTACGTAGATAAGGGAACTGAGATATGGGAGCAAAACCGATCTTACTACAAAGATAAGGGAGCAGAACCAAGCTTAATACAAAGCTATAGGAGCAGAACCGAGACTACTACAGAGCTAGGGGAGCAGAATCAAGCTTACTAGAGAGATATGGGAGTGGGTCGCCCTCCCAGGGCCGTGGGGTACTCGGTACCGGGCCGGTGTCAGTGGGACGTGTCACAGCAGTGGTGACCCAGACCGTGGCCCTGGTCGCCCAAGTAATAGGAAGATGTGAATAGTGAAATGTAGTTAGATGAATAGTTCGTGACGCCACCTGAGGTGTTCGGTAAGGGAGGTGTTAAGCCAACACTGCATGCAGATCCTCCAGGACAGATGGCGTGGTGCAGCAATGATGATATAGCCCTCCACAGGCAGGGCTGTTGTCCCAGGGCGGTGTAGATGTGGAGACACTTAGGTGATGTATTGTCTGGCGCAGGGGATGTAGCAGTGTCAGGCAGACGGACGCAGGAAGGAATGGAGGACACCAGGGCATGTACTTCCAAAGCTTTACTCACAGTCTGTAGTGCCCGCTTCTGTGCCGTGTCCTTCGGGTCAGGGACTCAGTCAACCTCCAGGCAAGATGGAAAGCTCCCTTCTACACTCCGCCAACTTATATGCCTTTCCTGAAGGTCTCCTCTAAAGCGCCTTTAAGTGTGAAGATCTCCAGTACCGTGTTACACTGGAGTTCCTCCTGACAGATGTTCCCAAGAACTCTACTTGCACGGCAGACAGCTGTAGCCTGCTTCGTGGACTCTCTACTCCTAAGTCCCGGCTCTCTATCTGTATTGCTGTTGTGCCCTTTGGTCGCCCTCGCACACCAAGGGCAGCGGGGTACTCGGTACCGGGCCAGTGTCAAGGTGGGAATGTGTCACATCAGCGGTGACCCGGTCCGTGGCCCTGGGTGCCCAATATCAATGGCGGTAATGTTAATGGTGTTAAAGTTTATTAGAATAGTTCGTGATGCCACCCGTGGTGTTTGGCAAGTAAGATGTTGAGCCAACGCTGCATGCAGATCCGCTGGGACTGATGGTGTGGTGCAGCAAAGATGGTGTAGCTCCCCACAGGTGGAGCTGTAGTCCCAGGGCAGTGTAGGTGCAATGGATGAGGAGAGGCGCAGAATGGTATGGAGGCTGGTACCCAGGTGTAGTGGTGCGGGAATAACTGGAGGACACCCGAGTATGTGGTTCCAAAGCTTTACTCACTGTTTGCAGTTCACTCCACTGCCTGCCTCCGTACTGTGTTCTCCAGGTCAGGGCTCCAGCCAACCTCCAGGCAGGATAGGATTCTCCCTTCCACACTCCGCCAACACGTACCTTACTGAATGACTCCTCCAATGCGCCCTTAGGTGCGAAGCACTCCAGTACTTAGTTACCCTGGAATGCCTCTCTCTAGGTGTTCCTAGTCTTTGCTTGTATGACAGACAGCTGTAGCCTGCTTCGGGGACTCCTCACTGCGTCCCGGCTCTCGATTCAGTTGCTGTTGTGTCCTGTTGTGAGTTCATTTTCCCCTTCGTCACTGAGGTCTGGTGAACTCCCTATTCTGGTAAAGGAAGGTAATGAGTCTGATTATCAGGCACCTGAGCCTGATGATGATGACTGGCTGAGTGGAGTCACAGACTGGATATAAGGCTGCCGACGCCCTTCTGCCCTGCGGGTGATTTCTCTGTGGACTTCTAGGAGACCAGTCTGATTCCTGCTCCTCTAAAGCTAAGTTTTCTGCTTTGCCTGTTAGCATTTGTGTTTGTTTTTGTTTGCCTTGCTTTTCTGGATTCTGCCATTCCCTGCTGGGGTGAGCTGAATCTCCTTTTGCCGGTTGCTCTGTCTTCAGAATATTCCTGAGTACTGACATAGCTTTTTGAAGCCTAGCGTCTTCAGGGCCTTTTTCACTGTCAGTTTGTTGGCTCTTATTTTCATAGGGTTTTTCACGGATTGCAGACAGCAGCCTTCCTGTCCTTTCCTATCTAGTTAGCTTGGGCCCCGTCTTTGCTCAGTCTATCTTTCTGTCTGTGTTAGGCTATGTGCCCACGCTAGCATTTTTAAACGGTCAGGAAAAGGATCCCCTTCCCAGAAATCGCGCGTCTTTTTCCGCGCGTTTTTTGCGCGATTTTTGACGCGATTTTGACTCGTTTTTGACGCTTTTTTTGACACGCAATTTCTGGGATCATTGGGGATGGCTAAAAACGCTCAGCAATGTGGAAATTAATGAGCATGCTGCGTTTTTAGCCGCTAAGCGATTCCTGAGCGGTTAAAAACGCATGCATTGGCACAAAAAGCCAAAAATGCATGCTAATTAATTTGATGCATCTTTTAAGCGTTTCTGCAGCATCTGAGCTGGCTCAAACGCTGCAGAAACGCTTAAAAAAATGCATCGTGTGCACACAGCCTTAGTGTTCTTTCTTCTTGCTTCACCGTCATTATATGTTGGGGGCTGCCTTATGCTTTGGGGTCTGCTCTGGGGCAGTTTAGATTTCCCTTTCTGTTTTTAGGCTTTATAGTCCTCCGGATGTGATCGTGGGGTCTAGGGCATTGTAGGAACCCCCCACGGCTACTGCTAGTTGTGTTGATAGGTTCAGGGGTCTGCAATCCGATAGTTGCCAACTTCTCTGGTTTTCTGGACTTAGCTAGCATTTCTATTTTTGCCTCCTACGGTGACTCATTCATAACAGTGTCCCAAGTCTATGATGGAAGCAAGGTGTTAGCGGATCACTACTCCTCCGGTGTCTGTTGCCGGACATAAAGATCCAATCAACCTCGGGGACCGGGCCCCGGCCTTTGCGCTCTCTGGACTGGAAGGGTTCTCTATCTTTCTTCAACCAGCTTCCCACTGTCCTTCTATTCTCCTTCGTTCCGATCTGTTCTGTCTTATGGAAGGTTAGGTTATCAATCTCTTTCTCTGTTTTTCTCGTGCCAGCAGCCCAGATCACTGGGACCTGCTGCAGCACGTCCTTCAGACACCCATCTTCTCTCTTCTCTCTCCAACTAACCAACCAACTCCTCCCTAACTCTCACTCTTCCCACTCTTTTATATCATCTCACTCCACCCGCCTCCCAACACATCTCATGTTATGAAGCAGGGTTCCACGAGGGGTGCTCTGCTAACCCCCAGCCTGAAGCTGTTAGGTGGCCCCATTGAACTATCCTGTGTGTGGAATGCAGGTGTGGAGGTCAGGAGTTCCCACCTTACCTGGATGGTGGGGCACTACACCTTAGAGAAGGTGCAGTACCTCTGTGGTGACTGAAGCCTCAGGGGCGCCACATACCCCCCCCCGTTTAACACAGCACGTCCGCGGGTTGTAAGACAACAAAAGGTACAATACAGGAACACACAAAAATTTTTAAATGCTATTCAACAATACTTATTTAATCTTCCTAATGTAGGAGGCACATTTCTTAAACATTACAAACAGCTTAACTTCCTATCTTAGTATCAAAAATTTACTTAAGTGCAATTCATAGTTCAAAGTGCAATTATTCTTTCTCTCTCTTTCTACTGGATGCAAGACACTGACTATCTGTACTTGGCCTGTCACCTGTCACTTTCAATTCTTCAGTCTTTATTCAATTCTCACATTCTATCTCAAAACTTTTCTAATTCCCTGTATCAAATATTCTATAAAAGACATTTACTTTCCACAAGACACAACATTATCAAATAGGTTATCATAAAACAATCAAAGATTCTTGCAAAGTGTGATGTGAGACTTAGGTAGATCTCCTGGAGTGGACCCGCTGGACGATGGCAACGAATCTCCCACGGGCGAGCTGGCCAGGTGGACCACCCCTATACAGGGAGTGTTTGGGGCAGGCCCGCGGGTAACTATCACCACGGCAGCTGGTACCCAGAGAGAATACAGGAGAGCTGGCAAGGGGCCAGAGATGCTGGCGGAGGACCTCCCCAGAAACAAGAATACGGATGGCGGACAGGTCAGGAACACAGGCGATACGGAGGGAAGCAGGCACGAACTGGAGAACTCAGCCAGGGGACCAGGACAGACCGGAGCACGAGCTCAGACTTCCAGATCCTAGGAGAGAGGACAGTGGAGAAGACGGGTAAGCTACAGGCAGGGAGGCAACGGGGGTGCATACAGAGACAAGGGCCAGAATCACCGCCAGCAGGAAGAGGCCGCCTGATATAGGGAGTCATGGCAGGGACTTCCGGGTCATGACCCCTCCCAGCGCAAGGTGAGGAGAGAGCGTGGCCTCAGGAGGGGTAGAGAGCACGCGTGCTCCTGACCACAGTGTGTGCGCGCACGCCCGCCGAGGAACAGGAAGCTGAACCGGGGCGCGCGCCCGACGGGACACAGGAGACGAGGCAGGAGCGAGTGCCGGGAACAAGAGACGGGGAAAGGAGGAGCGCGGAGAAGGCCGAGGCAGCCGGGACCGCGGCGTGGAGGCCGCCAGATAGTGGGCAGACTGCCGGCAGAAGAGAAGGTATCGGTGGGGGCTGCGGCGGCAGCAGCGTGACAGTACCCCCCCTCCCTACGCGCCCCCCTCCGCAGTGGAAAAAACTTAGCCAAAATTCGAGGAGCCCGAATATTCTCCCGAGGCTCCCAGGACCTCTCCTCAGGACCAAAGCCCTTCCAATCGACCAGAAAAAAGGTCCTCCCCCTTCGCTTCTTCATGGTCAAAATGTCTTTAACCTCAAACTCATTGTCAGCAGAGACAGGCGGCGGCGACTGAGTGGCAGAGGTTTGGAAGCGATTGAGGATGACCGGTTTTAGAAGGGAGACATGAAAAGCACTGGGGATGCGGAGTGAGGCGGGAAGTCGCAGTTTGTAGGAGACGTCGTTAATATGAGCCAATACCTCAAAGGGTCCAATATAGCAGGGACCCAGTTTATGTGAAGGGATCTTGAGACGAATGAACTTGGAGGACAGCCAAACTTTATCACCAGGGTGATATGGCAGGGAATCCAGGCGCCTTTTGTCTGCGTGTCTCTTTACCTTGTCGCGTGCTAACTCGAGAGCGGCCTTTGTCTCCTGCCAGATCCTGGAGAAATCCCCGGACAGATCAGCCGCCAGTACACCCGAGGCAGAGGGAACCGGTAGAGGTACACCCGGATGCTGCCCGTAGACAACAAAAAAAGGAGATTTGCCAGAAGACTCGCTGACGTGGTTATTATAGGTGAACTCTGCCCACGGGAGTAAGTCTGACCAGTCGTCCTGGTGGGCATTAGAAAAGTGCCGGAGATAGTTCACCAAATTCTGGTTAGTCGGCTCCGCTTGACCATTGGACTGTGGATGGTAAGATGAGGAGAAGTCAAGTGTGACATCCATCGACTTGCATAGGGCTCTCCAAAATCGAGAGGTAAATTGGACTCCTCTGTCAAAAACAATATGTTGGGGTAGTCCATGGAGACGGAAGATGTGGTGAACGAAAACTTTTGCCAAGTCTCGTGCTGAAGGTAACCCGGGGAGAGAGATGAAATGTGCCATCTTAGAGAATCTGTCTACCACCACAAGGACGACGGTACAATCTGCAGACCTGGGTAGATCGGTAATGAAATCCATGGCAATGTGTTGCCAAGGGGACAATGGAACTGGAAGCGGATGCAGAAGACCGGAAGGCAACTGCCTAGGCACCATGGTTTTAGCACAGGACGGACAGGAAGCGACAAAATCTCGGACATCCAGGGGAAGAGTCGGCCACCAGTAGTAGCGGGAGACAAGGACAAGTGTTTTTTTAAGGCCGACATGACCAGCAAGTTTGGAAGCATGCCCCCAGTGTAGGATCTGTCTTCGGTCCTTCTCTGCCACGAAAGTCTTACCACGTGGCGGCGAGACGAGAGAGAGAGGTGCCACCGTGATGAGCCTGGAGGGATCGAGATATGTGTGGGTTCCTCCTCCAAATCTGCAGAAAGGAAGGACCTGGACAAAGCGTCAGCCTTGAGGTTCTTGTTGCCGGGACGAAAGTGCAGATCAAAATCGAATCGGCCGAAGAACAGAGACCACCTGGCCTGCCGAGGATTGAGTCTGTGCCGATTGAAGGTAAGCCAGATTTTTATGGTCCGTGTAGATTGTAAATGGATGTAGGGCTCCCTCTAATAAGTACCTCCATTCCTCCAGAGCTAATTTGATGGCAAGCAGTTCCCGGTCTCCGATGGAATAGTTTCGCTCCGAAGTGGAGAAGGACTTGGAAAAGAAACCGCACGTAACAAGTCTACCAGAGGGAGATTTTTGAGACAGAACTGCTCCGGCCCCAGTTGCGGAAGCATCCACCTCGAGGATGAAAGGTTTATTGGCTTCTGGGCGATGGAGCACGGGTGCCGTGGCGAATGCGTGTTTCAGAGACAAGAAGGCGTTCTCGGCTTCAGGGGACCAGGCGTGCGGGTTAGCTCCCTTACGGATCAAAGAGGAGATAGGACCAGTCAAAGAGGAAAAATGAGGAATGAACTGCCGGTAGTAATTTGCGAAGCCAAGAAATCGCTGAATGGCTTTTACCCCATGGGGACGCGGCCAGTTAAGCACGGCAGATACTTTCTCCGGGTCCATGCATAAGCCTGAGTCGGAGATGACGTATCCAAGGAATGGAAGGGTGGACTGTTCAAAGGCGCATTTCTCCAGCTTAGCATATAGGTGATTCTCCCTTAGGCGTAACAGTACTCGACGGACATCTCTCCTGTGGGCGGGCAGATCGGGAGAGAAGACGAGGATATCATCCAGATATACGACCACACAGGAGTACAGAAGGTCTCGGAAAATGTCATTTACAAATTCCTGAAAGACTGCGGGGGCGTCGCACAAACCGAATGGCATGACGAGATACTCGTAGTGCCCATCCCTGCTGTTAAAAGTAGTATTCCATTCATCTCCAGAGCGAATACGGATGAGATTGTAGGCTCCACGGAGATCCAGTTTGGTAAACATTCGCGCCCCTCGCAGCCGGTCGAATAACTCGGGGATGAGAGGTAGGGGGTTATTTGTTCTTGATAGTGATTTCATTAAGACCCCGATAGTCGATACACGGGCAAAGGGACCCATCCTTCTTCTGGACAAAAAAGAAACCTGCTCCGGCAGGTGAAGATGACTTCCGGATAAAGCCCCTGGCCAAATTCTCCTGAACGTACTCAGTCATGGCTTGGGATTCGAGCGGACTCAAAGGATAGATTCGCCCCTGGGGCGGAGTTGAACCTGGAACAAACTCGATCGGGCAATCATATGGCCAGTGCGGTGGAAGAGTCTCTGCCTCCTTTTTGTCAAAGACGTCAGCAAAGGCCCAGTAGGCCGGGGGCAGATCCGCTGGACCCAAGTCAGGTAGCGAAGTCATGAGAGGTTGTACCGGAAGAAGACATTTAGTCTGGCAGAAACGACCCCAACGAAGAATGTCTCCAGAGCGCCAATCCAAGACGGGTTTGTGTATCCTCAACTATGGAAGACCCAGAAGCAAGGTGTGGGACAGTGACGGCAGCACGAAGAAGGCTATCTTCTCACGGTGCAGGACCCCGATCTGTACCTCCACCTCTTCGGTGACCAAAGTGACGGTCTCGCGCAGGGGAACACGGTCGACTGAAGCTAACTGCTGGGGAACCTCCAAGGACCTGACAGGTATCTGCAATCTTTTTACCGCCTCGAGTTGGATGAAGTTCCCTGCATCCCCTGAGTCAATATAGGCCACCTCAGAAAAACGTTTGGATCCCAGGACAAACAAAACAGAGAGGGTCAAGGGTAGAGAGGTATCACAGACACCTAGGGAGGCCTCTCTTACCTGTCCTAGGCTGAGGCGTTTCCCGGCCTCACTGGACAGGAACGCAGAAGATGGGAGGCGCTGCCACAATAGAGACAAAGACCATGTTTAAGTCTCTCCTGGCAACGCAGCTCCGCTGGTCTGAGTCAGTCCACTTGCATGGGCTCCAAAGCTGACGCCACGGTGGTAGGTCGTGGGCGAGGAGGACTGCGTGGAGAAGGGGAAAAACAAGAAGGCCTTCTCTCCCTGGCGGCTTCGCGGGAGCGCTCCTGGAAACGCAGATCAATTCGCGTTGCCAGACAGATGAGGTCCTCCAAAGACGTGGGTGTGTCTCTCCCAGCCAACTCGTCTTTGATTCGAGCCGACAAGCCGCGCCAAAAAGCCCCCACTAGGGCCTCGTTGTTCCATCCAAGCTCGGAGGACACTGTACGGAACTGGATGGCATACTGCCCCACAGAGAGAGCACCCTGGCGGAGGTTAAATAAGGACTCGGTGGCTGAGACCAGGCGACCGGGCTCATCGAAGACTCTACGAAAGGTCTCTAAGAAGGTCGCAAGCTGGGAGACTAACGGGTCGTCACGTTCCCACAAGGGATTTACCCAAGCCAGCGTCTCACCCTCCAAATGGGATACCACAAAGGCCACCTTGGCCCGGTCGGTAGGATACTGCAGGGGCGTCAACTCAAAATGCAGCTGGCATTGGCTAATGAACTGCCGCCTGAACAGGGGCAGCAGCAGCGGTCTGGAGAGCTAGTAGGGGTTTATCCACCGAGGCCATGTAATTCAGAATGTGGGCCTGGGTGTCGCGCTGCTGGGCAAGCTCCTGCTGGAGGCTGGAGATCTGAGAGGCAGTCCCTGGATCGGAGGCTTGCAAAGAGGAAAGACGGGACTCCATAGATTTGAGGAATGACATGATCCTCGCCTGATTTTCTCGGAGGAACAAAAGTTCCTTCTGGGTCGGGGTACCAGCGGGATCCATGGCCTGATTATTCTGTGATTTGAGACTTAGGTAGATCTCCTGGAGTGGACCCGCTGGACCGTGGCAACGAACCTCCCACGGGAGAGCTGGCCAGATGGACCACCCCCTATACAGGGAGTGTTTGGGGCAGGCCCCGCGGGTAACTATCACCACGGCAGCTGGTACCCAGAGAGAATACAGGAGAGCTGGCAAGGGGCCAGAGATGCTGGTGGTGGACCTCCCCAGAAACAGGAATACAGATGGCGGACAGGTCAGGAACACAGGCGAGACGGAGGGAAGCAGGCTCGAACTGGAGAACTCAGCCAGGGGACCAGGACAGACCGGAGCACGAGCTCAGACTTCCAGATCCTAGGAGAGAGGACAGTGGAGAAGACAGGTAAGCTACAGGCAGGGAGGCAACGGGGGTGCACACAGAGACAAGGGCCAGAATCACTTAGCAGGGCACAAGTGATAATCAGGCACCGCCAGCAGGAAGAGGCGGCCTGATATAGGGAGTCGTGGCAGGGACTTCCGGGTCATGACCCCTCCCAGCGCAAGGTGAGGAGAGCGTGTGGCCTCAGGAGGGGTAGAGAGCGTGCGTGCTGCGGACCACAGTGTGCGCGCGCGCCCACCGAGGAACAGGAAGCTGGACCGGGGCGCGCGCCTGACGGGACACAGGAGACCGGGCAGGAGCGGGCGCCGGGAACGAGAGACGGGGAAAGGAGGAGCGCGGAGAAGGCCGAGGCAGCCAGGACCGCGGTGTGGAGGCCGCCAGAGAGTGGGCAGACTGCGGCAGAAGAGAAGGTATTGGCGGAGGCTGTGGTGGCAGCAGCGTGACACAAAGGTGCTGAACATTGCTCCCAGCCGGGCTTTCTTGCTGTGTCCCTTGAGGTAGACATCATTCCTCGAAAAGTGTCCATGCAAAAACATTATCTTCGCAAAGTGTCTTTATATGTAAAACCAAGAAAGGGCACCTAAAGAGGTGCAACTATTTACAATAAAAGTTTTTGGATTAATCAGTGTCTATGATCTCCACAGTTCCATTTCAAAAACAACGCTGCCAATCAAAACTGGGCAACATGATGAACAAAAAGGCAAAGGCACAACTGGTGCAACAAACCCTCCTGGGCAACAAGATTTAGTAAATTATTTCAATTGTGGTCCCCTCCTGGGGTTCTGGTAGCTGAACTGGAACTGTTCTCAGAGGTGGTATCTTCGTCCCGTTGGCTACTTGCTAGCCGCATATACTCAATCTCCCATACAGAGGGATAGGGACTGGTGGGGCCCAGGGAAAGGGCCATGGATATTTCTACTGTCTGCGGGGATATGGGTCCCTCCAGTTCCATAGGAAGTTCAGGAGATGGTGCCGCAGCCTGAGGCCGCCAGCCAGGAACAACTTGATCATCTCCCCTATAGGCACTGCAGCCGGGGATCGTCGGCGAAGGTCAGTGGGCCCGTTCCTATCTGTGGGTTCCGCTCCCAAAACCAGGGTCAGACCGGGGGTAGCGATCATACCTGGCGTTTCCAGCCGCGGTTCCGGCTCCGGTACCTGGTGGTAGATGGCAGCAGCCGCAACTCCCGGAGTGACTGGTGGAGTAGGCCGCAGTTGGATCCGTGCCGGGACCAGGCCGGTCTCAGCTGGGTTTGACGGTGGAGGCCGGTGCCACCGCGCCCGATCCAGGCAGAGACACGGTCCCGGTCCTCCATTCTGTTCCAGAGCCTTCATGTATCTCCTCCGGACGGGGCTCCCCCAATGACAATATCTGTTGTGAGGCGGTGGCAGACGCAGCTGAGGATGAATCAGCGGTCGCAACCTCCGCGTAGGCGGCCTAGGGGCGAGTGACTTCTCCCCTCCCTGTTCTTCTGTCTTCTCATCTGCTTTCATGATGGCATTCTGGCGTTCTCCTTGCTCCGCCCTTCTGCTCGCCAGAGGCTTCATCTGCCCCTCCTTCTGGGGGCGGCATCTTCTTCCAGCGCCTCCATACCAAGCCAGTATACGAACCCCTCGGGGGGGGGTGGGCCATGCATCGGTCACATAGTAATTCAGGCAGGGATGGCCCAAGACTCTTTGCGGTCTTTTCTTAGGACCTCCCATCTCTTCACGCCCTTCTTCTCCGCACCAGTGGCCATTTCTAATGTCCATTTTACAGTCTATTTAATTTGGTCTTCTGCACATTTTCAAAAGTTGTAAATCCAAGGCACACAGAACCCAATGGCATCGGGTCTCGTCATCCTGTTCGTGACGCCAAAATTGGGTCGCCCTCGCACACCCAGGGCAGCGGGGTACTCGGTACCGGGCCGGTGTCAAGGTGGGAATGTGTCACAGCAGCGGTGACCCGGTCCGTGGCCCTGGGCGCCCAATATCAATGGCGGTGATGTTAATGGTGTTAAAGTTTATTAGAATAGTTTGTGACGCCACCCGTGGTGTTTGGCAAGTAAGATGTTGAGCCAACGCTGCATGCAGATCCGCCGGGACTGATGGTGTGGTGCAGCAAAGATGGTGTAGCTCCCCACAGGTGGAGCTGTAGTCCCAGGGCAGTGTAGGTGCAATGGATGAGGAGAGGCGCAGAATGGTATGGAGGCTGGTACCCAGGTGTAGTGGTGCGGGAATAATTGGAGGACACCCGAGTATGCGGTTCCAAAGCTTTACTCACTGTTTGCAGTTCACTCCACTGCCTGCCTCCGTACTGTGTTCTCCAGGTCAGGGCTCCAGCCAACCTCCAGGCAGGATAGGATTCTCCCTTCCACACTCCGCCAACATGTACCTTACTGAACGACTCGTCCAATGCGCCTTTAGGTGCGAAGCACTCCAGCACTTGGTTACCCTGGAATGCCTCTCTCTAGGTGTTCCTAGTCTTTACTTGTATGACAGACAGCTGTAGCCTGCTTCGGGGACTCCTCACTGCGTCCCGGCTCTCTATTCAGTTGCTGTTGTGTCCCAAGTCTATGATGGGAGCAAGGCGTTAGCGGATCACTACTCCTCCAGTGTCTGTTGCCGGACATAAAGATCCAATCAACCTTGGGGACCGGCCCCGGCCTTTGTGCTCTCTGGACTGGAAGGGTTCTCTATCTTTCTTCAACCTGCTTCCCACCGTCCTTCTATTCTCCTTCATTCCGATCTGTTCTATCTCTCTTATGGAAGGTTAGGTTATCAATCTTATCAATCTCTTTTTCTGTCTTTCTCGTGCCAGCAGCCCAGATCACTGGGACCTGCTGCAGCATGTCCTTCAGACACCCATCTTCTCTCTTCTCTCTCCAACTAACCAACCAACTCCTCCATAACTCTCACTCTTCCCACTCTTTTATATCATCTCACTCCACCCGCCTCCCAGCACATCTCGTGTTACGAAGCAGGGTTCCACGAGAGGTGCTCTGCTAACCCCCAGCCTGAAGCTGTTAGGTGGCCCCACTGAACTATCCTGTGTGTGGAATGCAGGTGTGGAGCGTGGTCAGGCGTTCCCACCTTACCTGGATGGTGGGGCACTACACCTTAGAGAAGGTGCAGTACCTCTATGGCGACTGAAGCCTCAGGGGCACCACACCCTCAAGTCTTAGATGGGAGTAGTGCATTTACAGCCCACTATTCCACTGGTGTCTGCTGCAGAACCATTAGCGTTCGTACAACCTCGGGGACCGGGAGCCGGCCTTTCGCTTAGAACTTC
Organism: Dendrobates tinctorius; assembly: GCF_039654945.1. Taxonomy (NCBI): domain Eukaryota; kingdom Metazoa; phylum Chordata; class Amphibia; order Anura; family Dendrobatidae; genus Dendrobates; species Dendrobates tinctorius. The sequence continues at coordinate 32,657,321 of NW_027361711.1, forward strand.
TAGGCAGGGTTCTTCCTCTAACCCACGTCCTCTGTGTTCCCTTTTACTCCTACGTTCCGTGCTTGTCCTTTCCCTTCTATGGAAGCTCAGGCTTCAGGTCAACATCCTTCTCCTTCTTTTCTTTCCTTTCCCGTGCCAGCTGGCTCAGGTCACTGAGGCAGCTGCAGCACTTCTTCCATCCCTTCTTCCAGGGATCCCCACTCCTCCCGAGTGGCTTCCTTCCTCACTGACCTCCTGTCAGACTGACTTGTCATCCTAAACCATCCCACTCATATATATATTCTGAACTACACCCACCTCCCAGCACGTCTAGTGTTCCAAGCAGGAAACCACCAAAGGTGCTCTGCCTCTCTCTAAGCAAAGAGCCGCAATGTGGTTGTGCTGAACTACTCTATTGTGTGGGGTGCGAGTGTTGGAGTGTGGTCAGGAGCCTCCAACTTACCTGGATGGTCCTTAGTAGAAGGTGCAGTACCTCTGTGGCGACTGAGCTTCAGGGGCACCACATACCCCCCCGTTAAACACAGCACATCCGCGGGCTTCAAGGTAAGCAAAGTTGACAGCACAGGAACATGCAAATTTTTGCAATGCTGAATAAACTTTTCTTATACTAAACTTTCCAATATGAGAGGCACTCGCTCTTGAACGTTGCAAACAGTTATTGATTAACTACCTAAAATTCTAAGTCAAAAAGTGCAATTTTTCCATACCATACTTAATTCAAAGTGCTATTATCTGTTACTCACTATCACTTCAGTATTCTTCATCTTTCCATCTCTAGTACACATTTCTTTTCTCTCTCTAGTGCACATTTTCTACCTTCTCTCAAGTGACAACCGTGATGCCTGGTTCATCATATACTTTTTCAATTCTTTATTCAAATCTCTCATCTCTGTATCAAAACATTCCTAATTCTATATAAAAGCTATCATAAGACACATTATGAAATACTTCACGTTAAAACTTTCAACAATAATTCTTGTAAGTGCTGGACACCGCTCCCAGCCACGATCTCTTGCAGTGCCCTTTGATTGGAGTCATGCTCCAATGAGGTAGACTTAATCTTCGCAATGTGTCCATATGTAAAACCAAGAGAGGGCACCTAAAGAGGTGCAACTATTTACAAATAAAAGTTTTTGGATCACTCCAAGTTCATGATCGCTAGTTCAATATGAAGGCTGCCAACAACACAGGGCAACACTGGGAAAGCAAAAGCTAACCATGATGGTCAAAAATAAAACAAGAGGCACAACGGTGCAAATAAACCCTCCTGGGTCACGAGAGTTAGTGCAAATTTTAGTGCTGGTCCCCTCCTGGGGTTCTGGAAGCTGTTGCTGGGGTACTGCTACCAGATGAAATACTTTGGGTGTCTTCATCCTGCTGGTTACTTGATAGTCGCATATACTCTGCCTCCTACAGGGAGAGATAGGGACTGGTCGGGGTAATTGAAAGGGCCATAGAAATGTCTACTACCTGCGGGGACGGCATATCCGCCACCTCCGATGGCTCTTCTGCTGCCGTTGGAGACTCAGCCGGCGTTGTCACTGGTTCCTCGGGGTCAGACTCTTTGGTGTCCATCGGGACCTCGGCTGGCAGCACTGCAGCCTGAGGCTGCCGGCGGAGGTCAATTGGGCCATTCCTATCTGTGGGTTCCGTTCCCAAGACTAAGGTCAGGTCGGGGGCGGTGATCGTACCTTGTGCCTCCAGGCGAGGTTCTGGTCCCGGCACCGGGTAGTGGACAGTGGCAGCAGCATCTCTCAGAGTTGATGATGGGATGGGCCGCAGTTGAATCCGGGCAGGGGCAAGGTCGGCCTCGGCCGGGGTCATCGGTGGAGGCTGGTGCAACAGCGCCCGGCCCAGACGGAGACGCGGTCAATGCCCTCCGTTCTGCTCCAGAGCCCTCATATATCTCCTCTGGACGGGACTCACTGAATGGCAATATCGGTTGTAAGGTGGTGGCAGCCGCTGCAGAGGATGTATCAGCGGTCGCAGCCTTCGCAGGGGCGGCCTGGGGGTGAGTGACTTCTCCTCTCCCCGCTTTTCTGTCTTCTCTTCTCTTTTCATCATGGCGTTCTGGCGTTCTTCTCCCTCCTCTCTCGGCCCCTTTCTTGCCACTGGCTTCTGCCCCTTCTTCTGGGTGCAGTGTCTTCTTCCAGCTCCTCCATACCAAGCCAGTATACGAACCCCTCAGGGGGGGGCCATGTTGCTGTTACATAGTAATTCAGGCAGGGGAGGCCCAAGACTCTTCGCAGTCTTTTCCTAGGACCTCCCATCTCTTCACCCCCTTCTTCTCCACGCCAACGGCCATTTTTAATGTTCATTTCACAGTCTATCAAACTGGGTCTTCTGCACATTGTCACAAGATTTAAGTCCAACAAATCCCGGCCGCACAGAACCCGATGGCATCGGGTCTCGTCATCCTGTTGGTGACGCCAAGTTGGGTTGCCCTCCCAGGGCTGTGGGGTACTCTGTACCGGGCCGGTGTCAGTGGGACGTGTCACAGCACGGTAACCCGGACCGTGGCCCTGGGCGCCCAAGAAATTAGAAGTTGTGAATAATGAAATGTAGTTAGATGAATAGTTTGTGACGCCACCTGTGGTGTTCGGCAAGGGAGGCGTTAAGCCGACGCTGCATGTAGATCCTCCAGGACAGATGGTGTGGTGCAGCAATGATGGTATAGCCCTCCACAGGCAGCGCTGTTGTCCCAGAGCAGTATAGATGTGGAGACACTTAGGTGATGTAGTGTCTGGCGCAGGGGATGTAGCAGTGTCAGGCAGATGGACGCAGGAAGGAATAGAGGACACCAGGGCATGTAGTTCCAAAGCTTTACTCACAGTCTGTAGTGCCCGCTTCTGTGCCGTGTTCTCCGGGTCAGGGACTCAGTCAACCTCCAGGCAAGATGGAAAGCTCCCTTCCACACTCTGCCAACCTATGTGCCTTTCCTGAACGTCTCCTCTATAGCACCTTTAATTGTGAAGATCTCCACTACCCTGTTACACTGGAGTTCCTCCTGACAGATGTTCCCAAGAACTCTACTTGCATGGCACACAGCTGTAGCCTGCTTCGGGGACTCTCTACTCCTAAGTCCCGGCTCTCTATCCTTATTGCTGTTGTGCCCTCAAGTCGTAGATGGGAGTAGTGCATTTACAGCCCACTACTCCACCAGTGTCTGCTGCAGAACCATTAGCGTTCGTACAACCTCGGGGACCGGGCCCCGGCCTTGCACTTAGAACTTCTAGGCAGGATTCTTCCTCTAACCCACGTCCTCTGTGTTCCCTTTTACTCCTACATTCCGTGCTTGTCCTTTCCCTTCTATGGAAGCTCAGGCTTCAGGTCAACGTCCTTCTCCTTCTTTCCTTTCCTTTCCTTTCCGGTGCCAGCTGGCTCAGTTCACTGAGGCAGCTGCAGCACTTCTTCTTCCATCCCTTCTTCCAGGGATCCCCACTCCTCTCGAGTGGCTTCCTTCCTCACTGACCTCCTGTCAGACTGATTTGTCATTCTAAACCATCCCACTCATATATATATTCTGAACTCCACCCACTTCCCAGCACGTCTAGTGTTCCAAGCAGGGAACCACCAAAGGTGCTCTGCCTCTCTCTAAGCAAAGAGCCGCAATGTGGTTGTGGTGAACTACTCTATTGTGTGGGGTGCGAGTGTTGGAGCGTGGTCAAGAGCCTCCAACTTACCTGGATGGTGGGGCACCACACCTAAGGAGAAGGTGCAGTACCTCTGTGGCGACTGAGCCTCAGGGGCGCCACAGGAGCAGAACTGAGCTTATTACAGAGCTATGGGAGCAGGATCAAGCTTAATAGAGGGATATGGGAGCAGAACCGAGCTTACTACAGAGCTATGGGAGCAGTACCGAACTTACTACAGAGCTATGGGAGCAGAACCGAGCTTACTACAGAGATATAGGAGTGGGACTGAGCTTACTACAGAGCTATGGGCGCAGAACAGAGCTTACTAGAGAGATATGGGAGCAGAACCGAGCTTACTAGAGTGATATGGGAACAGCACCAAGCTTACTACAGCTCTATGGGAGCAGAATCAAGCTTACTACAAAAATAAGGGTGCAGAACCAAGCTTGCAACAGAGCTATGGAAGCAGAACCGAGATTACTACAGAGCTATGAGAACAGAACCAAGTTTACAAAAGAGCTATGGAAGCAGAACTGAGCTTACTACAGAGATATGGAAGCAGAACCGAGCTTACTAGAGAGATATGGGAGCAGAACCAAGCTTACTAGAGTGATATGGGAACATAACAAACCTTACTAAGGATCTGTGGGAGCAGAAACAAGCTTACTACAGAGCTATGGGAGCAGAGCCGAGCTTAATACAGAGCTATGGGAGCAGAACCGACTTACTGCAGAGATATGGGAGCAGAACCGAGCTTACTACAGACATATGGAAGCAGACCCGAGCTTATTACCGAGATATGGGAGCAGAACCAAGCTTACTATAGAGATATGGGGGAAGAACCGAGCTTACTACAGAGATAAGGGAGCAGAACCGAGCTTGCTACAGTGATATCAGACCAGAACCCAGCTTACTACAGAGATATCAGTCCAGAACTGAGCTTATGGAGCGCCCACCAGGGCCGTGGGGAACTCGGTACCAGGCAGTTCTTAAAGGGGAAGTGTCACGATAGCGGTGATCTGGTCCGTGGCCCTGGGCATCCAATGAAAATGTTCAATAAAGTTTATAGTGGATGATTTAAAAGGAAATTAGTTCATGATGCTACCTGTGGTATTCGGCAAATAAGGTGTTAGCCGACCCGGCTTCAGAGTCCGATGGGGCTGATGGTGATGCAGTAGAGTTGTTACAGCTCTCCACAGGTAGAGCTAGGCCCCAGGGTAATTGTATGTGTAAGTGATGAGATGATGGTGGTTGTAGTGCAGGGCAGATGGTATAGCAAACAAATCTGAGGACACATCAGGGTTGTATTTCCTTTACCTTTACTAAATTTATAGAGGTGCCGATGGGAGCACTGGTTACAGGTGTCAATGAAGGTCCAGGCAGCCCGAAGCAACTTAGGATCCACTCAGCCAGGTGGCTTGGAGGCTTCCTTACTGCGCTGCTCTATTTGAGGTCCTTGCTGCCTAAAGCTCAGCTCAGTCCTCTGTTCCTCTCACTGTCTTTTAGAAAACGTTACTCGCGTGACAGGCAGCTTGAGCTTTTCACAGGAGTCGCTCCTCGTGGCATCTCCGGGCTCTATCCTGCTGCTGTGCCTTCAGGTGTGTGATAGGGGCCAGAAGACCTGCAATCTGTCCTCCGGATTTAGCTGATGAGACTGTAGTGCTCTGCAGCCACAGACTCTGGTGTCCAGTTCTAGCACTGAGCTCTGGGATGAGCGTGGTCACTAGAGTTGAGCGAAACGGGTCGAAAAAATTCAAAAGTCGCCGACTTTTGGCAAAGTCGGGTTTCATGAAACGAAACCCGACCCTAGGATGAGGTCGGCCACGAGGTCGGCGACTTAGGCGCCAAAGTCGCGTTTCAAAAGTTTGTTTTGCGCTCTTTTTCAGCCAATCAGGATCCACGGACACTGTGGGCAACGTGATGACCTAGGCACGGGTCACCACCATCTTTCAGAAGGGCATGCAAGTGATTGGCTTGCTTTGGTGGGCGTCACAGGGGGTATAAAAGGGCGTGCACGCCGACCACCATCTTACTTCTGCCGATCTTAGTATAGGGAGAGGTTGCTGCTGATTCTGTAGGGAGAGCGTTAGGCAGGGAAGAAGACAAAAGAACTGCTTCTGCTGCTAGCGATTTGGCCTGCACAACACACAAGTCACTGTGTGTGCAGTGCAAGGGGAGGCTATATTGTGGTGTATCAGTGGTGTTGGTTGTTGGGCTGCCTTCTAAGGCTTCCTGACACGCTGGCATTGCTGTTTACCCACTGCTCCGCAAACTGCTTTTTTAAAAGCAATCCAATCTCCCTTATCCTCTAGTCACTTTTGTCACAGCTGTGCCATCAAGCGTGTCACATAGCGCTCAGATATCAGTGGGCCTCACACAATCTACAAGTGTCCAGTGTCCAAAAGTGTACGCAGAGATTCAAAATCTCCATTATCCTCTCGTCACTTTGGTCACAGGCAGCTGTGCCATCGAGCGTGTCACATAGCGCTCAGATATCAGTGGGCCTCACACAATCCACAAGTGTCCAGTGTCCAAAAGTGTACGCAGAGATTCAAAATCTCCATTATCCTCTCGTCACTTTGGTCACAGGCAGCTGTGCCATCGAGCGTGTCACATAGCGCTCAGATATCAGTGGGCCTCACACAATCCACAAGTGTCCAGTGTCCAAAAGTGTACGCAGAGATTCAAAATCTCCATTATCCTCTCGTCACTTTGGTCACAGGCAGCTGTGCCATCGAGCGTGTCACATAGCGCTCAGATATCAGTGGGCCTCACACAATCCAAAAGTGTCCACTGTCCACAAGTGTGTGCAGAAATTCTAAATCTCCCCTGTCCTATAGACACCTTGTACCTTGTTTTACATTACTATATAGTTTGTTGGATTTTGTCTACATTTCTACCAAAAATGAGGAAGGCTGGTGGAAGAGGCCGTGGAATTGGGCGGGGGTTGGCAGCTGGTAATGATGGTGTTGGTGGTGGATCTGATGGTAGTGGCAAGAGCAAAATAGGACCGAATGCAGGAGGTGCTGACCCTGCGTCATCGTCTGGCTACATAAGGCCTCGAACGCTTAGTTTTCTAGGAGTTGGCAAACCGCTTTTAAAGGCAGAGCATCAGGAAAAAGTTTTGTCTTACATTGCTGACTCAGCCTCCAGCTCTATCGCCTCCTCTTCTTCAGTTGTAAAAAGTAAAAGCACTGAGTCGTCATTGGAGGCTCATGTTCATGAACCACACCTTTCCTTGTGTCCTTCACCCCAACCAAGATTGAAGGATGACGCAGGCCATACTACTGATTACTCCATGGAGCTGTTTTCACATACCATGCCTGGATTATCAAGTCAAATGGTGAATTACCCAGGCCAAGATGAATCTGACATGGAGTGCACTGATGCACAGCCGCTGATGGATGATTCTGCTGGTACATTCACTCAGAGCACTACATTGTCCTCGCAGTGTACAGAGCCAGATTTTGACCCTGATGAGACTCAGGTGCCCCTTCCCGCACACTATACCACCATACACGGTGACACAGAGAAAGGTGCACATGACATAGAAGAGGAGGTGATGGATGACCCAGTTGTTGACCCAGATTGGCATCCATTGGGGGAAGAGGGTGCTGCTTCCAATAGCTCAGATGAGGAGCATCCACAGCAGACATCGACATCGCAACAGCTGTTATCTGGCAGGCCCGGAGCACTCCAAAGACAGGTTCCAAACATCAAAAGAGTTGCTGGACAGCTTGTCCAGAGGGTCAAAAGATCACAGCGTGCTAGGCCACAAAATGTCTGCCAAAGTAGGAAGAGTGCAGTGTGGCACTTTTTTGAACAAAATCCTCATGATCAGGCCAAGGTTATCTGTAAGAAGTGCGCAAAGACCTTTAGCCGAGGGAAAAATCTGAAAAATTTGAATACCAGTTGCATGCTTAGACATTTAACCAGCATGCACTTGCAAGCGTGGACACAACACCAAACCTCAAGTGCCACATGTGCAACTGATCACAACGAAGGTAGTCAGCAACGCTACATTGTTTACCCCACTGTAAGCCCACCGGTTAGCACAGCAGTAAATGTTGAGGTGTCGTTGCAAGGCCACAGCAGTCAGGGAATCCCACTGTTATATCAATGAAAGACTGATTCTAGGCCTTCAGAAAGAACACCAACTCCATCACCATCATCAACCCTCTCTCAGTCCGCCCTGTCCACCGCTACTTCCACCATATGCAGCTCTCAAGTCCAGCTCACCCTCCCAGACACTATGAGTAGGTCAAGAAAGTACTCAGTCTCTCATCCGCGTACACTGGATGAACGCCCACATTGCCAAACTAATCTCGTTTGAGATGATGCCCTTTCGGTTGGTGGAAAGCACAGCTTTCCGCGAACTCATGGCCTATGCAGTACCACGCTATGACCTACCCAGTCACCACTTCTTCTCTCGCAAAGCCATCCCAGCCCTCCACCATCATGTGAAAGACCGCATTGTCCATGCACTCAAGCAGTCAGTGAGCGGAAAGGTGCACCTCACAACTGATGCATGGTCCAGTCGGCATGGCCAGGGCCGTTACGTGTCCATCACTGCGCACTGGGTTAATGTGGTGGATGCAGGGTCCACAGGGGACAGCGGTGGTGGGACAGTGCTGCCTAGCCCACAGTATAGGAAACAGTTGGCTGTAGGCGTTCGACCCTCCTCCTCCTCCTCCAGAAGCGAAAGCTCGTCCACAGAGCGCAGTCGTACGAGCACTCCATCTGCAGCTGCCACTGTTGCACACGATGTGTCCCCCTATCGAGCAGCTAGTGGAAAGCGTCAGCAGGCTGTGTTGCAGATGATGTGTTTGGGCGACAGACACACCGCCGAGGTGCTGGCCGAGTACTTGAAGCGACAAACTGAGTCATGGCTGGGCAGTGTACATCTTGAGGCAGGCAAGGTAGTTAGTGATAACGGCCGTAATTTTGTGGCAGCCATAGCCCTTTCAAAACTCAGCCACATACCTTGCTTGGCTCACACATTGAACCTGGTGGTGCAGTGCTTCCTCAAAAATTATCCGGAGTTAACAGCCCTGCTCCAGAAGGTGCGAAGACTGTGCGCGCACATCCGCCGGTCGCCTGTACACTCCGTTCGTATGCAGAAGCTGCAGCGATTGCTCCACCTTCCCAACCACCGCCTCATTATCGACATTGCAACAAGGTGGAACTCCACCCTGCACATGGTGGAGCGGCTGTGCGAGCAGAGGCAGGCCATAATGCATTTGTGGGAGGATACACGGCCAGGCACTTTGAGAGCAGACATGGAGTTGACAGGCGTGCAGTGGTCGAAGCTGAAAGACCTTTGTAAAGTCCTTCAGTGTTTTGAGGAATGCACACGGCTGGTAAGCGCAGACGACGCCATCCTAAGCATGAGCATCCCACTTATGCGTCTGCTCATGCAAACTTTGACGCACCTTAAGGAGCAGGCGTCTGCAGCCAATGTTGATGAGGAGGAAGAGGAGGAGGGAATCCTTGATGACATTCAGCCATTGTCTGCTCAGGGACCTCTCCTGGACGAAGTGGAGGAAGAAGAGGAGGAGGAGGAGGATGATGGGGATGATTACTTAGGGGAGGAGGATGCATCTCGTGGGGCAAGTGAAAATGTTGGCGTGGCAAGGTCTGGTACAGGGTTTGTGCGTGACTTGAGGGATGTGGATTTGCCAGAAAGTGCTCCTCCACCCAGCACTCGCAGTGCATCATTGACACCGGGAACATTGGCCCACATGTCAGATTATGCCTTGCGGATCCTAAAAAGGGACCCCCGCATTGCCAAAATGATGAACGATGACGACTACTGGTTGGCCAGCATCCTGGATCCACGCTATAAAGGCAAATTACAAAACATCATGCCACAGGAGAACCTTGACCCAATATTGGCTAATAAACAAGCAACTCTGGTAAATCGGTTGCTTGAGGCATTCCCAGCACACAGCAGCGGTGATGGTTCTCACACGAGCCGTACGGGCCGGGGGCAGCTTGGCAGAGGTGTTCGTGGTGCACACAGCAGAAGTGGCGTTGGAGACAGGGGTTTCATGACAATGTTGTGGACTGATTTTTCAAATACCGCTCACACAACTGGTAATACTGCATCGATGGAAAGTGACAGGAGACAGCAGTTGTCAACTATGGTTACAAACTACTTTTCCTCCCATATCGATGTTCTCCCACACAGGTCATTCCCCTTTGACTATTGGGCCGCTAAACTGGACACCTGGCCTGAATTGGCCCAATATGCCTTACAGGAGCTCGCTTGCCCAGCTGCAAGTGTGCTATCGGAAAGAGTCTTCAGTGCAGCTGGATCAATCCTTACAGAAAAAAGGACCCGTCTGTCAACCCAAAATGTGGATGATCTAACCTTCATTAAAATGAACCACGCATGGGTTTCCAAGGATTTTGTCCCACCTTCCCCTGATGACACATAGGGTGACAGAAAAATGGCTTGCTTTGGTCCACCTCTTCCTGGTACTTCACCTATTTCGCCTTTTGCATCAGCTGAATGTCCAACATCAACATATGCCACTTTCTAAAACTCCCTAACTGTGCTGCCTCCCCCCCCATGGCCGGGGTCACCACCTACCGCACGACACCGTGCGAGTGCTGTTGCCCTGGACAGGTGGGTAGGCCGACTCTTGGGCGCGGGCACTGGCACAGGGTCCCTCATAGTGCAATCAAGTGTCTCTGACGGCGGTGGTGCACACCCGCCGTCAGACACACCGCTGTACTATGAGGGGCCCAGTGCCAGTACCGACGCCCACGAGTGGGCCCCCCTTGCTTGGGCAGGGCCCCAGCATTTGCAATCTTTACCTCTCCCTGCTCCTCCGCTGTGTAATCTGGGCCGTCAAATCCATACTGTGCCTGACACCGTCTGAGCCTGCCTCCTGAGACATATATTTTGAATGTGTACGCTATCCATACATGTTATCCGGGGATACGGTACCCTTTCTAACCTTTGTGCAATGACGTGCAATCCATACTGGGCCTAACACCGTCTGAGCCTGCCTCATGCTGTATAGACATATATTTTGAATGTGTACGCTATCCATACATGTTATCCGGGGATACGGTACCCTTTCTAACCTTTGTGCAATGACGTGCAATCCATACTGGGCCTAACACCGTCTGAGCCTGCCTCATGCTGTATAGACATATATTTTGAATGTGTACGCTATCCATACATGTTATCCGGGGATACGGTACCCTTTCTAACCTTTGTGCAATGACGTGCAATCCATACTGGGCCTAACACCGTCTGAGCCTGCCTCATGCTGTATAGACATATATTTTGAATGTGTACGCTATCCATACATGTTATCCGGGGATACGGTACCCTTTCTAACCTTTGTGCAATCACGTGCAATCCATACTGGGCCTAACACCGTCTGAGCCTGCCTCCTGAGACATATATTTTGAATGTGTACGCTATCCATACATGTTATCCAGGGATACGGTACCCTTTCTAACCTTTGTGCAATGACGTGCAATCCATACTGGGCCTAACACCGTCTGAGCCTGCCTCATGCTGTATAGACATATATTTTGAATGTGTACGCTATCCATACATGTTATCCGGGGATACGGTACCCTTTCTAACCTTTGTGCAATGACGTGCAATCCATACTGGGCCTAACACCGTCTGAGCCTGCCTCATGCTGTATAGACATATATTTTGAATGTGTACGCTATCCATACATGTTATCCGGGGATACGGTACCCTTTCTAACCTTTGTGCAATGACGTGCAATCCATACTGGGCCTAACACCGTCTGAGCCTGCCTCATGCTGTATAGACATATATTTTGAATGTGTACGCTATCCATACATGTTATCCGGGGATACGGTACCCTTTCTAACCTTTGTGCAATCACGTGCAATCCATACTGGGCCTAACACCGTCTGAGCCTGCCTCATGCTGTATAGACATATATTTTGAATGTGTACGCTATCCATACATGTTATCCAGGGATACGGTACCCTTTCTAACCTTTGTGCAATCACGTGCAATCCATACTGGGCGTGAGAATGGCTGGCGAGCTGTTAAGCAAGCTACAGCACCTGTCCAGACAAGTACAGGGATTCCCTAGCGAGGAGACTTATTTGATTGTTTTCAATGTTGGGACAGCAATTTTTGGGGAGCACTATACTCTGGAGAATGATAGATGGGGCCCACCATACACTGGAACATTCCAAAGGTGGACATCAGACACTGGAGCAGCATTTACAGGGCCCATTATACACTAGAGCATTAGAAATGGGGCCCATTATGTTTGGAGCATTATTTGGGCCCATAAGACAGTGGAGCTTCATCCATGGGGACCAACATATACTGTAGCATTATGTGGAGCTCATCATATACTGTTTCAAACATTATATGGGACCAATGATTCTGTATGGAGAAATAGATGGGCCTCGTCATGAGATGTAAAAAGTGAGGTATTTTTCATTGTACTATACCGCTATTTATCTGCCGTATCGGAGCATGATGAGTTGTGGTATGTGTTAAAGGGGCGCTCTTTCGCCCAGGGCACCTGAAAACCTGCAGCCAGCCCTCCCCCCCCACAACTTTAGCCAAATAACACCCATTTTTCAGTGCGTAACTTATATTATGAAGTTAATTAAGGTTGACAAGCTTAAGTAAGAAGAATTGATGCTTTTGGCATTCAAATGGGCACTGTTGGTGTCTTTCCTGTCCTCCTCTCACTGCCGACTTTTATTCCCCATTGACTTACATTGGGTTTCGTGTTTCGGGACGACCCCGACTTTTCCCTATAATCGGACGATCTTGCTCGACCCGACTTTTGGAAAAGTCGGGTTTCACGAAACGAAACGCGACCCTAAAAAACCAAAAGTCGCTCAACTCTAGTGGTCACAACTCCTCTTCCCAAGCTTCCCTATACTTTTATCTTCCTCTCTGACTCAGAATGCACTCTAGTCTGGGGACAAGCTTCTCACTCGTCCAGTTCCCAGCACTGACTGACTGAAACTCTAACTAACTTCCTCCTCCTGACCAGATAGAGCAGCTCCCCTCAAGTCAGGTTCAGAGTTCCCCCTGCTGGCCTAGAGCAGGATCTGTGTTGCATGCTGTGTATACCTGGCCAGGGGATCCCTCCTTGCTTCAGGCCTGACATTATCCCCTGTGAGGAAGGCAATGCCCTTGTGGCTACCGGTCTCCTGTGGTGCCACACTTACAACAGAGATAAGGGAGCAGAGCCAAGCTTACTACAGAGATAAGGGAGCAGAACGGAGCTTACTAGGTCTACTACATAGATACGGGAACAGAACCAAGCATACAGCATATATATGGTGCCTGAATCTAGATTACTACATCGATAGAGTACGAGAACCAAGCTTACTAGAGAGATAATGGGAGCAGAACCAAGCTTACTAGAGAGATATGGGAGCAGAACTGAGCTTACTAGAGCTATGGTGGAAGAACTGAGCTTACTACAGAGATAAGGGAGCAGAATCAAGCTTATGTGATAATCATGTGGGAATAGTGGATGAGGGCAGGTATATCTCGCCCAGATTCCTTTCCTATGTGGCCTAGTCTGGTTAGTATCGCACCTGCTTGCTAATGAATAATGGGAGGTGGATATAAAAGGATGCCAGGTGGTTGTGTGAGTGTCTCAGCCTGGGAACACAGAGAGCCTGTCTGTGTGAGAGACACACGTGAGTGAAAGCAGTGCCCACTGCAACTGTGGTTTGGCTGGACGGGAGAAGCCCGCCAGTTGGTAGTTAGGTTGTCCATTGTTTAGTTAGTGCCGGACAGGCAAGGATTTGTTTTATGTTTTTTTTTTCTTTATGCATTGCTTTCACCGTTAATAAACCTGACCCAGTGTCAGTTATACCCGGACCCCGTCTCTGCGCCTGAGTTTCATGCTGAACGCACGTGACCTTTGACCCCAGCAAAGCCGATCCCGGAGTGTTTTATCACACTTGCTACAGAGATATCAGACCAGAACCAACTAGGTCTGGTATATAGATACGGGAACAGAACCAAGTTTACAGCATAGATATGGTTTCAGAATCTAGATTACTACATTGATAGAGTCCCTGTTCCCACCATATGTATAGTATGATGGCCCCAGTTCCCCCATATATATAGTAGGATGGCCCCAGTTCCCCATATATATAGTAGGATGACCCCAGTTCCCCATATATATAGTAGGATAGCCCTAGTTCCTCCGTATATCTAGTAGGATGGCCCCAGTTCTTCCCATATATAAATTATGATCGCCCCAGTTGCTCCTTGTAACGCCAGTGTGTTTGTACTTTGCTTCCCCGGCGTTACTCTGCATGTCTGCATTAACCCTTTGCTCCTCTCCTCCTAACGAGCAGGGATACTGTTGCCTGTTACCGTTATGGATGCTGCTCAGGTCCCTGCCCCGCTGCGTAGCCGTACATGCGTGCGTGGCTCCGCTGCTTTGCAAGACCACCCGCTGGTGCAGTCCCTGGCTGCTGTTGTGGAAAGCTATCGGTGGGTTAATAGGTCCTCTACATTGTGTATGGCTTACCACGTATGTTCAGGCTTGCAGCTCTCGCCAGGTGTCCTCTGCAATGCTGATTTGTTTGGCCTTGCTTAGGGTGCGCGCGGCCACACCTCCCCTGCTTTTATGAGGAATGGGTGTGTGCTACAATTGCTGCTCCAGCCTATGACTGTGAGGCAGCTGGTATATAAAGTTCCCTCCCCCTTTGGGGCATCGCCAGAGCTTCGCATTGAGTTCCTGAACCTAGCGATGTGAGTATGTGTGTTCAGCTCCTGCTCTGATTGTGATCAGTTCTGGGGGAGCTGGTGCTCTTTGTCCCCATGTGAACTGTGTTTTGCCACCTGCCAGGAGGCAGAATATCCTGGCCCTCGGCCCTGTCCGCCTTCCCAGGAAGCAGAATATCCTGGCCCTTGTCCGCCCTCCCAGAAGGCAGAATATCCTGGTCCCTGTGTTTGTGTGGAGTCTTGCCTTGCACCTGTGTCTTGTTCCCTGAATCCTGGATCCTGAATTTGTTCCTGCACCTGACTCTGTCTGAATTGTGTCTTGTTTCTTTGCCTGCTCTGGGGGCAGTAATACCAAGATCGCCCTTCCTGGAGGCTGCATATCCAGGCCTGTCTATGTTGTGTCTTGTTCCCTGAATTCTGGACCTGCTCCTTTACCTGACCCTGTCTGAACTGTGTCCTCTGTGGGATGTTCCTGAGGTCCCTTCATGTCTTGAACCCTGTGCCCAGTGACTGTGACTCTTTGCTACCTGACTTGCTGTGATTTAACCTGGGTTCATCTAGGAAGTAGGAGTCCGGTGTGTCCGCTGGGTTTCTGCCACTCTGTGCTCAGCTGGGGATTCAGTGCAATTCCCTGCCAGTTCCAGTCCAACCCGGCAGGGATTGCACCAGACCGCTGGGGTTCCTTTCTAGGTCGCTGCCAGATGACCGGAGCCTGATGACCACGGCCTGATGTCCGGTGTCTGACGACCCCTTCCAGATGTGCTGTGCCTGATGTCCTCTGCCAGATGGCCGGATCCTATGCTTCTCTGCCCGATGTCTGGAGCCTTCCGTTCGCTGCCAGTGGTCCGGAGCCTGATGACTGCGGCCTGATGTCCGTAAATGATGCCCGCAGCCTGATGTCCGGATCCTGTCGGTCGCTGCCAGATGTCCGGAGTCCGATGCCAGTGTGCTGATGCTCTATCTAAGATCCGAGTCCTGATGCCCTGCCTGTATCCTGATGTCCAGTCCATGTTCCTGGTGTCCTGATGTCCGTGTTCCTTGTGTCCTGATGTCCGTGTTCCTTGTGTCCTGATGTCCGTGTTCCTGGTGGCCTGATGTCCGTGTTCCTGGTGGCCTGATGTCCGTGTTCCTGGTGGCCTGATGTCCGTGTTCCTGGTGGCCTGATGTCCGTGTTCCTGGTGGCCTGATGTCCGTGTTCCTGATGTCCAGTCCGTGTTCCTGATGTTCTGCCCGTGTCCCGATGTTCCGCCAATTATCTGAGGTCCACCCAGTGATGACGTCCTTCTCGGATCGGTGTTTGATGTTCTCCTGCTGAGCCTGTGCTACGCCTGAGGCCTGAGAGAGAGGCCGTCCTAGTATGCCCGTGCCAGAGGATCCTGGACTGCATCAACCCATGATGACTCCTGCCATCGTCTGACATCTGTCCTGGGTATGTGTCTGATGTTCTCCTGCTGAGCCAGTGCTATGCCTGAGGCCTGAGAAAGAGGCCGTCCTGATATGCCCGTGCCAGATGACCCTGGACTGCATCAACCCATGATGACCCCTGCCATTGTCTGAAGTCAGTCTGAGGATGGTGTCTGATGTTCTCCTGCTGAGCCTGTTCTATGCCTGGGGCCTGAGGAAGAGGCCGCCCTAGTATGCCCGTGCCAGACAACCCTGGACTGCATCAACCCGTGATGTCCTCCTGCCTTCGTCTGTTATCCTGAGACGTGTACCCTTCCCTGATGTGCAGAACCGAGAGCCTTGCATAACTATTTTGTTTCTGTACCATGTCTTGTTCAAGTAAACTTTGTCTATACCTGAAGTTGTGCGGTGTCGTTCTGCCTCCTCGTCCACATGCTCAGCTGCCACAGACCCCGGTCTCTACTCTTCCCTCGTCTGGGTATGCCAGGGTCCCCCCTGTGGTCCAGTGGGTCCACATTCCGTTCCCACCTGGGATGCTCTCCCCACGTCGGCGTGGTCGGTCGACGTGGAGGTGCCGGCTCGGCCGCGAACGCGGTCGCTAGTCGCGACACCCCTATATATAGTTGCTTCTCACAAAATTAGAATATCATCAAAAGGTTAATTAATTTCAGTGAAACACATATTATATAGAGTCATTACAAACAGAGTAATCTATTTCAAGTGTTTGTTTCTGTTAATGTTGATGATTATGGCTTACAGCCAATTAAAACCCAAAAGTCATTATCTCAGTAAATTAGAATACTTTATAACACCAGCTTGAAAAATTATCTTAAAATCCAAAATGTTGGCCTACTAAAATGTATGTTCACTAAATGCACTCAATACTTGGTCAGGGCTCCTTTTGCATCTGAATTGTTGGGTCTGGTGTCTCTCATCTTTCACTTGACAATACCCTTTAGATTCTCTATGGGTTTAAGGTCAGGCGAGCTTGCTGGCCATTCAAGCACAGTGATACTGTTGTTTTTAAACCAGGTATTGGTACTTTTGGCAGTGTAGACAGGTGCCAAGTTATGCTGGAGAATGAAATTTCCATCTCCAAAACCTTGTCGGCACAGGGATGCATGAAGTGGACCTACACCAGCTGGCGGCATGGCTCCCCAAAACATCACTGATTGTGGAAACTTCACACTGGACCTCAAGCAGTTTGGATTGTGTGCCTCTCCACTCTTCCTCCAGACTCTGGGACCTTGATTTTCAAATGAAATGCAAAATTTACTTTCATGTGAAATCAACACCTTTGACCACTGAGCAACAGTCCAGTTCTTTTTCTCCTTGGCCCAGGGAAGGCACTTCTCGTCTTGTCTATTGTTCATGAGTGGCTTGACACAAGGAATGAGACACTTGTAGCCCATATCCTGGATACGTCTGTGTGTCCACAGCAGTCCACTCCTTGTGAATCTCCCCCCAAACTTTTAAATGGCCTTTTCTTAACAATCCTTTCAAGGCTGTGGTTATCTCAGTTGCTTGTGCACCTTTTTTCTACCACACTTTTTCCTTCCATTCAACTTTCCATTAATATGCTTGGATACAGCACCCTGTGAAAAGCCACCTTCTTTAGCAATGACCTTTTGTGGCTTAGTATGTTGGTCACAGTTCCCCCCCATATATATAGTAGGATGGCCCCAGTTACCGTATATATAGTAAGATGGCCCCAATTCCCCCATATACTGTATATAGTATGATGGCCCCAGTTCCCCCCATATATAGTATGATGCCCCAGTTCCCCTAAATATAGTAAGATGGCCCCAATTCCCCCATATATAAAGTATGATGGCCCCAGTTCCCCATATATATAGTATGATGGCCCCAGTTCCCCCCATACATATAGAATGATGGCCCCAGTTCACCCCATACATATAATATGATGGCCTCAGTATACCCCATATACATATAATATGATAGGCCCAGTTCTCCGATATATATGGTATGGTTGACCCAGTTCCCCCATATATACACAGTTGTGGCCAAAAGTATTGACACCCCTGCAATTCTGTCAGATAATACTCAGCTTTTTCCTGAAAATGATTACAAACACAAATTCTTTGGTATTATTATCTTCATTTATTTTGTCTTAAATGAATAAACACAAAAAGAATTGTCCTAAAGCCACTCCCACTCCCTGCCGACTTTGCTTCCCCATTGACTTGCATTGGGTTTCTGTCAGAGACACCGCACTACACTTGCTCATAGAGCCAGTGCGCGTGTCCTGAGTACAGAAGCAGTGCTAAGAGTTACCTGGGGAGCAGGGCAGCAGAGGTGACCGGGCGTGCTTCAACTATTAGTGTCAGGGTCCAGTCAGCGCTGGAAAGTAAAGAGGCACGGGACCTGCGGACACTGAAAATGAACAAGCTTGAACGGGACCTATGGTCATGTGACTGCAAGGGGCGTGGCTTAGCGTCCTGCTTTCAGATATGACAGTACACCATACAACAACTCAGAGTCAGGCAAAATGGAGGTCACAACAGTATGGGCAAATGAAGTACAGGAGGGACAAACAGACGGGAGGTCAGACAAAGCCAAAGGTCATACACAGGATCACAGTACAGTACCAGGGATGAGACAGAGCGGATAATCAGGGTCAAGCAGAGATCAAGAACAAACAGACATAGGAGGTACCAGGCAGAATCCAAAGCGATATCCAGGGAACAGACCGAGTCATATACAGAGAATCAAGTAACCAGAACACAGCACTAACACACTCAGGGGTCACCACACAATGCCAAGGGCAAGAGTATAACTGACAGGGATGGGAGCGTCCTGAGGCTATAAGAAGCCTCCCCCAGAACCAGGGAGAGGCCGCAATCATAGCCCCAGGTGTGCAGGTAAGCCTGCATCGGGATCACAACCTTTAACCCCAGAAATGCCAGTCATCAGCACTGGTTCCAAACATTAACCCCACGTGTGCGAGTCAAACCCGCACTGAGATCATGACAGTTTCGTGTTTCAGTTGGACCTCTGACTTTTCCCTATAGTCGGCCGTTTTCGTTCAACCCGACTTTTGCAAAAGTCGGGTTTCATGAAACCCGACTTGACCCTAAAAAAGGCAAAGTCGCTCATCTCTATATTAAAATTTTTTTTTACAATTCTTTCCTTCTTTTGAGTACCCTAGAGTCTGCGGTTAGGCTGGTGATTCTGTTATGAATGGGTCACTGAGGAGGATGGCAGGAACAGGCTAAACCACCAGAGGACCAGAGAGGTTGGTAACTAAGCGGATTGCAGGCCCGTGATCCTATCCACATAACTAGCAGTAGCCATGGAGCGTTCCTACGATGCCCTAGACGCTTCGTCACAGCCGGAGAACTATCTAAGCCTAAAGACAGAAAGGTGAAATCTAAACTGCCCTGGAGCAGATCCCCAAAGGAATAGACAGCCCCCAAACATATGTTGTCGGTGAGACAAGATGAGACACAAACACAGGCAGAGAACAGACTGAGCAAACGGGGGGGGGGCAAGCTGTCTAGACAGGACAGGACAGAAAAGATACTGTCTGCAATCACACACAAAACCCTAAAAAAGTCCAACACTTCTGATATACAAAAAACCTGAGGTCACATGACCTCACCCCCGCTAGATCAGCACTCTGGTATGAACTGGAAGCAAAGCAAAAAGATACTAACATGACAGGGGACTGAACAAGCTGCAACATATGAAGCAGGGCCCAGCGCTGCCCTCAGCAGGGAGCACGCTGAATCCTAGCAACAAAGCAGAAAGCAAAAAAAAGGCAAAACCAGATTAGATGCAAAGGATTAGCAAAAGAATCACTTAGCTGAACAATGCAGATCAGGCAGGGGACAAAAGAACTCCAAATGCACAGGGAGGAAATCACCAGCAACCTCAAAGAGCAGCCAGCTCAATTATATGCACCCAGCTAGTAATCCCAGGTTTCCAATTATCGTCGTCAGGTGGGGATCTTCCGTCCACCTTGCCAGCTCCACTAATCTCAGTAACCACCAGAGGGAGCAGAGGGAGCTTCGGCTCAGAACTCCGATCAAGAGAATTCACAACATCTTCTGCTATAAACTGCTAATGTATGACCATTTTATGTATATTTTATAAAAGATATTAACAGTCATATCTATACATGTAATATTAAATTCAATGCGCCGTTATTTAGGAATGGAAGAATACTTATAAAAAGCTGGCATACAAATATGTAACGGAATCTTGTTCTTCTACCAATTTAAAGTACTTACAACATTTGGGTGGCATTGTGAACCTGCCTACATGCACAATGTTTGTCTCAAAGTCAAGAAAATTTAATGTCTGTACATTGTGCACAGGGGATTTAAGGTGACTTCAGATCATACTAGGTTCCAGTAACACACAGATAGACATAAATGTGCAAATAGACGGTGCAAGCAGGGCCGGACTGGGACTAAAATTCAGCCCTGGCATTTGAAGTTACACAGGCCCACTAGTCACATGGTGACTATATAATATCTTTGTACACTTGTAGTTTACAAGAAGTGAGAGGAGATTAACACAACTATATAACATGTAGTCACAGCTGTGCCCAGTATTTCAGCTCAGTCCTATTTATTGCTTTTAGGTACAGTACTCCTCCCAAATCTCTGTCCCCTTTTGTATGCATGATTACAGAATTCCTGGCAGAACTGCTCTTTATTGGGCAACCAGACCCCCTGGTCATAGCCGCCCCTATCATACCTCCCAACTTTTGAAGAAGGGAAAGATGGACAAAGACTGCAAATTTTTGGCCACGCCCAGCCACACCCATTTCACAACTAGTCACACCCATGTCCACACCTAATCGCACCCATTTAGCACTGCTGATCACACTGACTGGTACTGAGGGCACAGTGGCTGGCATTATGGGCACACTGACTGGCACAAAGGAAGAGAGAAAACAGAGAGAGAGAGAAAAAAGAAAACAGAGAGAGCGAGAAAGAAAGGGGAAAGAAAGAACAGAGAGAGACAGAGAAAGAACAGAGAGAGAAAGAAAGAAGTAAAGAAAAGAAAGAAAGAACAGAGAGAAAGAGAGGGAAGAAAGAACAGAGAGAGAAAGAAAGAAAGATTAGAGAGAGAAAGAAAGAACAGAGAGAGAAAGAAAGAACAGAGAGAGAAAGAAAATGAGGGATAGACAGAACAGAGAATGAAAGAACAGAGAAAGAAAGAAAAAGAGAGAAAGAAATAAAGAAAGATTTTACAAAGATACTATAGCAGCCCGGCTCCCATTGTAGTACCCACCTGAGCCTCCCGGTGCAGGACCTATCATGATCCGCTCACATGGCCGACATCCCCGATTCCAAGGCGATCCTGCTGTCTGCGCTGTCGGAGGAGGACACGGTGATGGATCTGAAGCATTCCTGGTTCCGTCACAATCTCCTCAAGAAATTATCTCATTTCCGGTCAGCTTCCAGCACATCACTTCAGGTGGAACGTCATATGTGTGTTTTAAAATGCTCCTCGGGGCTCCGCCGTGTACTCCTGTGTCCGTGGGAAAAGCCCGCTTTGTATGCTTTGTACACACTTGGCTCCGCTCCGTACACATATGGCTCCACTCCATACACGCGCGGCTCCTCTCCGTACACCTCGTACACGCGCGGCTCCTCTCCGTACACCTCGTACATGCGCGGCTCCTCTCCGTACACCTCGTACACACTGCTCCGCTCTGTACACCTCGTACACACGGCTCCGCTCCGTACACCTCGTACACACGCGGCTCCTCTCCGTACACCTCGTACACGCGCGGCTCCTCTCCGTACACCTCGTACACACACGGCTCCTCTCCATACACCTCGTACACACAGCTCCGCTCCGTACACCTCGTACACACGGCTCGGCTCCGTACACCTCGTACACACGGCTCGGCTCCGTACACCTCGTACACCCGCGGCTCCGCTCCGTACACCTCGTACACCCGCGGCTCCGCTCCGTACACCTCGTACACACACGGCTCCGCTCCGTACACCTCGTACACACACGGCTCCGCTCCGTACACCTCGTACACACACGGCTCCGCTCCGTACACCTCGTACACACACGGCTCCGCTCCGTACACCTCGTACACACGCGGCTCCTCTCCGTACACCTCGTACACGCGCGGCTCCTCTCCGTACACCTCGTACACACACGGCTCCTCTCCATACACCTCGTACACACAGCTCCGCTCCGTACACCTCGTACACACGGCTCGGCTCCGTACACCTCGTACACACGGCTCGGCTCCGTACACCTCGTACACCCGCGGCTCCGCTCCGTACACCTCGTACACCCGCGGCTCCGCTCCGTACACCTCGTACACACACGGCTCCGCTCCGTACACCTCGTACACACACGGCTCCGCTCCGTACACCTCGTACACACACGGCTCCGTTCCGTACACCTCGTACACACACGGCTCCGCTCCGTACACCTCGTACACACACGGCTCCGCTCCGTACACCTCGTACACACACGGCTCCGCTCCGTACACCTCATACACACACAGCTCTGCTACATCCACACTGTAAATCCTGACCCCACACATACTTACCTCAACCAGCACCATGACAACAGCAAAGCAGAGTCTTGCAGACGGTAGAGGCAAGGCTGAGCGCACAGGACATGTGATGAGGTCACAGGAGGGGCGGAGTCAGGGGTGGCATGATCGGGGGTCTGGACAAAGGCTCCTGATCATGTGACCCCCTGACTCCTCCCCTCCTGTGACCTCATCACAGGTCCTGCGAACAGAGCGAGCAGGCAAGCGAGTGCAATGCTGTGAGTGGCTGCGGGGGGAGGGGGTCTCATGCTAAGGCGAGGATGGGGTGCGTGGGGGGGGCGTGGCGGCTTATCTCCCTGCAGTGCAGGAGGGACTTGAAACTATTACCGCCGTGCCCGCAGAGGGCCAGCGTCAGGAGCAACAGTGGCCGCAGCAGCTGGCAAGCGGCCAGATGATCGGGCGCTGCCGCCCACGGCCCACGTGACAGCGGCCCAGCGGGAAAATGCCCGGTTGATTCTATTGCCAATCCGGGCCTGGGTGCAAGAGTGACAACAATAGATTGAAGCACGCATTGCACTGTAACTTTAAATCGGAAAAATCTTATTTTTGCAGTATTATACAGTTGTGGCAAAAAGTATTGACACCCTTGCAATTTTGTCAGATAATACTCAGTTTCTTCCTGAAAATGATTGCAAACACAAATTCTTTGGTATTATTATCTTCATTTAATTTGTCTTAAATGAAAAAACACATAAGAGAATGAAGCAAAAAGTAAAACATTGATCATTTCACACGAAACTCCAACAATGGGCCAGACAAAAGTATTGGCACCCTCAGCCTAATGTCTTAAATGAAAAAACACAAAAAGAATTGTCCTAAAGCCAAATTGGATATAATTCCACACCAAACATAAAAAAAGAGGGTGGACAAAAGTATTGGCACTGTCTGAAAAATCATGTGATGCTTCTCTAATTTGTGTAATTAACAGCACCTGTAACTTACCTGTGGCACCTAACAGGTGTTGGCAATAACTAAATCACACTTGCAGCCAGTTGACATGGATTAAAGTTGACTCAACCTCTGTCCTGTGTCCTTGTGTGTACCACATTGAGCATGGAGAAAAGAAAGAAGACCAAAGAACTGTCTGAGGACTTGAGAAACCAAATTGTGAGGAAGCATGAGCAATCTCAAGGCTACAAGTCCATCTCCAAAGACCTGAATGTTCCTGTGTCTACCATGCGCAGTGTCATCAAGAAGTTTAAAGCCCATGGCACTGTGGCTAACCTCCCTAGATGTGGACGGAAAAGAAAAATTGACAAGAGATTTCAACGCAAGATTGTGCGGATGTTGGATAAAAAACCTCGACTAACATCCAAACAAGTTCAAGCTGCCCTGCAGTCCGAGGGTACAACAGTGTCAACCCGTACTATCCGTCGGCGTCTGAATGAAAAGGGACTGTATGGTAGGAGACCCAGGAAGATCCTACTTCTTACCCCGAGACATAAAAAAAGTCATGCTGGAATTTGCCAAAACTTACCTGAAAAGCCTAAAACGTTTTGGAAGAATGTTCTCTGGTCAGATGAGAAAAAAAGTAGAGCTTTTTGGGCAAAGGCATCAACATAGAGTTTACAGGAGAAAAAAAGAGGCATTCAAAGAAAAGAACATGGTCCCTACAGTCACACATGGCGGAGGTTCCCTGATGTTTTGGGGTTGCTTTGCTGCCTCTGGCACTGGACTGCTTGACCGTGTGCATGGCATTATGAAGTCAGAAGACTACCAACAAATTTTGCAGCATAATGTAGGGCCCAGTGTGAGAAAGCTGGGTCTCCCTCAGAGGTCATGGGTCTTCCAGCAGGACAATGACCCAAAACACTTCAAAAAGCACTAGAAAATGGTTTGAGAGAAAGCACTGGAGACTTCTAAGGTGGCCAGCAATGAGTCCAGACCTGAATCCCATAGAATACCTGTGGAGAGATCTAAAAATGGCAGTTTGGAGAAGACACCCTTCAAATATCAGGGACCTGGAGCAATTTGCCAAAGAAGAATGGTCTAAAATTCCAGCAGAGCATTGTAAGAAACTCATTGATGGTTACCGGAAGCGGTTGGTCGCAGTTATTTTGGCTAAAGGTTGTGCAACCAAGTATTAGGCTGAGGGTGCCAATACTTTTATCTGGCCCATTTTTGGAGTTTCGTGTGAAATGATCAATGTTTTACTTTTTGCTTCACTCTCTTATGTGTTTTTTCATTTAAGACAAATTAAATGAAGATAATAATACCAAAGAATTTGTGTTTGCAATCATTTTCAGGAAGAAACTGAGTATTATCTGACAGAATTGCAGGGGTGTCAATACTTTTGGCCACAACTGTATGTTTTTCAGCTTAGTAAAAATCTTGCTAACACCCATGCTCTAGTTTCTTTTTCTCTTCCAGATTCATCAGAAACCGACACCTGTCATAATCTGAAGCCTGGTGATTTGGTAGTTGTGAAAAGGCATGTCAGAAAGCATGGACAAGAACCCTTGTATGACGGTCCCTATCAAGTCCTCCTCATCACCCAACAAGCCAATAGCAAATAAAGGGGGCAAAATATTTTGGTTTTCCACATTTTCTGTATTATTATTGGTAGAAATTAAAGTTAAAGTTAGAAGATATTCAAAGGCTCAGAGATCAATATGATAAAGACAATGATCATAATAAGGACAGTTGGTGGTCTGACACCTTCTCCTTTCTCAATCCAGCCAATTGATTTAAGGGAATTGGGGGCTGGATAACTGGGATTTTACAAAGCTTGATGTATATTGCTGCCTGTATCCTTGTTGTATATGTGATACTAAAACTTGTTCTTTGGTGTATTTCTGTATGTATTAGAAAATTCTGCACTAGGATAGCTAGCGATGATACCAAAGTCATCGTTGCCCCTGCTCTTCTCTATACCGATCTCAAAAGGCTACTTGATGAAGATGTTGAAGCCAAGCGCATGGCTACCTTCAAAAGATCTCCACCACCATCATCAAAAATTGTTATTTGTAAATTGTAGCATACGGGGAGATGGGTGCGCTGCAACAGCCATGACTGATAACATGGCATCAGCCATGTGAAGACCAGTACCCCTTGAGCTTATGGCTTGGGATAGCACCTCTGATGCTGCATATTAGATAACTAAATTTATCTAGGGGGGATTGTGAAGTACAGTATTCAGTTGTACGGGACATCTTGTTCTCCAGACCTCCATTTTAGTGCTTGCGACGCCATTTTGTTGCTTACGAGTTAAATTTTGTAGTTAGGTGAAAGTTTGCGGTTGTTAAGAAACCAGACTGTCCCAGTCTGAACAAGATATGATATATGAGACCCTGATGAATGTGCTATTGTTCTATTCTCTGCGTCACGTAGCTAGGAACATATTCCGATTTTCTTGCAATACTATTGGCTTATAAAGTAAATGTGTCACGACGATGCTATTGGTAGCTGAGTACTTTGCATATTTAAGCAAAATACTATAAAAAGGTGACATAATAAACGGGGTTAGTGATCTGCCTTGATCCTCCCATACAGAGGCATACGTCTCCGTCTGGTCATTCCCAGTTGCTAGCAACGCCCTGTGGATTAATTTGGAAATCACTTGGTCAACCGTGAGGGGTTAATTTAGCCCTCCCTCAATAGCTCCCTCATCATACGGTATTAAGAAATGGGGTATGTAAACTTTTGATCAGGGTCATTTGAATGTTTTGGGTTGTCATTATGATTTAAAACGTGAAAACACATTGGTTTGACAATAAATGGCTTCACACAACCACTAACCATGAGTGAAGAAAAAGTTTTGGTGTTATCATTCATATTCTCTGAAAAAAGGCCAAGAAAGTAAAAATTCTGCCAGGATATAAAAACTTTTGAGCACAACTGTATGTAAACTTCTGGTTTCAACTGTATGTGAGCTGAGTGCTCACAATAGTATCAAAGAGAAGAGACTAGCAGCTTACAAGAAACTGTAACCCTTTCAAAATAAACCTTTATCAGGAAATAATTAAAATCCATCAGACTAACGAACAAATGATAATCATATATACCATGGATATATGATGTAATACAAAACATATAGATATAACAGCAGACTATAAAAATTTGTACCATGTGCCCACAGGTAATCCTGTAGCCAGGTGAGCAATACTATACAATCTACAATGTTAATTGCCTGGGTAATGCCATATTATGCGCATTTTGTTTTTTGAGCTATACTACCAGAGGTCTACAGCAGCATTTAAGGAGCTACAAAAATTTCTGGCAAGTATTGGTTGTGTACTGCAAGTGACAACAATCTCATGTATTCTTCATAAGTATGGCCTGTGGGGTAGGTTGGCAAGTCGCAAGCCTTTTCTTACAAAGAAAAAACACAAACGTGGCAATCTATTGCCAAAACCTACATCAAGTCTGCCAAAATCATGAGGGAAAATGTGTTGTGTGATGAGACCAAGATGTAACTTTGCACCAACCATATCGTTAACAATGTGTATCACCAAAAGAACACTATACCCACAGGGAAGCATGGTGGAGGCAGCATTGAAGCATGGTGGAGGCAGCATTTGTGACTATTTTCTTGCAGCTGGAGTTGGAGAGAATTATGGAGAGCTCTAAATATCAGTCAATTTTTCATCAAAACCTGTTAGTTGAAAATTAAGAGGAATTTCACTTTGTAGCACAACAGCGATCTTAAGAAGACCAAAGTTTTGAAAATAGCCCAGTTAGAGCCCAGACCTGTATAGAATTGAAAATTTGTGGGTTGACCTAAAGAGAGCTGTACACAAGTGATTCCCTTGCAATCTGACAAATTTGGAGCGCTATGCAAGGCAGAGTGAACAAAGATTGCAAATTCTAGGTTTGTCATTCTGAAATACTCCTACCCAACAACACTTAATGCTGTCATAAATTCAAAGGGTACATAAAAAAGTATTTGTTTAAGGCTAGTTTCACACTAGTGTATGGCTGAAGTGCGGAGGGCTGCTGGCTTCCTCCGTGAAGCTCTGCCCCTGCACCTCAAGTTGACAGACGGCACAGAGAGGCTGCAGCTTGCCGGCTCCCAGTATTCAATTGCACTCGCATCTTTCAGAGCGACTCTAGCTGCGTGATCAGGTCATGTGATCACGCTGATGATGTCACTCCCTGAGGCACAATGGTGGTAAGTGCTTCATGCTAGTGGAGCTGAAGACACCTAAGATTGGATCTATCTATCACAATAAGTGACATCACACTTTCCCCTGTACCAGGAGTCTGCTGCCTCGGAGTAACCCCTGACTCCGCCCTGTCCTTCAAACTGCACATCCATGCTCTCGCCACCTCCTGTCACCTCTAGCTAAAAAATATTTCCAGACTCCATTCTTTCCTCAACCCTCAATCTACTAAAATGCTTGTGCATGCCTTAATCATCTCCCACCTTGACTACTGCAACATTCTTCTCTGTGGCCTACATTCCAACCCTCTTGCACCTCTCCATTCTGTCCTTAAATGTGCTGCCAGACTAATTCATCTCTGTCCTCTCTACTTCCCTGCTTCCCCCCTTTGCAAATCCCTTCACTGGCACCCAATTTCCGAGCACATCCTGTTCAAACTACTAACACTGACCTACAAAGCCATCCATAACCTTTCTCCTCTGTATTGTTCCGAACTAATCTCCCAATATCTTCCCTCACGTAATCTCTGGTCCTCCCAAGACCTCCTTCTCTCCTTCATGCTTACTCACTCCTCACCCAATCGCTTCCAAGACTTCTCCTGAATATCCCCCATCTTCTGGAACTGTGTGCCCCAACACATCTGATTAGCCACCACAATTGGATCATTCAAGTGGAACTTGAAAACCCATCTCTTCAAGAAAGCGTACAACCTGTAATGACCACGCTGCCACATCAACACCATCGGAGCTACTGCAACCCCCAACCTTCTGTCTCCTTCCCTATAATCCTGTAGAATGTAATCAGGCAAGAGGCAGGGACCTCTTCCCTCTGTACTAGTCTGTCATTGTTTCTTTGTCTTCTGTGAGGCCTCGTTCACACGTACCGTTTTTTCACGTTTCCGCGGCGGTATTTTCCGAGCGTTTTTGCCGCGAAAACGTGAAAAATAAGCATCCCATGCATTCCTATGGGATTCCGCAATGCTGTGCTAATGCTGCGGTTTTTACCGCTGCAGAATCGCTTCGTGGTAAAAAACGCAGCATGCTCATTAATTTTGCGGAATCGCGGCGATCCCACACCCATAGGAATGCATTGTTCTGCTTACTTTCCGCATGTGGCTGTGCACACCATGCGAAAGGTAAGCAGAACATAAGCGGATGGCAACCACGGTCCGGAGGAGAGGATACTGTCCTCCGGGCTTTGGGTACCATATCCCTGTAAAAAATAGAATTTAAAATAAAAAATATTGTTATTCTCACCTTCCGACATCCCGCGCAGCCTTCCCGCCTCTCTCCACGCTCCCGGTCCCAGTAAGCCTTTGCGAGCGATGACGTCCGTTCTCGCGGTCATTCGCACAACGTCATCGCGAATGACCGCGAGACGTCACGATCGCGTGAGAACGGACGTCATCGCGGTAATTGTCGCAAATGATTACTGGGACCAGGAGCGTGGAGAGAGGCGGGAAGGCTGCGCGGGACATCGGAAGGTGAGAATAACAATATTTTTTTTTTATTATTATTTTTTACATTCTGTCTTTTACTATTGATGCCGCATAGGCAGCCTCAATAGTAAAAAGTTGGTCACACTCGTCAAACACTATGTTTGACGAGTGTGGCCAACCTGTCAATCAGTTCTCCAAGCGATGCTACAGATCGATTGGAAAACGCTAGCAATTCTGCAAGCTAAATACGATTGCAAAATGCTAGTTTTTCTGTGGGAAAATCACGGGAATTTAAAATGCGATTTTCCCGCGGAATGGAATTCCGGAATTCTCACGGTAATTTCCGCGAGAGTTCCGCTACGTGTGAACCCAGCCTAAGTGATATTTGTGTTTTGACGTAACTCCTTCTCATGAACAGCACCATGGAATCAATGGTGCTATATAAATAAATAATAATTGGAGGAGTAGGTGAGATTACTGTGTTTGTGTGTGTGTGGTATTTACTGTGTGTGGGGGGGTGGTATTACAGTGTGAGTGGGGAGTATTTAGTGTGGGTGGGTGTTACTATGTGTGGGGGGGTATTTTGTGTGGAGGCATAAGATAATGCTCACTGTATGGTTTGGGGTCACTCACTTGGCAACAGGATTAAGGCACACAGGAACGGTTTCTCACTTAAACAGACCATCCGGTTTATTTAGACACGGCATAAACCGGATAGACTACAGACCGTTTAGTTACATTCATGAACATAACAAGACACCAGTCTGCTCATGTAGCAGATATACCTCCCTGCCATTCTTACAACCCCCTTGTCTGAGGTTAGCTTCCAGGAGCTCAGCTCCACATGCTGTCTTTTTGTCAGTCCTGGCTTCCAGGGAAGCTGCCTAACTGGAATCCCTGTCCCGGGCAATGACTGGCTCAACAGGTCAAACCCGACAGTTCCAGACCCTCAGAAGGGCGAAGGTTGGTAGCTTCCCCAATGCAGTTAGCCATCACAGACTGCAGGTACATGGCCTCACCATGTGCTATTCAGGAATCCAGTCCTCTTGCAGGACCTTCCAACACAGAGACCATGTGACTAAACCACAGTCTCATTATAACGTATGAGACCCACCCCTTGATTGGAGGTCTGTGACTAGCCAGATCCGCCCAGCTCTCTGGCTAACCCTGTAAGCACAACGCCTTATAAGCTAAATAAGTCTCATGGAAGTACAGGTCCCAGAGCAACAGGCTAAGAGCCCAGAGGACCTTCTCCACTGCAACACATACCGTCCATTCACCACAACACCAGTCACTGTCTCACATACCCCCTTCTGTTCAAACTTGTGGGGTTGAACACTTGACATAAACCAGGGGCCTCGAGACATGTCACGCATGTCACCATGCCCTACCTGTCGAGAGGGCCTTCTCAGTCCCGAAAACATAGTCCATCAGTCACTAAATTCTTTGTCGCCTTACGTTTCATAGTCATCAATTTGTTAGGCCTCCCCTGCTCCCAGAGGTCCGTATGTAGGCTTTGAGCTTCAGCCCTTGAGCCCTTGAGTCACAGTCTGTCTGTGTCACCAGACCCTTTTTAGTCACCACATTTCTCAAGTATAACCTTCACCCGACCTTTCTCTCCATGACCGCTTCCAACGGTTGGTGCAGTCACGAGACTCACTTACAGTCGAACCTACTGTCTGAGTCTGACCCATCTAGTATGTTACAGGGGCTATTGTCCAGGTCCTTCAGCTTTGCCCTGAGAGTAGATCTGCCATTTTCAGATTCTTGGCATCCTTGTTTTCCTTCCTGAACTTCCAAGGTTTCTTCTTTCTAGATGTCTTTGGCTGTCAGCAATTCCATTATTTGGAGGGCCCCTTCAGTTCCCATTACCTTGGGTTGAAGGCGGCAGCCATCATCCACCAATGTGGCAAAGCTGTCCTGTAAGAAGCAATCTTTTGAGCCTTAACTGCTCTATCTCCTTTAGATACACCATTCGATACTCCAACAGAGTATAGCTCCGAGACTCTCCATCGTACCCAAGACGAAGAATCGAATCATACCCTTTTCTCTGTGTTTCTGGTCTTCATGGTCACCTGGAATTCTTAATCTCACCACTCCAGACTTATCCACCATCTCTTGCATGGGTCGACCATTTCTTCCAATGACTTTTTCCACCATAGGAATAGGCAGAAGACTCTGAGCTTTCCTCATATGCTCCAGCTGCCTAGCAGCGTCTTCATTCCTCAATCGAAATATCCACGTTGCACGCACACATCTCCACTCAGGATAGCTACTCTCCTCGCTGTGACATCATTTGTGGACAGTACCACTAACTGTTTAGCTTCTGGGGGCCAGTACACCTTACACGCCCACACAGCCTTCTTGAATTCTTCAAGCACAGACTGCCTGGCACATGCCTCTCTCAGGTCCTCGGGTACCTCAACAACTCACTTGAATTTCAAAGTGCTATTCTCTTCACGGACGGACGGCTCCTGTTTTGCCTAGGACATTTCCATCAAGACATCTGCCATGACTGGCTGATTGTCTTGTCCAGCTCTTAGCGCAAACTCTCCCTGAGCTTTACCCTCTTCAAGACCCTTTGCCAAGATGGGCCTTTACAGCTTTGCCTCATTACCACTCTGGCACTGCCGCTGTAAGTCTGCGACCACCAACTCCTTCTCTTGTAGAAGTCCTCCTAATGCTTCTCTGAGCACCTCCATATCTTCCAATGTGGCCTTGTTCACGGTTTGACACTTTGACAGGTGACCTCTGAGCTCAGAGACTTCCTTCTCCAGCTCATCCACTCTGTGCCCAGGACCCTTTCTCGTTCGACATGCTCTTTTACCGTCTCTTTAAGCATCTTTATTTCATGATCCTGTTCTCTTTTGGCCAGCATGTGTCGCACCATAACTTCTTTAATTATATTTTCAGATGGGCCAGCTTGCCCACCCAAACTCTGCTGCTTGAGAGTTCTATCTGTTCCTTCATCACCAGGTTTAGCTTTCTCTTGGGTCTTCCATCCATTACCTTCAACTGCCTCTAGGGTCTCTGCTGGGCTCTCTGAAGAATCACTGTTCTTGCTCCCAGACTCCAAAGCTGAGTTTTTGTCAGATTTTTGTTCCTTCAAATGCTTTACTTCGGCTTGTAAATCTGTCACTTTTTCCTACTCCCGAGACAACTCTTTGGCGAGGTCCTGGAACTCCTGCATTTTGTCCCAGTAGGTCATTTCCAGCTGAGACACGTTTTCTGCATTCTCCTGCCAAGCAGAGCACAGCTTCTCCTCGGTGGAGTGGAGGGTATGGAGCAGCTTCTGCTCCTGCGCATCCTTCTCTCTGAGCTGAGCCTTGACTACCGAGAGCTCGGACTCCAGGTGACGCACCTGATCCAGCTGCGTGGAGTTGGCAGCTTTCATACTCGACACCTTCAACCTCTCTTGAGGCTCTGCCCGGTCACCCTTAGGTACCTTTCTACTCTCTAGAACTTAAGAGAACTCCACACTCTCCAGCTCTTCAGCATCAGTTTCTCTGGAGGCTTCACCATACTCAGCCATCTCACCCCTTTGTCATCACAGATGTGGGTCTACTACAGGTCTCCATGACCTTCGTAGATTCTTGCTTAACCAGCACTCTCCAGGTTCTCTTCTCCTTCAGTGCCACCAACTGACCGACCATTAGCTGATTGTCCCGACACCGAAGAGGTCAGCCATACTATCTTCTTGGCTGGCTCCTTCGTCCTGACTTCACCTTGTGGAGCACTGTCATTCCACTGTGTCAGTGCTTCTTACAGCACAACATCATACTCAGCCCTAGCGGTTACTACTGGCAATGAGACGTCATCTTCCTTTCCAACCTTTTCAGTGTCTGGAAGAGTACTCACATCTTGAGTAAAAGCACAAGTCCCTACTTTTCCTTTATTTATATCCTCAAAGTGTGCAACTTGTTCAGTCTCTTTGCGCCCTTTACGTCTCTGGCGACAGGAGGAAGACTTGCCATTTGTACCCGGGTCAACTTTATTGCACTCTTTTCCCCTTGCGTCACCGTCTGAATGGGAGTCACCCCTACTCAATCTTTCATCCTGGAACCAGCAGTCCCCACTTAAACAGGTGTTGGACCCCTCTCCTGGAGATGCCCCCCTTCTACTTTCTGGTCATACTTTCCAGTCATACATTCTGGTATTGTTTCCACCGTCATGTCGCTAAGTTGTGCCTGTCCCAGGCCCGGATTTTGGGGGGGCCCAATGGGCCCAGGCCCTGGGCCACCCACCAAGTGGAGGCCTCCCACCAATATAGGGATAAATATCTCAAAACATGTAAAATACACGTCTCTTTGCTGTGAACCATTTCTAATGATAAGGAACAGTTAACAAAAGAGAAACTATTGAAAGTGTAGGGACCTGGCTACGGTCCTACATCTCAGTGGCTGGCACAGAGCGGCAGAGTCATGGCACCTGACCTGCGTCAGCATCCACTGACTTGGCTAACCATACTTCATTAGTACTCTGTACCTAGTGCTTAGCTTATGGCATGTCGCAGCCTTCTCCGATCCCAACACAAGCTTCTAGGTGCTACCTATTCAGCTATATGATCGCTCCCTTGGATTAGATCAGATGAGAGTTTGTTCAGCTACCTTCGAGGAAGGAGGCGGAGCCACAATGTCGGCACGAGAAGAGGATTCTCCACCGCGGAGTGTGGCAGGACATCACTCTGGAATGGAACTTCAGTCACTGAAGATCCAGAGGTGAAGTGGTTCAGTCTTCACAGTGTCGCAGTGGATGAGTATGATTTCTGTATGTCTGTGTGTGTGTGTCTGTCTGTCTGTGTGTCTGTCTGTGTATCTTTCTTGCAGCTCCTGTCCTACACAGTACCATACTGTATATACAGGTCCAGAAGCCTTTCATACATATACAGCCCAGCAGCAGCCTCTGACATATAGAGCCCAGCAGCAGTGTTTGATATAGACAGCCCAAATTTCTACAATATACATATGCAAATTGCTTCTTTATGTCACTCTCCACAAGGAGGAACCTTACCCGTTAGACTACAATATGCATACATACATATGTGCATATTTTCATCTTTAATTCCCTTTCAGGACTTCAAGGGTTGACAAGGTCATTTTGTTACTTTTGGATTATCATGATGGACAATCGTGAAGGAGATAGGCACAGACATCACACAAGAATTTGAGAGTCTGGGGCTTCTAAAAGACGTAAGGCAAAAGAAGCAACAAGGAAATCAACAGAAGAGATAGCGAAGACAAGAAAATTGTACAAGTTCTTCACTGTTCAAGGCAAGTGTCGGAAAGGAGTAATGACTTAGTAGAATCTGATCAACCTGACAATGCATCAGTGGAAATGGTTGTTGATCCTGGCAAAGAAAAGGCTGAAGTAGTAACGTGTACAACTGAAGAACACAAAGAAAAGGAGATTGATAGTGACACATCTTATGAAGAAGGTGAAGTTGAGGGACCACCAGGGGGCGATGACATTAGACTTTGACCATCCATTATTTCGGAACAGATGGGAGATTACTGGCTGAAAAGGGGTGTATCAACAATCCAGCACTGTGATGAAAGTTTGTTCATTGCACACTCGGTTCAGCAACCTAGAAAGGACCTCAATATTTCAAGAATGTGCACACTTGGGCTTTTCCGTTGTCAAAATCATAACGGAGAAGTCATAATGAGGAATTGGTTATGCTTCTCCCCCTCTAAAGGACACAATTATTGCTTCACATGCAGATTGATGATGTGCTTTATTACAGCATCTGAGTCTTCTCAGCTTTTGTCTAATGTGGAAACATTCCCAAGAACGTATAAAAAGTCATGAGCAGTCAGCGGAACATCTGAACTCTACAATTGCTTTCAATATGAGGTTAAAAGCGATTGGGCGAATTGATACGGAGCTAACACAACAGGTCGAGGCTTGGGAGCTTTATTGGAGGTCAGTGTTGAAACGAGTAGTAAATGTTATTCAGTTTATCAGTTTAGGTGGGATCACCTAGAAATGGAAATTTTCTGGGCATTCTTGAGCTCATCGCCCAGTACGATGACTTTCTTCCACAGCATATCAAAACTCAAGCCAATCGCGGCAAGGGTCATACAAACTACCTGTCATCTACAATTATGGAAGAAATTATCAATGTAATGGGTGAACAAGTCCTCAGAGAAATTATTTCTCGAGTTAACCAATCAAAATACTACTCCATTTCTTTGGATTCCACACCCGATGCAGCTCATGTTGACCAACTAACCCTTGTATTGAGGTATATGGAGAAAGATGGCCCTGTGGAATGCTTTGTAACATTCATGGCAAACAAAGGCTATGGTGCTCAAGACATGTTCAATGCCTTGTTGGAATTTTTGAAGAGACATGACCTAGACCTGGGAAATTGCCACAGTCAAAGTTATGACAATGCATCTGCAATGAGTGGCAAATACAACGGCCTGCAAGCCAAAGTAAGAGAGAAGAACAATCTTGCATCCTTGTATGGCACACTCTTTAAATCTTGTTGTTAAAAATGCTGTAGAAAGCTGCTCAAGTACTGTACATTATTTTTACTTTCTTGAAAAGCTGTTCCTCTTCTTCACAGTTTCAACGCATCGGCATCAGCTCCTGACTAAGGCTTTGAAAAATATTGACTCAGCGACACCATTGACTCTCAAACGTGTCACAACAAAGCGTTGTTCCTGCAGAGCTGACACTACTAATGGCCCCGTTACACATAACAATGTCCCAGCGATCCCACCAATGATCCGATCCGACATGATGGGATCGCTGCGACATCGTTAGGCTGATCGCTGGTGAGCTGTCACAAGACAGCCCCTCCAGCGACCAGGACCAGCGATGCTGGATGCTGGTTTCTAATCCCGTGGCTCCTGGATACCCGCTGTTTACATTGGAAACTGGCGTACACGCAATCTCGCTGGCAAGATAGCTGTGGCGTTGCTGGCGAGATTGCTGTGTGTGACGGGGCCTTAAGGCCCTTAAACATGACTATCAGCAGATTAAAGATGTACTTAAACAGATTGCTGATGACTTTGAAGAAAAACCTGTGTACGGTGTTAAGCAGAAGGACTGTTAAGACAAATGCATCAGCTTGAAATTGGTATTAACACCACCTTCTGGAATGATATCCTGCAAAGAACAGATGCTACTAGTAAAAATCTACAACACGCAAAACTAGATCTAAACACTGCTGTGGTGTCACTGACTGTTAGGCGTCGGGTTCCGAACACTGCACAGCAGGAATCCCAAGCCTTGCCACCTTTGGTCTCCTATCCCTCTCCGGCCGCAGTGGAGTCTGCTCAGCAGACTTCACAATCCCGGCGTTCAGCCCACACCAACATTGTGGGTTCAGTTGCTACTGCCACCTCTGGTTCTGTTATGGCAATGCAGCCTGGCCAGCAGCAAAAGCCTCCAGAGGCTAAGTTCCTCCTTCTGCCCACTGAGCATGCTCATGAGACGATCTCCCATTGGGGATCGGGAGTCACATGCTCAGGTCCTTTTCCTGTTCCGATTGGTCCATCTTGAGCATCAGGAAGGTCCCAGAAGCGAACGGCTATAAAAGGTCCACATGGCCGCTCAGCCATGCGCTAGTATAGACTCTAGTTGCTATATGTGTGGATGATGACGGATGCATGCACCTGGTGAATGACTCATTAAAATTCCCCTCCCTTTGATATTACTTATGTGGTTAGGGAATTAGTTGCAGAGTCAGTGTCAGCCAGTGGCTAGCCATAGGACACAAGTGCTCGTCACTTCCCAGCACTAGCGTCCGATGGTGTCGCCTGCCTTAGGGCACATCGTACCACGGCAGGCATTGTCGCTTCACGGCAGTCGGTTTCTGTTAGCGGCGTTCACAGCTGCAACGCCACATGCTCGGTAGGTCTAGAGGGATGCTGGTCCTATGTCCTGGGGCCAGAATCCTGTGACCATACACTGTTGTGAGTTCATTTTCCCCTTCACCGTCGATGTCTGATGAACTCCCTCTTCTGGTGAAGGAAGGAAGTGAGGCTGATTACCAAACACCTGATCTGGTAGATGATGACTGGGTAACAGGAAATTCTGACTAGATATATGGCAGCCGACACCCTTCTGAGTCGCTGGTGATTTCTCTGCTGGATTCTTGGAGACCAGTCTGATTCTTGCTTCCCAAAGATAAGTTTTTGCTCTGCTATTGAACTTATTAGTTTTGTTTTGCTTACTTTGTTTTTTGGAGTTCAGCCATCCCCGGTCGGGGGTGTCCTGAGTTCCATTTTTGTCTCTGATCACTTTGTCTCTTTGCTCTGTCTTCAGAATTTACCTGAGTGCTGATACAGTCTTTTTGAAGTCCTAGTGACTTCAGGGCCTGTTTTTCCTATCAGACGGTTGGGACATTTTTTGGTAGGGTTTTTTGCGGATTGCAGACAGCAGCTTTTCTATCCTGTCCTTTTTAGTTAGCTTGGGCCCCATCGTTTGCTCAGCCTATCTTTCTATCTGTGTTAGTGTTTTCATCTTGCTTCACCGTCATTATATGTTGGGGGCTGCCTATTGCTTTGGGGTCTGCTCTGGGGCAGTTTAGATTTCCCCTTTCTTTCTTTAGGCCTATTTAATTCTCCGGCTGTTATCGAGGGGTCTAGGGCATCGTAGGAACCCCCCATGGCTACTGTTAGTTGTTGTGGATAGGATCAGGGGTCTGCAATCCGATAGCTACCAACCTCTCCGGTTATCTGGACTTACCTTGTATTTTTGTTTTTTCCTCCTTCGGTGACTCAGTCATAACAGAATCACCAGCCATACCGCAGATCCTAGGGTACTCAATAGCAGGAAAGAATTGTAAAAAAAAAAAAAAAGAGTTTGTCAGAATTTTTTTTTTTTTTGGTGTGTATATTTTTTCCTCTATGTCTCTGAGGCCGTAGGGGGAATTTTTTTTTCTTTCTCAATGGAGATGAAGCATTGTCTGATCGTGTGGAGCAGCTCACTGCTGAAGTGCGGGGAATTTTCGCCTATCTTGCTCATTCACATGCTGCTGAACCAAAGATTCCTACTCCTGATGTGTTTTTTGGGATCGGTCTGAATTTTTGAATTTTAAGAATAATTGTAAATTATTTTTTGCCTTGAAGCCTAACTCATCGGGGAGCTCCGCGCAGCAGGTTAAAATTGTCATCTCTTTGCTGCGCGGCGATCCCCAGGATTGGGCGTTTTCTTTGAAACCTGATGATCCTATTCTTACTAATGTGAATGCATTTTTTCAAGCCTTGGAGTTGTTGTATGATGAACCTAATGCTATTGATCAGGCTGAAAAGGCCCTGTTGGCATTGAGCCAGGGTCGGGATTCTGCAGGGTTGTACTGTCAAAAATTCCAAAAGTGGGCGGTTCTTACTACCTGGAATGATGGTGCCTTGGCAGCTCTCTTTCGGAAGGGTTTGTCAGAAACCGTAAAAGATAATATGGTGGGATTTCCTGTTCCCTCTGGTCTTGACGATTCTATGTCATTAGCCATTCAGGTTGATCGGCGTTTGCGTGAACGCAAAACCGCACGAGAGGTGTTGCCACCTGTTGAACAAATGTCTGAACCTATGCAATGTGATAGAGTTTTGTCTAGGGCGCAACGTCAGGAGTTCAGAAGGCGTAATAAGCTGTGTTTCTTCTGTGGTGATGCCTCGCATATTATTTCTGTCATAGTTGATTTTGAGGGAGAATTCCCTGTATGTCAAGGGATCGAAATGCCTTTTTGGTGTACAGAGGATTTCATTTTTGGGATTTATTTTGTCTCCGTCAACTATTGAAATGTACCCGGCCAAGGTACAGGCCATTTATGATTGGGTTCAGCCCACTTCTTTGAAGGCCCTCCAGAAGTTTTTAGGTTTTGCTAATTTTTATCGTGAATTTATAGCTAATTTTTCTGGTATTGCCAAACCATTGACTGATTTGACTAAGAAGGGTGCTGATGTGCTGAATTGGTCTCCTGAGGCTGTTTCTTCCTTTCAGGAGCTGAAGCGAAGGTTCACTTCTGCTCCGGTTTTGCGGCAACCTGATGTCTCACTCCCGTTTCAGGTAGAGGTGGACACTTCTGAGATTGGTGCAGGAGCTGTTTTGTCCCAAAAAGATCCTGTAACATCTAAAATGAATCCCTGTGCTTTCTTTTCCCGAAAGTTCTCCCCATCCGAACGTAACTATGATGTGGGGAATCGGGAACTGTTAGCCATGAAATGGGCATTTGAGGAGTGGAGACATTGGTTGGAGGGAGCTAAACATCAAGTCGTGGTCCTTACTGACCACAAGAATTTGATTTACCTGAAGTCAGCCAAACGCTTGAATCCTAGACAGGCTAGGTGGGCCTTGTTTTTCACACGTTTTGATTTTGTGGTCTCTTTTCTTCCGGGCACTAAGAATGTCAAGGCAGACGCCCTCTCTAGGAGTTTCTTTGCTGATTCTCCTGTTGTGACCAAGCCTGCTACCATCTTAGGTGAGGGGGTAGTTCTTTCTGCCATCTCGCCCGATTTGAGACGTGCTCTGGAAGAGTTTCAGGAGGACAAACCTGAGCGTTGTCCCATTGGAAAATTGTATGTTCCTGACCAGTGGAGGAAGAGAGTGATGTCTGAAGTTCATTGCTCTGCATTGGCTGGTCATCCAGGTATTTTTGGTACTAGAGTTTTGGTGAGTCGGTCTTTTTGGTGGCCCGCCTTGTCTCGTGATGTCAGGAATTTTGTGCAGTCCTGTGGGACTTGCTCTCGGTCTAAACCTTGTTCTCGCTCTAGTGGGTTGTTGATGCCTTTGCTGGTGCCCAGGAGGCCATGGACCCATATTTCAATGGATTTTATCTCTGATATGCCTGTCTCTCAGAGAATGACTGTTATTTGGGTGATTTGTGATAGATTCTCTAAGATGGTCCATCTTGTACCACTCCCTAAGTTGCCATCTTCCTCAGAGTTGGTGCCCTTGTTTTTGCAACAGGTGGTTCGCTTGCACTGGATTCCTGAGAACATTGTATCTGACAGAGGAGTTCAGTTTGTGTCTAGATTTTGAAGGACTTTCTGTTCCAAGCTGGGAATTCAGTTGTCCTTCTCCACTGCGTTTCACCCTCAGACCAATGGGCAGATGGAGAGAACAAACCAGACTTTGGAGTCGTATTTGAGATGTTTTATTTCTGCCGATCAGGATGATTGGGTTTCATTTTTGCCCTTGGCCGAATTTGCTTTAAATAATAGAGCTAGTTCTGCCACTTTGATGTCACCTTTTTTGTAACTTTGGGTTTCATCCTCGATTCTCTTCAGGGAAGGTGGAGCCTTCTGCCTGCCCAGGTGTTGACACTGTGGTGGAGAGAATGCACCAGATCTGGGACCAAGTGGTGGATAAGTTGTCTCTCTCCCAGGAAAAGGCCCAGCGGTTTTCCAACCGGCATAGGACCATTGGTCCCCAGTTTAAGGTGGGTGATATGGTTTGGTTGTCATCAAAGAATATCGCTATGAAGGTGGCTTCTCCAAAGTTTAAACCTAGATTTATTGGACCTTACAAGATTTTGGAGATTCTTAATCCAGTCTCTTTTCGATTGGCTCTTCCTGTTACATTTAAGATCCATGACGTGTTTCATAAGTCTCTGTTAAAGAGGTTTGTTGAGCCAGTAGTTCCTGTGGTGGCACCTCCTGACCCGGTATTGGTTGAAGGTAATGTGGAATATGAGGTTGAGAAGATACTGGATTCTCGCCTGGCTAGACGGAGACTCCAGTATTTGGTTAAATGGGAGGGTTATGGCCAGGTGGATAATTCTTGGGTCCATGCATCCGATATTCATGCCGAAAGATTGGTTTGTGCCTTTCATCGGGCCCATCCTGATCGCCCTGGTGGCGTGGATGAGGGTTCGCTGACCCCTCCTCAAGGGGGAGGTACTGTTGTGAGTTCATTTTCCCCTTCACCGTCGATGTCTGATGAACTCCCTCTTCTGGTGAAGGAAGGTAGTGAGGCTGATTACCAAACACCTGATCTGGTAGATGATGACTGGGTAACAGAAAATTCTGACTGGATATAAGGCAGCCAACGCCCTTCTGAGTCGCTGATGATTTCTCTGCTGGAATCTTGGAGACCAGTCTGATTCTTGCTTCCCAAAGATAAGTTTTTGCTCTGCTATTGAACTTATTAGTTTTGTTTTGTTTACCTTGTTTTTTGGAGTTCAGCCATCCCCGGTCGGGGGTGTCCTGAGTTCCATTTTTGTCTCTGATCAGTTTGTCTCTTTGCTCTGTCTTCAGAATTTACCTGAGTGCTGATATAGTCTTTTTGAAGTCCTAGCGACTTCAGGGCCTGTTTTTCCTATCAGACGGTTGGGACATTTTTTGGTAGGGTTCTTTGCGGATTGCAGACAGCAGCTTTTCTATCCTGTCCTTTTTAGTTAGCTTGGACCCCATCATTTGCTCAGCCTATCTTTCTATCTGTGTTAGTCTTTTCATCTTGCTTCACCGTCATTATATGTTGGGGGCTGCCTATTGCTTTGGGGTCTGCTCTGGGGCAGTTTAGATTTCCCCTTTCTTTCTTTAGGCCTATTTAGTTCTCCGGTTGTGATCGAGGGGTCTAGGGCATCGTAGGAACCCCCCATGGCTACTGTTAGTTGTTGTGGATAGGATCAGGGGTCTGCAATCCGATAGCTACCAACCTCTCCGGTTTTCTGGACTTAGCTTGTATTTTTGTTTTTTCCTCCTTCGGTGACTCATTCATAACAATATACCAAGCGGTCTTCTCCTCGAACGCTGTGAGTGTGAACAGGCTCGGCATTTGTGTATTAGCGTTAGTGCGGCTATGTGAGGTAACAGAGTTCGCCCAGCGCACACCGGGTGATGTTTAACCCGCGTGTGTTATACTGCCATATTGAGCATCCACCATTACTTAGCAGCAGCATACCAACTCTGCACAGTGGACCCCGGGCGGCGAACGCGCCTACTATTATTTTATAATAACATTATACTAGCGCCAGGGTCTGGCTAGTAATGGCGGATAAGCAGCAGCTCCTGCAGCACATTGGGTATGCAGGTTGGCGGCTCTCGAGCGTTCAACCTCACCTGCTGATGTTACTGCGGCTGCTGTTCAGGCAGCCGCTGAGGCTGTCTCCCATGTTCCTACGTCCATCCCTGCACCGATTTTATCCCACCTCCCGCTGCCCGAGAAGTTCTCAGGCGATAGTGCCTCCTGCAGGGGATTCGTGAGCCAGTATACTATTCAGCTTGAGCTGCTGGCCGCGTGATTTCCCTCTGAGCGGACTAATGTCGGATTCATCGTGTCCCTTCTGGCTGGCAGGGCTCTGGAGTGGGCCACCCCACTGTGGGAGCGTGCTGACCCCGTGGTTCGGGGAGCCTCGCAGTTCCTAGCCTCTCTGAAGCAGGTCTTTCTGGGACCACGGGTCAGACACTGTTAGGAACGGCGGAGCGCACTAAATAAAAATAAATAATAAAGTGTGTTCGCCGCTCGGGGTCCACCGTGCAGTAGGTGTAACAACTGCTGCTGAGTGATGACAGAGGAGCAATATGGCGGTATGATGCACACGGGTTCAACTTCACCTGGAGGGCGCAGAGCGGGCTTCAGAAAGCATACAAAACGCTGAACCTGTTAGTGACACAGGCTTCAGGAAAATGCACACACGGTATCTGGTCACAGGAGCAGGACCCAAGACAGAGAAGCTGCGTCCTTCTAGACCTACCATGTGTGTGGCGTCACTGCTGCGACCGCCAAGAAGGGCTGCAACTGCAGCACAGCGTAGGACACTGCCGCTCGACGACAAAGCCAGATAGCAAGCGCAATGTCGGAAGCTAGCATAGCGGTGCGGTGTGCACAGTAGCTTAAGGCTTGCCACTGACTGGCGCAGACTGCTAAACTAATACCCTATCACCATGCGTAATATCAGAGGGAAGGGGTTTCAAATGAGTCAGTCACCAGAATCATACATCCATCACCATTCACACATAGCAAGTATAGCCTATACTAGCGCATGGCGGAACAGCCATGTGTTCCATGAGCATGCCCAGTAAGAGGACAGAAGGACTTAGCCTCAGGAGAGATTTGCTGCAAGGCAATCTCCTGTGCAGTGGAAAAATAGAAGGAGAGTGCAGAATGTGAGGATCTGTATCCATGCTGAGTAAACGCAGAAATCCGACTCCTAACATTACCCCCCTCCTAGGGCACCCCCTCCCTGAGCCTTACGATCCACCTACTTGTGCCCGTAAGAGGTATAAGGCCTCAGACTTGTCCGCAGGCAAGTCTGATGTCCCGGTAGATGACAGAGAGGCCCGGGACATGTGGAAGGCCTCAGGGGTGGCAAGATCGCCAGGTCTGAAAAGGGGCCCGTGGGAGACAGCGGGAGCGGAAGTTAAAGTGGAACACCACCGTGTGTCGGCAGGCGTCTCCGATCTTCGCTTAAGGAAGCTATTCCGAGCACAAAAGGCGCAGGCCAGAATATATTTTTTAACATCCTGAGCCCTGTGCGGTCACCAGTAAGACCCTGCCAGGAGTTTTGTGGTCTGCATATAGCCACAGTGACCACCTCTCCAGGATGTGTGTGCCCAGGCAAGAACCTTTGGCCGAAGGTGGGGAGGAACAAGGGCCTTACCCGGCGGTACAGAATTTGGCCTTTGCGGGGCACTGTTGTTCTGAGACACCGCGTGTTGACAAATAAGGCCACGACTGGAGTCTTGTGCCAGACACGCCTGGAGAACGGTGCGAGACACCTCCATGGGCTCTGGGGGTGGAACCTCTGGCTCGGGTAGTTCCAGAGGCTCAAAAAAATTGGGAGCCGGAGTAACCTTCCGTTTGGATTGAGCACGCTCCATACCGCGCTCCGAAAAACAGAGGTCAATGCGGGTGGAAATGGCAATCAGTTCTTCCAAACTGGCAGGAATGTCTCTAGTGGAAAGAGCATCTTTAATGTGCTCCACCAAACCTCTCCAAAACACAGAGATGAGGGCTTTATCGGACCACTCCAACTCGGAAGCAAGTGTCCGAAAACGGACGGCATACTGACTAACCGAGAGAGCACCCTGAGTCAAAGCAAGAAGCTGAAGAGAGGTATCGTGCGTGACCTGTGGACCGAGGAAGACCTGCTTAATAGCTGTTAGAAAGTGAGCAGCGGTCCGGACTTCTGGGTCACCACGCTTCCATAGTGGCGTAGCCCACTCCAACGCTTTGCCCGGCAGCAGGGAAACAATAAACCCCACCTTGGCCCGTTGCGTAGGGAATCGCGCAGCCAGTAATTCCAGCTGAATGGAGCACTGGCTGATGAAACCCCTACAGGAGGCGCCATCGCCATAAAATTTATCGGGCAACGGGAGGCGGGTAACTGTCAGCGCGGGGGAGGACGTGGACATACGGGAAATTGCATCTGTGATTGCCTTTACAGCAGCTTCGGTGGATTGTGCAGCTGAGAGAGCCCTCTCAAGAGTGGCCAGCCGGCCCTCAAGCTGCCGAATACACTGTAAGAGTTGCTGCTGTTCTGCCATCACTAGCCAGACCCTGGCGCTAGTATAATGTTAGGAACGGTGGAACACACTAAATAAAAATAAATAATAAAGTGCGTTCGCTGCTCAGGGTCCACCGCGCAGTAGGTGTAACAACCTGAGTGATGACAGAGGAGCAATATGGCGGTATGATGCACATGGGTTCAACGTCACCCGAAGTGCGCAGAGCGGGCTCTGTTCACACACAGAGGTGCCGCTACAAAAACATACAAAACACTGAACCTGTTATTGACACAGGCTTCAGATAGCATACAAAATGCTGAACCTGTT
The DNA here is from genome assembly GCF_039654945.1 of Dendrobates tinctorius. Classification (NCBI taxonomy): domain Eukaryota; kingdom Metazoa; phylum Chordata; class Amphibia; order Anura; family Dendrobatidae; genus Dendrobates; species Dendrobates tinctorius. The sequence continues at coordinate 32,701,910 of NW_027361711.1, forward strand.
AATGACACAGGCTTCAGGTAAATGCACACTCGGTATCTGGTCACAGGAGCAGGACCCAAGACAGAGAAGCTGCGTCCCTCTAGACCTACCGTGTGTGTGGCGTCGCTGCTGCGAACGCGAAGAAGGGCTGCAACTGCAGCGCGACGTAGGACACTGCTGCTCGACGACAAAGCCAGATAGCAAGCACGATGTCGGACGCTAGCGTAGCGGTGCGGTGTGCACAGTGGCTTAAGGCTTGCCTCTGATTGGCGCTGACTGCTAAACTAATACCATATCACCATGCGTAATATCAGAGGGAAGGAGTTTCAAATGAGTCAGTCACCAGAATCATACATCCATCACCATTCACACATAGCAAGTATAGCCTATACTAGCGCATGGCGGAACAGCCATGTGGGTCGCCCTCCCAGGGCTGTTGGGTACTCGGTACCGGGCTGGTCTCTCAGAGGGGAATGTCACAGCAGCGGTGAACCGGTTCGTGGCCCTGGGCACCCATGTAAAAGGGATGAAGTGATGGAATAAAGTTTATGAGTGAATGATTTGTGACGCCACTTGTGGTGTTCGGCAATGAAGGTGTTAAGCCGACGCTGCAGACAGATCCTTTGGGACAGATGGTGGGGTGCAGCAAAGATGGGGTGGCCCTCTACAGGCAGGGCTGTAGTGCCATGCCAGAGCAGATGAAGAGGGTAGGTGTTGAGGAAGAGGGTGTAGTGTTTGGCACAGAGATGTAGCAGTGCTGGAGAGTTTGCAGGAAGAAGGCAAGGACACAACAGGGTGCAGTTTCTTTACCTTTACTTTGCTTGGCAAATGCTGTCCAGGGTCCAGATTACAGATGGCACAGCAGCTGGCTAGCCTGGAAGCAACTTAGGAATCTCTCTAGGCAGATGGGTTGTGTATAGAGTTGAGCGACTTTTGGTTTTTTAGGGTCGCGTTTCGTTTCGTGAAACCCGACTTTTCCAAAAGTCGGGTCGAGCAAGGTCGTCCGATTATAGGGAAAAGTCGGGGTCGTCCCGAAACACGAAACCCAATGTAAGTCAATGGGGAATAAAAGTCGGCAGTGAGAGGAGGACAGGAAACACACCTACAGTGCCCATTTGAATGCCAAAAGCATCAATTCTTCTTACTTAAGCTTGTCAACCTTAATTAACTTCATAATACAAGTTACGCACTGAAAAATGGGGGTTATTTGGCTAAAGTTGTGGGGGGGGAGGGCTGGCTGCAGGTTTTCAGGTGCCCTGGGCGAAAGAGCGCCCCTTTAACACATACCACAACTCATCATGCTCCGATACGGCAGAGAAATAGCGGTATAGTACAATGAAAAATACCTCACTTTTTACATCTCATGACGAGGCCCATCTATTTCTCCATACAGAATCATTGGTCCCATATAATGTTTGAAACAGTATATGATGAGCTCCACATAATGCTACAGTATATGTTGGTCCCCATGGATGAAGCTCCACTGTCTTATGGGCCCAAATAATGCTCCAAACATAATGGGCCCCATTTCTAATGCTCTAGTGTATAATGGGCCCTGTAAATGCTGCTCCAGTGTCTGATGTCCACCTTTGGAATGTTCCAGTGTATGGTGGGCCCCATCTATCATTCTCCAGAGTATAGTGCTCCCCAAAAATTGCTGTCCCAACATTGAAAACAATCAAATAAGTCTCCTCGCTAGGGAATCCCTGTACTTGTCTGGATTCCTCGTTGTCCCCATCTTCCATCTCACTGCACAGTATTTCAACTTTGCAAGTGCTGTGATCCTGGGCAAGCAAGGGGGGCCCACTCGTTGGCGACTGTACTGGCACAGGGCCCCTGATAGTACGGTGGTGTGTCTGATGGCGGGTGGGCCGAACCTGCACTTTCATCTGCAGCTTCCTCTTTGTCACCGTGTAAGATGGAACTATATATGGGAAGGGTAACCTGAGTTTCATCAGGGTCAGATTCAGGTCATGTAGCGTGCGAGGGGAATGTAGTGGTCTGGGTCAATGTACCAGCAGATTCATCGAGCAGTGGCTGGGCATCAGTGCACTTGTGTCGCCCCCAGGAGTACGGTCACCACAGTGGCATTACCTTCTTCCTAGGGAGTGTGATGTCATGCTTGGGAGCAACGAAGGATCTCTCTAGCAGGTTAACTGATTGGGCGGCGTTATTCCCACGAGTCATGACCCTCCAAACAGCGTTCATGAAGGCAAAGTGTTTGTTTTACGTGGGCAGTATGGTTGCAAAGCTGAACCTTAAAGGAATGTCCAGAAGGGCACCACCAGGAGTGGAGCCTACGGTTAAATTCGACTCCACCTGGGAAACCTCAACCATGCCAGCTACAGAACAGATGCACACATTGCAAGCTTAATTCCGTTAACGAACGAGACTCCGTCATGCCCCGCGGTCCGAGTCCGGCTTACTAGAGGGACACGTGAGGCTCTGGCACATGAGATTGGCCAATAACTGGTGTGTCATGCCCTTACATGTCCGTGGCTGCATGTGCGCTACACTGAAAAGGCCAGCGTTTGTCGCTTACAGGTGCAGATAACCCGCTGAACAACGTTAGTGATGGGGATCACTGATTACAATTATTACCCGCGAACAATGATTTCCCAGTAAGTGCAGGTCAACCGCAGTTCCGGAATTAGGCCTAACCGTCATTCCTGAAAAAATGAAAAACTTACGTGTGCAAACCACAGGTGCTGTAGCTTGCTTAACAGCTCGCCAGCCGATCTCACGCCCAGTATGGATTACACGTGATTGCACAAAGGTGAGAAAGGGTACCGTATCTCCAGATAACATGTATGGATAGCGTACACATTCAAAATATATGTCTCAGGAGGCAGGCTCAGACGGTGTTAGGCCCAGTATGGATTGCACGTGATTGCTCAAAGGTTAGAAAGGGTACCGTATCCCCGGATAACATGTATGGATAGCGTACACATTCAAAATATATGTCTCAGGAGGCAGGCTCAGACGGTGTTAGGCCCAGTATGGATTGCACGTGATTGCACAAAGGTTAGAAAGGGTACCGTATCCCCGGATAACATGTATGGATAGCGTACACATTCAAAATATATATCTCAGGAGGCAGGCTCAGACGGTGTTAGGCCCAGTATGGATTGCACGTGATTGCACAAAGGTTAGAAAGGGTACCGTATCCCCGGATAACATGTATGGATAGCGTACACATTCAAAATATATGTCTCAGGAGGCAGGCTCAGACGGTGTTAGGCCCAGTATGGATTGCACGTGATTGCACAAAGGTTAGAAAGGGTACCGTATCCCCGGATAACATGTATGGATAGCGTACACATTCAAAATATATGTCTCAGGAGGCAGGCTCAGACGGTGTTAGGCCCAGTATGGATTGCACGTGATTGCACAAAGGTTAGAAAGGGTACCGTATCCCCGGATAACATGTATGGATAGCGTACACATTCAAAATATATGTCTCAGGAGGCAGGCTCAGACAGTGTTAGGCCCAGTATGGATTACACGTGATTGCACAAAGGTGAGAAAGGGTACCGTATCCCCAGATAACATGTATGGATAGCGTACACATTCAAAATATATGTCTCAGGAGGCAGGCTCAGACGGTGTTAGGCCCAGTATGGATTGCACGTGATTGCTCAAAGGTTAGAAAGGGTACCGTATCCCCGGATAACATGTATGGATAGCGTACACATTCAAAATATATGTCTCAGGAGGCAGGCTCAGACGGTGTTAGGCCCAGTATGGATTGCACGTGATTGCACAAAGGTTAGAAAGGGTACCGTATCCCCGGATAACATGTATGGATAGCGTACACATTCAAAATATATATCTCAGGAGGCAGGCTCAGACGGTGTTAGGCCCAGTATGGATTGCACGTGATTGCACAAAGGTTAGAAAGGGTACCGTATCCCCGGATAACATGTATGGATAGCGTACACATTCAAAATATATGTCTCAGGAGGCAGGCTCAGACGGTGTTAGGCCCAGTATGGATTGCACGTGATTGCACAAAGGTTAGAAAGGGTACCGTATCCCCGGATAACATGTATGGATAGCGTACACATTCAAAATATATGTCTCAGGAGGCAGGCTCAGACGGTGTTAGGCCCAGTATGGATTGCACGTGATTGCACAAAGGTTAGAAAGGGTACCGTATCCCCGGATAACATGTATGGATTGCGTACACATTCAAAATATATGTCTCAGGAGGCAGGCTCAGACGGTGTTAGGCCCAGTATGGATTGCACGTGATTGCACAAAGGTTAGAAAGGGTACCGTATCCCCAGATAACATGTATAGATAGCGCACACATTCAAAATATATGTCTCAGGAGGCAGGCTCAGACGGTGTTAGGCCCAGTATGGATTTCACGTGATTGCACAAAGGTTAGAAAGGGTACCGTATCCCCGGATAACATGTATGGATAGCGTACACATTCAAAATATATGTCTCAGGAGGCAGGCTCAGATGGTGTTAGGCCCAGTATGGATTGCACGTGATTGCACAAAGGTTAGAAAGGGTACCGCATCCCCGGATAACATGTATGGATAGCGTACACATTCAAAATATATATCTCAGGAGGCAGGCTCAGATGGTGTTAGGCCCAGTATGGATTGCACGTGATTGCACAAAGGTTAGAAAGGGTACCGTATCCCCGGATAACATGTATGGATAGCGAACACATTCAAAATATATGTCTCAGGAGGCAGGCTCAGACGGTGTTAAGCCCAGTATGGATTGCACGTGATTGCACAAAGGTTAGAAAGGGTACCGTATCCCCGGATAACATGTATGGATAGTGTACACATTCAAAATATATGTCTCAGGAGGCAGGCTCAGACGGTGTTAGGCCCAGTATGGATTGCACGTGATTGCACAAAGGTTAGAAAGGGTACCGTATCCCCGGATAACATGTATGGATAGCGTACACATTCAAAATATATGTCTCAGGAGGCAGGCTCAGACGGTGTTAGGCCCAGTATGGATTGCACGTGATTGCACAAAGGTTAGAAAGGGTACCGTATCCCCGGATAACATGTATGGATAGCGTACACATTCAAAATATATGTCTCAGGAGGCAGGCTCAGACGGTGTTAGGCCCAGTATGGATTGCACGTGATTGCACAAAGGTTAGAAAGGGTACCGTATCCCCGGATAACATGTATGGATAGCGTACACATTCAAAATATATGTCTCAGGAGGCAGGCTCAGACGGTGTTAGGCCCAGTATGGATTGCACGTGATTGCACAAAGGTTAGAAAGGGTACCGTATCCCCAGATAACATGTATGGATAGCGTACACATTCAAAATATATGTCTCAGGAGGCAGGCTCAGACGGTGTTAGGCCCAGTATGGATTGCACGTGATTGCACAAAGGTTAGAAAGGGTACGTATCCCCGGATAACATGTATGGATAGCGTACATATTCAAAATATATGTCTCAGGAGGCAGGCTCAGACGGTGTTAGGCCCAGTATGGATTGCACGTGATTGCACAAAGGTTAGAAAGGGTACCGTATCCCCGGATAACATGTATGGATAGCATACACATTCAAAATATATGTCTCAGGAGGCAGGCTCAGACGGTGTTAGGCCCAGTATGGATTGCACGTGATTGCACAAAGGTTAGAAAGGGTACCGTATCCCCGGATAACATGTATGGATAGCGTACACATTCAAAATATATGTCTCAGGAGGCAGGCTCAGACGGTGTTAGGCCCAGTATGGATTGCACGTGATTGCACAAAGGTTAGAAAGGGTACCGTATCCCCGGATAACATGTATGGATAGCGTACACATTCAAAATATATGTCTCAGGAGGCAGGCTCAGACGGTGTTAGGCCCAGTATGGATTGCACGTGATTGCACAAAGGTTAGAAAGGGTACCGTATCCCCGGATAACATGTATGGATAGCGTACACATTCAAAATATATGTCTCAGGAGGCAGGCTCAGACGGTGTTAGGCCCAGTATGGATTGCACGTGATTGCACAAAGGTTAGAAAGGGTACCGTATCCCCGGATAACATGTATGGATAGCGTACACATTCAAAATATATGTCTCAGGAGGCAGGCTCAGACAGTGTTAGGCCCAGTATGGATTGCACGTGATTGCACAAAGGTTAGAAAGGGTACTGTATCCCCGGATAACATGTATGGATAGCGTACACATTCAAAATATATGTCTCAGGAGGCAGGCTCAGACGGTGTTAGGCCCAGTATGGATTGCACGTGATTGCACAAAGGTTAGAAAGGGTACTGTATCCCCGGATAACATGTATGGATAGCGTACACATTCAAAATATTTGTCTCAGGAGGCAGGCTCAGACGGTGTTAGGCCCAGTATGGATTGCACGTGATTGCACAAAGGTTAGAAAGGGTACCGTTTCCCCGGATAACATGTATGGATAGCGTACACATTCAAAATATATGTCTCAGGAGGCAGGCTCAGACGGTGTTAGGCCCAGTATGGATTGCACGTGATTGCACAAAGGTTAAAAAGGGTACCGTATCCCCGGATAACATGCATTCAAAATATATGTCTATACATCAGGAGGCAGGCTCAGACGGTGTCAGGCACAGTATGGATTTGACGGCCCAGATTACACAGCGGAGGAGCAGGGAGAGGTAAAGATTGCAAATGCTGGGGCCCTGCCCAAGTAAGGGGGGCCCACTCGTGGGCGTCGGTACTGGCACTGGGCCCCTCATAGTACAGCGGTGTGTCTGACGGCGGGTGTGCACCACCACCGTCAGAGACACTTGATTGCACTATGAAGGACCCTGTGCCAGTGCCCGCGCCCAAGAGTCGGCCTACCCACCTGTCCAGGGCAACGGCACTCACACGGTGTTGTGCGCTAGGTGGTGACCCCGGCCATGGGGGGGGAGGCAGCACAGTTAGGGAGTTTTAGAAAGTGGCATATGTTGATGTTGGACATTGTACCAGGAAGAGGTGGACCAAAGCAAGCCATTTTTCTGTCACCCTATGTGTCATCAGGGGAAGGTGGGACAAAATCCTTGGAAACCCATGCGTGGTTCATTTTAATGAAGGTTAGATCATCCACATTTTGGGTTGACAGACGGGTCCTTTTTTCTGTCAGGATTGATCCAGCTGCACTGAAGACTCTTTCCGATAGCACACTTGCAGCTGGGCAAGCGAGCTCCTGTAAGGCATATTGGGCCAATTCAGGCCAGGTGTCCAGTTTAGCGGCCCAATAGTCAAAGGGGAATGACCTGTGTGGGAGAACATCGATATGGGAGGAAAAGTAGTTTGTAACCATAGTTGACAACTGCTGTCTCCTGTCACTTTCCATCGATGCAGTATTACCAGTTGTGTGAGCGGTATTTGAAAAATCAGTCCACAACATTGTCATGAAACCCCTGTCTCCAACGCCACTTCTGCTGTGTGCACCACGAACACCTCTGCCAAGCTGCCCCCGGCCCGTACGGCTCGAGTGAGAACCATCACCGCTGCTGTGTGCTGGGAATGCCTCAAGCAACCGATTTACCAGAGTTGCTTGTTTATTAGCCAATATTAGGTCAAGGTTCTCCTGTGGCATGATGTTTTGTAATTTGCCTTTATAGCGTGGATCCAGGATGCTGGCCAACCAGTAGTCGTCATCGTTCATCATTTTGGCAATGCGGGGGTCCCTTTTTAGGATCCGCAAGGCATAATCTGACATGTGGGCCAATGTTCCCGGTGTCAATGATGCACTGCGAGTGCTGGGTGGAGGAGCACTTTCTGGCAAATCCACATCCCTCCAGTCACGCACAAACCCTGTACCAGACCTTGCCACGCCAACATTTTCACTTGCCCCACGAGATGCATCCTCCTCCCCTAAGTAATCATCCCCATCATCATCCTCCTCCTCCTCTTCTTCCTCCACCTCGTCCAGGAGAGGTCCCTGAGCAGACAATGGCTGAATGTCATCAAGGATTCCCTCCTCCTCTTCCTCCTCATCAACATTGGCTGCAGACGCCTGCTCCTTAAGGTGCGTCAAAGTTTGCATGAGCAGACGCATAAGTGGGATGCTCATGCTTAGGATGGCGTCGTCTGCGCTTACCAGCCGTGTGCATGACTCAAAACACTGAAGGACTTTACAAAGGTCTTTCAGCTTCGACCACTGCACACCTGTCAACTCCATGTCTGCTCTCAAAGTGCCTGGCCGTGTATCCTCCCACAAATGCATTATGGCCTGCCTCTGCTCGCACAGCCGCTCCACCATGTGCAGGGTGGAGTTCCACCTTGTTGCAATGTCGATAATGAGGCGGTGGTTGGGAAGGTGGAGCAATCGCTACAGCTTCTGCATGCGAACGGAGTGTACAGGCGACCGGCGGATGTGCGCGCACAGTCTTCGCACCTTCTGGAGCAGGGCCGTTAACTCCGGATAATTTTTGAGGAAGCACTGCACCACCAGGTTCAAGGTGTGAGCCAAGCAAGGTATGTGGCTGAGTTTTGAAAGGGCTATGGCTGCCACAAAATTACGGCCGTTATCACTAACTACCTTGCCTGCCTCAAGATGTACACTGCCCAGCCATGACTCAGTTTGTCGCTTCAAGTACTCGGCCAGCACCTCGGCGGTGTGTCTGTCGCCCAAACACATCATCTGCAACACAGCCTGCTGACGCTTTCCACTAGCTGCTCTATAGGGGGACACATCGTGTGCAACAGTGGCAGCTGCAGATGGAGTGCTCGTACGACTGCGCTCTGTGGACGAGCTTTCGCTTCTGGAGGAGGAGGAGGAGGAGGAGGGTCGAACGCCTACAGCCAACTGTTTCCTATACCGTGGGCTAGGCAGCACTGTCCCACCACCGCTGTCCCCTGTGGACCCTGCATCCACCACATTAACCCAGTGCGCAGTGATGGACACGTAATGGCCCTGGCCATGCCGACTGGACCATGCATCAGTTGTGAGGTGCACCTTTCCGCTCACTGACTGCTTGAGTGCATGGACAATGCGGTCTTTCACATGATGGTGGAGGGCTGGGATGGCTTTGCGAGAGAAGAAGTGGCGACTGGGTAGGTCATAGCGTGGTACTGCATAGGCCATGAGTTCGCGGAAAGCTGTGCTTTCCACCAACCGAAAGGGCATCATCTCAAACGAGATTAGTTTGGCAATGTGGGCGTTCAAACCCAGTGTACGCGGATGAGAGACTGAGTACTTTCTTGACCTACTCATAGTGTCTGGGAGGGTGAGCTGGACTTGAGAGCTGCATATGGTGGAAGTAGCGGTGGACAGGGCGGACTGAGAGAGGGTTGATGATGGTGATGGAGTTGGTGTTCTTTCTGATGGCCTAGAATCAGTCTTTCGTTGATATAACAGTGGGATTCCCTGACTGCTGTGGTCTTGCAACGACACCTCAACATTTGCTGCTGTGCTAACCGGTGGGCTTACAGTGGGGGAAACAATGTAGCATTGCTGACTACCTTCGCTGTGATCAGTTGCACATGTGGCACTTGAGGTTTGGTGTTGTGTCCACGCTTGCAAGTGCATGCTGGTTAAATGTCTAAGCATGCAACTGGTATTCAAATTTTTCAGATTTTTCCCTCGGCTAAAGGTCTTTGCGCACTTCTTACAGATAACCTTGGCCTGATCATGAGGATTTTGATCAAAAAAGTGCCACACTGCACTCTTCCTACTTTGGCAGACATTTTGCGGCCTAGCACGCTGTGATCTTTTGACCCTCTGGACAAGCTGTCCAGCAACTCTTTTGATGTTTGGAACCTGTCTTTGGAGTGCTCCGGGCCTGCCAGATAACAGCTGTTGCGATGTCGATGTCTGCTGTGGATGCTCCTCATCTGAGCTATTGGAAGCAGCACCCTCTTCCCCCAATGGATGCCAATCTGGGTCAACAACTGGGTCATCCATCACCTCCTCTTCTATGTCATGTGCACCTTCCTCTGTGTCACCGTGTATGGTGGTATAGTGTGCGGGAAGGGGCACCTGAGTCTCATCAGGGTCAGAATCTGGCTCTGTACACTGCGAGGACAATGTAGTGCTCTGAGTGAATGTACCAGCAGAATCATCCATCAGCGGCTGTGCATCAGTGCACTCCATGTCAGATTCATCTTGGCCTGGGTAATTCACCATTTCACTTGATAATCCAGGCATGGTATGTGAAAACAGCTCCATGGAGTAATCAGTAGTATGGCCTGCGTCATCCTTCAATCTTGGTTGGGGTGAAGGACACAAGGAAAGGTGTGGTTCATGAACATGAGCCTCCAATGACGACTCAGTGCTTTTACTTTTTACAACTGAAGAAGAGGAGGCGATAGAGCTGGAGGCTGAGTCAGCAATGTAAGACAAAACTTTTTCCTGATGCTCTGGCTTTAAAAGCGGTTTGCCAACTCCTAGAAAACTAAGCGTTCGAGGCCTTATGTAGCCAGACGATGACGCAGGGTCAGCACCTCCTGCATTCGGTCCTATTTTGCTCTTGCCACTACCATCAGATCCACCACCAACACCATCATTACCAGCTGCCAACCCCCGCCCAATTCCATGGCCTCTTCCACCAGCCTTCCTCATTTTTGGTAGAAATGTAGACAAAATCCAACAAACTATATAGTAATGAAAAACAAGGTACAAGGTGTCTATAGGACAGGGGAGATTTTGAATTTCTGCAGACACTTTTGGACACTGGACACTTTTGGATTGTGTGAGGCCCACTGATATCTGAGCGCTATGTGACAGGCTCGATGGCACAGCTGTGACCAAAGTGACTAGAGGATAAGGGAGATTTTGAATCTCTGCACACACTTTTGGACACTGGACACTTTTGGATTGTGTGAGGCCCACTGATATCTGAGCGCTATGTGACAGGCTCGATGGCACAGCTGTGACCAAAGTGACTAGAGGATAAGGGAGATTTTGAATCTCTGCACACACTTTTGGACACTTTTGGATTGTGTGAGGCCCAATGAATATCTGAACGCTATGTGACAGGCTCGATGGCACAGCTGTGACCAAAGTGACTAGAGGATAAGGGAGATTTTGAATCTCTGCACACACTTTTGGACACTGGACACTTTTGGATTGTGTGAGGCCCACTGATATCTGAGCGCTATGTGACAGGCTCGATGGCACAGCTGTGACCAAAGTGACTAGAGGATAAGGGAGATTTTGAATCTCTGCACACACTTTTGGACACTGGACACTTTTGGATTGTGTGAGGCCCACTGATATCTGAGCGCTATGTGACAGGCTCGATGGCACAGCTGTGACCAAAGTGACTAGAGGATAAGGGAGATTTTGAATCTCTGCACACACTTTTGGACACTGGACACTTTTGGATTGTGTGAGGCTCAATGAATATCTGAGCGCTATGTGACAGGCTCGATGGCACAGCTGTGACAAAAGTGACTAGAGGATAAGGGAGATTTTGAATCTCTGCACACACTTTTGGACACTGGACACTTTTGGATTGTGTGAGGCCCACTGATATCTGAGCGCTATGTGACAGGCTCGATGGCACAGCTGTGACCAAAGTGACTAGAGGATAAGGGAGATTTTGAATCTCTGCACACACTTTTGGACACTGGACACTTTTGGATTGTGTGAGGCCCACTGATATCTGAGCGCTATGTGACAGGCTCGATGGCACAGCTGTGACCAAAGTGACTAGAGGATAAGGGAGATTTTGAATCTCTGCACACACTTTTGGACACTGGACACTTTTGGATTGTGTGAGGCCCAATGAATATCTGAGCGCTATGTGACAGGCTCGATGGCACAGCTGTGACCAAAGTGACTAGAGGATAAGGGAGATTTTGAATCTCTGCACACACTTTTGGACACTGGACACTTTTGGATTGTGTGAGGACCAATGAATATCTGAGCGCTATGTGACAGGCTCGATGGCACAGCTGTGACCAAAGTGACTAGAGGATAAGGGAGATTTTGAATCTCTGCACACACTTTTGGACACTGGACACTTTTGGATTGTGTGAGGCCCACTGATATCTGAGCGCTATGTGACAGGCTCGATGGCACAGCTGTGACCAAAGTGACTAGAGGATAAGGGAGATTTTGAATCTCTGCACACACTTTTGGACACTGGACACTTTTGGATTGTGTGAGGCCCACTGATATCTGAGCGCTATGTGACAGGCTCGATGGCACAGCTGTGACCAAAGTGACTAGAGGATAAGGGAGATTTTGAATCTCTGCACACACTTTTGGACACTGGACACTTTTGATTGTGTGAGGTCCAATGAATATCTGAGCGCTATGTGACAGGCTCGATGGCACAGCTGTGACAAAAGTGACTAGAGGATAAGGGAGATTGGATTGCTTTTAAAAAAGCAGTTTGCGGAACAGTGGGTAAACAGCAATGCAGGAATGTCAGGAAGCCTTAGAAGGCAGCCCAACAACCAACACCACTGATACACCACTATATAGCCTCCCCTTGCACTGCACACACAGTGACTGGTGTGTTGTGCAGGCCAAATCGCTAGCAGCAGAAGCAGTTTTTTTGTCTTCTTCCCTGCCTAACGCTCTCCCTACAGAATCAGCAGCAACCTCTCCCTATACTAAGATCGGCAGAAATAAGATGGCGGTCGGCGTGCACGCCCTTTTATACCCCCTGTGACGCCCACCAAAGCAAGCCAATCACTTGCATGCCCTTCTGAAAGATGGTGGTGACCCGTGCCTATGTCATCACGTTGCCCACAGTGTCCGTGGATCCTGATTGGCTGAAAAAGAGCGCAAAACAAACTTTTGAAACGCGACTTTGGCACGTAAGTCGCCGACCTCGTGGCCGACCTCATCCTAGGGTCGGGTTTCGTTTCATGAAACCCGACTTTGCCAAAAGTCGGCGACTTTTGAATTTTTTCAACCCGTTTCGCTCAACTCTAGTGAGTACTAATAAAATTTATACTTTTGCATATATTTTGGATCCGTTACTCCGTTTTCTCCTTTTTAAGATTAGTATATGGAGTGGTAATCCTTGCACAAGGCGTTTTTGGACCATGGTCACCGCCTTGTCTCTGATACTGGGCATTATCATATATGTAATGACTAGACAAGCTGTGAGGATTCTCCATCGCCGGCGGGAACAGGCGTTCACTTGACTATTAATATGCGGTATGCATGCGGACAGCCATATTCTGACCAGTCTGCATAACCTCACTCAATATACAGTACTTGTATTGAACGAGGCCAGATGTGTCTCACAATGTGGCCTGATATATGCGTATCGCATATGGCCGCTTGGTCTCAGCACCGTAAAATCCTGACAGCTGCACCTGCTGGGAGGATTCCCAAATCTGCAGTCATACAGTATAGAGTGACACACTGTGATAAATGTTGACAACCCCTTTTAAGAATGCTGGTTTCACAATAATATTTCAGTTAGACAGGCTTCTGATCAAAGGTGAAAAAAGATAATAATAATAATAATAATAAATTTTATTTCTATAGCGTCGACATATTCCGCAGCATTTTACATTTCAGAGGGGACTTGTACAGACAATATACATTACAGCATAACAATAATCACATAGATCATAACAGATACCAAGGGGAATGAGGGCCCTGCTCGCAAGCTTACAATCTATGAGGAAAAAAGGGGAGACACGAAAGGTGGGTGGTAACAGTTACCCTGATTGTATGTGGGTCGCCCCTCACACCCAGGGCAGCGGGGTACTCGGTACCGGGCTGGTGTCAGGGGGAATGTGTCACAGCAGCGGTGACCCGGTCCGTGGCCCTGGGCGACCAATATCAATGGCGGTGATGTTAATGATGTTAAAGTTTATTGGAATAGTTCGTGACGCCACCTGTGGTGTTTGGCAAGCAAGATGTTAAGCCAACGCTGCGTGCAGATCCACTGGGACTGATGGTGTGGTGCAGCAAAGATGGTGTAGCTCTCCACAGGTGGAGCTGTAGTCCCAGGGCAGTGTAGGTGCAATGGATAAGGAGAGGCGCAGAATAGTATAGATGCTGGTACCCAGGTGTAGCGGTGCTGGAATAACTGGAGGACACCAGAGTATGCGGTTCCAAAGCTTTACTCACTGTTTGCAGTTCACACAACTGCCTGCCTCCGCACTGTGTTCTTCAGGTCAGGGCCCCAGTCAACCTCCAGGCAGGATAGTATTCTCCTCTCCACACTCCGCCAATATGTACCTTACTGAACGACTCCTCCAATGCGCCTTTAGGTTCGAAGCACTCCAGTACTTAGTTACCCTGGAATGCCTCTCTCTAGGTGTTCCTAGTCTCTACTTGTATGACAGACAGCTGTAGCCTGCTTGGGGGGCTCCGCTCTGCGTCCCGGCTCACTATCCAAGTGCTGTTGTGTCCCAAGTCTGCGATGGGAGTAAGGCGTTGGTGGCTCACTACTCCTCCGGTGTCTGTTGCCGGACATAAAGATCCAATCAACCTCGGGGACCGGGCCCCTGCCTTTGCGCTCTGGACTGGAAGGGTTCTCTCGCTTTCTCAACCTGCTTCCCACCATCCTTCTATTCTCCTTCGTTCCGATCTGTTCTATCTCTCTTATGGAATCTGTAGTCTCCAGTCTACATCTCTTTCTCCTTCTCTTCCTTCACTGCCCCAGTTCACTGGGGCAGCTGCAGCACTCCTTCCTCCATCCCTTCTTCCAGGGATCCCCACTCTTCACCGAGTGGCTGTTCTCTCCTACTCTGCCTGCCTTCTTCTGCGGACTGACCTGAAATCCTACACCTTCCCTCTCTTTTATATCTAACTCCACCCGCCTCCCCAGCACCTTTCGTGTTACGAAGCCAGGAACAACAAAAGGCACCCTATGACCTTTCCAGCATAAAGCATGGATGGGTCCCTGCTGAACTATCCTGTGTGTGGGGTGCAGGTGTGGGAATGTGGAAGGGAGTTCCCACCCTACCTGGATGGTGGGGTACCACACCTTAGGAGAAGGTGCAGTACCTCTGTGGCGACTGAAGCCTCAGGGGCGACACATATGGACCAGCCATAATGATAAGTGTGTAACAGTTCAGATGCAGAGGGCTAATGGAAGCATAAAGCATATGGGAACATGATGCGGGGAACCTGGTTATGGTAAAAAACTTTTGGCTGTGCCACATAGGGATAGATTAGGTTAATGTGTTGAGGCGGTAGGCCAGTCTGAATAAATGAGTTTTCAGGGCATGCTTAAAATTGTGGGGATTGGGGACTAATCGTATTGACCAGGGAAGTGCATTCCAAAGAATTGGCGCAGCACGTGTATAGTCTTGAAGACGGGAGTAGGAGGTTCGGATTATTGAGGATGCTAACCTCAGGTCATGAGCAGAATGGAGGGCGCGGGTAGGATGGTATACTGAAACAAGGAAGGAGATGTAGGGTGATGCTGAGCCATGAAGAGCTTTGTGGGTGAGGGTAATAAGTTTGTACTGGATTCTGGAGTGAATGGGTAGCCAGTGTAATGACTGGCACAAGGTAGAGGCATCGGTGTAACGATTGGCGAGAAATATGATCCTGGCAGCAGCATTCAAGACAGATTGGAAGGGGGGAGAGTTTGGTAAGAGGGAGACCGATTAGAAGGGAGTTACAATAGTCGAGACGAGAATGAATAAGAGAAACAGTCAGAGTTTTTGCAGAGTCAAAAGTAAGAAAGGGTCGAATTCTTGAAATGTTTTTGAGGTGCAGATAACAAGAGCGAGCCAGTGATCGGATGTGGGGGACAAAGGAAAACTCAGAGTCAAGTATGACCCCAAGACAGCGGGCATGTTGCTGGGGAGTAATAGTAGAACCACACACGGAAATGGCAATGTCGGGTATAGGTACATTAGTAGCGGGAGGAAACACAAGGAGTTCAGTCTTTGACAGGTTCAGTTTCAGATATAGTGAGGACATGATGTTATACACAGCATTTAGAAAATTGCCGGTGTTTTCTAGAAAGGCTGGCGTGATGTCAGGAGAAGAAGCGTATAATTGGGTGTCGTCAGCATAGAGATGGTACTGGAAACCAAATCTACTGATTGTTTGACCATTAGGGGCAGTATACAAAGAGAAGAGGAGGGGGCCTAGGACTGATCCTTGAGGAACCCCAACAGTAAGGGGAAGATGAGAGGAGGAGGAGCCAGCAAAAGATACAGTAAAGGAGTGGTCAGAGAGATAGGAGGAGAACCAGGAGAGAACGGTGTCCTTGAGGCCAATGGAATGGAGCATAGTGAGGAGAAGCAGATGATCCACAGTGTTGAATGCTGCAGAGAGATCCAAGAGAATTAGCATGGAGTAATGACCCTTTGATTTAGCTGTTAGTAGATCATTAGAGACTTTAGTGAGGGAAGTTTCAGTAGAGTGTAAAGAGCGGAAACTGGATTGGAGAGGGTCGAGAAGAGAGTTTTCTGAGAGATAGCGGATAAGACGGGAGTGGACCAGGCGTTCCAGGAGTTTAGAGATGAAGGGAAGATTAGAAACAGGTCTATAGTTAGCGGCACAGTTTTGGTCAAGGGATGTTTTTTTAACTAGTGGATGTATGATGGCATGCTTAAATGAGGAGGGAAAGATAAGAGAAGAGAGAGAGAGGTTAAATATTTTAGTTAGGTGAGGGGTGACAGCAGGGGAAAGGGGCTGGAGTAGATGTGACGGAAATGGGTCACTGGTGCAAGTGGTTGGGCGAGAAGATGCAAGGAGCCTGCTTACTTCTTCTTCTGTGACTGGTTCAAAATCAGAGAGTGAGCTAGATGCAGTGGGGGAGGGAGGACAGTGCATGGTATGAGGTGATTGGGAAATAATTTCCTGTTGGATCTGGTCAATTTCTTCATTGAAGTAATTGGCCAGATCGTCAGCTCGAAGCTCCGTGGTTGGGGCCTGTACTCTTGGGTTGAGTAGGGAATGAAAAGTGTCAAAGAGACCTTTAGGGTTATTGGACAGTGAAGTGATGAGGGTGTTGAAGTAGGTTTGTTTTGAGAGGTGAAGGGCAGTGTTGTATGTTCGAAGCATAAACTTATGATGGATGAAATCTTCGGGTAGGTTGGATTTTCTCCACAGACTTTCGGCGCACCTGGAGCACCGCTGCAGGAAACGTGTTTGCAGGGTGTGCCAGGGTTGTCGCCGTCTGTGTTGTGGTGTTCTAGGTATAGGAGGAGAAAATTCATCCAGGGCACTTTGAAGTGTTTCATTGTAATGCTTCAATGCAGAATCAGGACATGAGAGGGAGGAGATAGGGGCCAATGAAGACTGCAAGTTCTTCATAAGTTTCTGGGTGTTAATGGCCTGTATGTTTCTATAAATATGGACAGTGGGGGTGACCTGAGCAGCCTGGCGGTTCTTAATAGAGAATGAAAGAAGGTTGTGGTCAGAGAGCGGGAGAGGGGAGTTTGCAAAATCATCCACTGCACAAAGCCGAGAGAAGACCAAGTCGAGGGAGTTTCCGTCTTCATGCGTTGGAGAATTAGTAAGCTGCAAAAGGCCAAATGAGGAGGTTAGAGATAAAAGGTGAGGAGCAGACGGGGAGAGTGGAAGAGCAATGGGGATGTTGAAATCTCCCATTATGAGGGTAGGGATGTCACAGGAGAGAAAATGTGGAAGCCAAGTGGCAAAATGATCCAGGAACTGAAGGGAGGGGCCGGAAGGACGATATACCACCACCACTCACATGGAGAAGGGGGTGAAGAGTCTGACGGCATGGACCTCAAAAGAAGGAAAGACAAGTGAGGGTACTTGAGGGATAACCTGAAAGGTACATTTTGATGATAGGAGCAGACCAACGCCTCCACCTGCTCTATTGTCTGATCTTGGGGATCATCCTTAAGGACGAATAATCACAGTCATCCATCTAGTCCATGTAACAGAGCCCAAGTTAGACGTGTTGTCTAGTCAGGGAATACTGATCACCCCTCTGCAGGATAAATAATCATTCTGAGACTTGAGTAGAGTAATGTTTGGATTCAGCTTTACTGGGAGCTCAAGCAGTTGACACATGACTGTAAGTATGCTTTTACCAACCAGATTCTCATCCATTTTTCTCAAAGGGGTTATCTAGTCTAAATCCACGAGTCTGCATTCACGCTATATGTCACTAGTAAGTATATTGCAAGTGTGAATGTGGCTGGGTCAGAGCTGGACTGGCCATCTGGCAATTCTAGCAAATAGCAGAATGGCCTGTCTGGTCATGGGCCACATTGCCTGCTACGTTGTAAACAGAATTGGTGTTCTCAAGACACCCATACTGTTAAGAGTTGTGACGGAGCACAAAGTCGCCGACTCCATCGCTTATCCCAGCAGGCCACGGGTATCATTAGAAATATTGGTCATGTTGTAATTCTTGCTTTGCTCCATCCAGGGGAATATTAGTAATATATTCCATCTAGTGCTTGGGGATATGAACAGCATGGGCCTGTATGATTTCAAATGCCAGGGCTGAATTTCAGTCCCAGTCTGTACCTGGGCCGGGTGTATGCATATTAACTACTCGCAGTCACGAGACCAACTGACCGTCATTCCTAGCTCTGACACCAAAGAATCCACAAAGTGTGCAGTGTGTACAGTGTGAGGATTCACAAGTCTGCGGTCATATAGAGTGACAAAGAGTAAATGCAGACTTGGGGATTTAGACAACCCCTTTAAGGCCTCTTTCACACTTCAGTCTTTTGGCGTCAGTCAAAATCCTTCAAAGTGTGAAAAAACGGATCCAGTGAAGATTGGCTAAAAACTGAAGCACCGCATCTGTTTTTTTGACGGATCCGTCGAAGTTGCAGATTTTGGAATTTAAAGGAGGAGAGAGAGAGACAATTTTGCTGTGCCAGAACGGCTTTTTGAGTTAAATTAAATGAATGAAAAATCTTGTGGGCATGCTCAGTTTAAAAAACGGAATCCATCACTTGATTCCGTCATGTGACGGACGGCGACGGATCTGCCGCCCATAGTCATCCATTATAGCAGACAACGGACTGCGACGGATCCGTCACCATCCGTCTTTTCAACGCAGACAAAAAACGTTACTATGTCCGTTGTATCCAGACGACGGATGCTGAAATTTCGAAGGAACCGTCAAATGACGGATGCAATGGATGGCCATCCATTGCAATCCGTCCTTAATGCAAGTCTATGAGAAAAAAAACGGATTCTGCTAAAAAAAGATCCGTTTTTTTCAAAAAAGGGCGGATTTCGACTGACGTCAAAAGACTGAAGTGTGACAAGTGCTTGAACCACCTAATAAAGTCCAATCTGAAGATTGCATTCTTTTAGTAATCAGCACTGGTGACTAAACATTTTTACTGGGTGGAAAACCCCTATAATAAGGATGTGCTGAGTATAAACTATAACTATTAGGCCAGGATAACACTACCGTATGTGATGCGAGAAACTCGCACGAGTCTCTCGCATCAACACCAGGCGCTGCCGCCGGCACACAGGAGCGGAGCAGCTGCTGCATAGAAATACATATAGTAACACTATTGTTTAATCTGGATGTGAACCTGCTTTGCATCTTGTTCTTGATTACCGCACTCCAACTGCTTGATCAATAATGTTTACATTATTATCACCATATCCTACATTGACCAGTTTTTTTGGCTTTACAGCTAAGGTGTATATTATGCTTTTCTGTATCAGCTTAGTGCATTGTGAGGTTTTACAGGCAGCTAAGAATAATGTAACCATATGAATAAAGACTGATATAGATCCGTATTCACTTACAGTGAGTATTGTAGCACAGCCAGATAGGACAGGGTTAAACCCAAACTCTGCAGGCTCTGATTATTAGCACCTGGCTGGTCTGCATATAATCGGGCTAGGTACTCACATTAGTCAATCTGCTTGGGAAAAGCTGACCAGAGTGGGTGATAGTGGAGCTGAAGAGAGACTGCACAGGCTGTGTGCACCAAACTGCAAGTATCACTGGTTACTGTGGACAATAGCTGTTTTGTTTGACCGAACTGAGACTAGCTCAGCTGTGCCTGAGTAGCCAGGGTATATATTGTGTAGTCAGCCCCTGGATAAGGCTAGGGATTTATGCTTATGGTTTTGTTTTTTTGGTCCTGTACAACCTGTGGAAAAAATGTCACATTATTCCACAAGAAACCTGTTCCTGTGTGCAGAGCCACCATAAGAACATTACTGCCCTTACTAGTGTATGGGACATGGTGAGCAGAAGCAAAGAGGGGGGCGGTGTACTTCTTACTGGGCTCCAAGGGCAGGATTCGGCCAGGTCAGTAACGGAACGCATGTCCGAGGACACACAATAAGTTAAAATCTATGCACAGCTATAGCTTTCTGCACGGCAATAGTTTAAAGCTGCCAGTCAATCAGAGGCCGGCAGCTGATGTCAGCATGTTATGTCATTGCCATGCACTGGCGCATCAAATGAATGAGGAAGAGGATGCTGCTGGACCGCGGCCAGGTAAAAAGAATCTTTTATTCTACTGAAAGCTGCCATATGGGGGCTGGGATAGAGCATGTGGGGCCCAGGATGTGGGAGAGTATTACTGTAGGGGTTAATTAAGGGATATTATTAATGCTGTGATGTATTTTATTTTTGAGGATCCTGTTTTCAGTGTGGGATGTTATGTTACTGTGCAGTGCGACACTGTTGATTTTACTTTTTTCATCTGGCGTAGTGTAGAAGTTGGGGAATGTGCTATGGAAGTGATCAGCTATTGAGCACTGTGTGCTTATTTTCTGCAGAGACGAGTCCTGGCTGGAAGAAGTGATGTCAGTCTGCACTGGATGAAGAAGAAAAAGAGAAGTTGAAGGACTTCAAAAACAAATTTCACTGAGTCAGTGTATTGCATACAACATACAGAGCTCCTGTTTATAATGTCACTGCTGATCACCATTACCTGCACACCAACACTATATACAGAGCTCCTGTGTATAATGTCACTGGTGATCAGTGTATTACTTGTACACTGTATACTATATTCAGAGCCCCTGTGCATAATGTCACTAGTGATCCCTGTATTAACTGTACACTTACACTATACACTGCATACTATGTATAGAGTTCCTGTGTATAATGGTAATATTAGTATTGTGTGGTTTTTTTTAATTAATGATGAGTTTTGTAGTATTCAGTCACTGTGGTCTGGTCATGGTGTGGCGATATTTATCCCTTGTATGTAATATTATTCGGACATTACAGTGCCTTGTGAAAGTATTCAGCCCCCTGGAACTTTTCCCACATATCATGCTTAAAACATAAAGATACCAAATATACATTTTTGGTGAAGAATCAACAACAAGTGGGACACAATGGTGAAATTGAATGAAATTTATTGGTTATTTTAAATTTTTGGGGAAATTCAAAAACTGAAAAGTGGGGCGTGCAATATCATTAGGCCCCTTTACTTTCAGTGCAGCAAACTCACTCCAGAAGTGCATTGTGGATCCCTGAATGATCCAATGTTCTCCTAAAATGATTAATGATAAATATAATCCACCTGTGTGTAAACAAGTCTCCGTATAAATGCACCTGCTCTGTGATAATCTCAGGGTTCTGTTTGAAGCACAGAGAGCATCATGAAGACCAAGAAACACAACAGGCAGGTCTGTGATACTATTGTGGAGGAGTTTAAAGCTGGATTTGGATACAAAATGATTTCCAAAACGTTAAACATCCCAAGGAGCACTGTGCAAGCGATCATATTGAAATGGAAGGAGTATCATACCACTGCAAATCTACCAAGACCCGGCTATCCCTCTAAACTTTCATCTCAAACAAGGAGAAGACTGATCAGAGATGCAGCCAAGAGTCCCATGATCACTCTGGATGAACTGCAGAGATCTACAGCGGAGGTGGGACAGTCTGTCCATAGGACAACAATCAGTCGTACACTGCACAAATCTAGCCTTTATGGAGTGGCAAGAAGAGAGCCATTTCTCAAAGATATCCATAAAAAGTGTCATTTAAAGTTGGCAACAAGCCACCTGGGAGACACACCAAACATGTGGAAGAAGGTGCTCTGGTCAGATGAAACCAAACTTGAACATTTTGGCATAAAGGCAACACAGCTCATCACCATGAACACACCATCCTAACCGTCAAACATGGTGGTGGCAGCATCATGGCTTGTGGTGGTAGCATCATGGTTTGGGCCTGCTTTTCTTCAGCAGGGACAGGGAAGATGGTTAAATTTGATGGGAAGATGGATGGAGCCAAATACAGGACCATTCTTGAAGAAAACCTGTTGGGAGTCTGAAAAGACCTGAGACTGTGACGGAGATTTGTCTTCCAACAAGACAATGATCCCAAACATGAAGCAAAATCTACAATGGAAAGGTTTACAAATAAACGTATCCAGGTGTTAGAATGTCAAAATCGAGACCTGAAAACAATCGAGAATCTATGGAAAGAGCTGAAAACTACTGTTCACAAACGATCTCCATCAAAGCTCACTGAGCGCAAGCTGTTTGCCAAGGAAGAATGGGCAAGAATTTCAGTCTCTCGATGTACCAAAACTGATACAGACATACCCCAAGCAACTTGCAGCTGTAATCGCAGCAAAAGGTGGCGCAACAATGTATTAAGTTAAAGGGGCCGAATAATATTGCACGCCCCACTTTTCAGTTTCTGAATCTTAACAAAAAATAAAAATAACCAATAACTTTCGTTCAACTTCACAATTGTGTCCCACTTGTTGTTGATTCTTCACCAAAAATTTACATTTGGTATCTTTATGTTTTGAAGCATGATATGTGGGAAAAGGTTGAAAAGTTCCAGGGGGCCGAATACTTTCGCAAGGCACTGTATGTGGTTCGGCTATTGTAATACAGTATTTGTTCCTTTTATGTGGTATTATTCGGTCACTACGTGGTTTAGTCATAGTGTGATGGTATTTGTCCTTTGAATGTGGTATTATTAGTAATTTTAAAAAATGTTTGACACATACAGAAAAATAAATAAAACGTACCTAAAAAGATTATTAGGTATTTTAAGAAATGTTTAATAGTTTAGAGTAGGGTCCGGCCAAAACAGTTTACCTTGCTGTTTGTGGTGGCGGCTTAAAAAAATCTTTTGGCCAAAACAAAAGCTGCTGGCTATGAATGTGATATGGTGTTAGATGGTAACTGTTATAAGGTATGTCTCCACGGGGCATGCTGGCAGCACTTTGGGCAAAGCGGAAACATGCTCTGCCCAAAGTGCCGCCCCCCTTTGTATGCGACTTGATACCGCATGTGTTCATTGAACATATGCAGAATCACCGCATCGTATCCATAGACAGGGTTATTTACAGTCATATGTTAAAGTTTGGGCACCCCTATTAATGTTAACCTTTTTTCTTTATAACAATTTTGGTTTTTGCAACAGCTATTTCAGTTTCATATATCTAATAACTGATGGACTCAGTTATATTTCTGGATTCAAATGAGGTTTATTGTACAGAAAATGTGCAATCTGCATTTTAACAAAATTTGACCGGTGCAAAAGTATGGGCACCTCAACATAAAAGTGACATTAATATTTCGTAGATCCTCCTTTTGCAAAAATAACAGCCTCTAGTCGCTTCCTGTAACTATTAATGAGTTTCTGGATGAAGGTATTTGTGACCATTCCTGTTTACAAAACAATTCCAGTTCAGTTTGATGGTCGCCGAGCATGGACAGCCCGCTTCAAATATCCCACAGATGTTCAATGATATTCAGGTCTGGGGACTGGGATGGCCATTCCAGAACATTGTAATTGTTCCTCTGCATGAATGCCTGAGTAGATTTGGAGCGGTGTTTTGGATCATTGTCTTGCTGAAATATCCATCCCCTGCGTAACTTCAACTTTGTCACTGATTCTTGCACATTATTGTCAAGAATCTGCTGATACTGAGTTGAATCCATGCGACCCTCAACTTTAACAAGATTCCCAGTGTCAGCATTGGCCACACAGCCCCAAAGCATGATGGAACCTCCACCAAATTTTACTGTGGGTAGCAAGTGTTTTCTTGGAATGCTGTGTTTTTTAGCCTCCATGCATAACGCCTTTTTGTATGACCAAACAACTCAATCTTTGTTTCATCAGTCCACAGAACCTTCTTCCAAAATGTAACTGGCTTGTCCAAATGTGCTTTTGCATACCTCAGGCGACTGTGTTTGTGGTGTGCTTGCAGAAACGGCTTCTTTTGCATCACTCTCCCATACAGCTTCTCCTTGTGCAAAGTGGCTGTATTGTTGACCGATGCACAGTGACACCATCTGCAGCAAGATGATGCTGCAGGTCTTTGGAGGTGGTCTGTGGATTGTCCTTGACTGTTCTCACCATTCTTCTTCTCTGCCTTTCTGATATTTTTCTTGGCCTGCCACTTCTGGGCTTAACAAGAACTGTACCTGTGTTCTTCCATTTCCTTACTATGTTCCTCACAGTGGAAACTGACAGGTTAAATCTCTGAGACAACTTTTTGTATCCTTCCCCTGAAAAGCTATGTTGAATAATCTTTGTTTTCAGATCATTTGACAGTTGTTTTGAGGAGCCCATGATGCCACTCTTCATAGGAGAATCAAATAGGAGAACTACTTGCAAGTGGCCACCTTAAATACCTTTTCTCATGATTTGATACACCTGGCTATAAAGTTCAAAGCTCAATGAGGTTACAAAACCAATTTAGTGCTTCCGGAAGTCAGCAAAAAGTAGTTAGGAGTGTTCAAATCAAGAAAATGATAAGGGTGCCCATACTTTGCACAGGTCAAATTTTGTTTAAATGCAGATTGCACATTTTCTGTTAGAACAATAAACCTCATTTGAATCCAGAAATATAACTGAGTCCATCAGTTATTAGATATATGAAACTGAAATAGCTGTTGCAAAAACCAAAATTGTTATAAAGAAAAAAGGTTAACATTAATAGGGGTGCCCAAACTTTAACACATGACTGTATCTTGCGGAGACGGAGTGTCGCCACAAGATAAATAGACATGCTGCGGTCAGGAAAGACGCACTGCATGTCCAGATACACAGGGCCGCCGGATGCAGCCCTGCACGCATAGTGGAGACGGGATTTCATAAAATCCCCTCCAATATGCTGTAACATTTGGATGCTGCAGCTGTACGCAGCGTCCAATCCACAGCAAATAGTGAATGTTTCCGGACCATGGAAACATACCCTAAAAGTGTGAATGGTGAGGACATGATGCAGAAGTGGAGTTTTTCCAAGACTAGACAGTGGGACTGTGTATAATGTCACTGGTGATCACTGTATTACCTGTATACTAACACTACTGTATATACAGAGCTCTTTGGTATAATGGCCCTTATGGTAATATTAGTATTGTGTTTTTTTAAATTAATGATCAGTATTGTAGTATCTGGTCACTATGTGGTCTGGTCATGGTGTGGTGGTATTTATCCCTTGTATGTAATATTATTTGGTCATTATATTGTGGTAATATGTGGTCCAGCCATGGTATGACAGAATTTGTTCCTTGTATGTGGTATTAGTCATTTTTAAAAATGTACCTAAAGAGCATTGAATATTTTAAGAAATGTTTAATAGAGTAGGGCCCGATCAAAAGAGTCTTCCTTGTGGTGGGGCTTAAAAAATCGATGGCTGTATGTGATCTGGTGTTGGATGGGTACTACTAATGTGTGATTGGTGAGGACGTGATGCAGAAGTGGAGTTTTTCCAAGACTGGGCAGGGGACTGTAGAATATGGGGCTCCAAAATTCCTGGTGACAGCCCTGCCTGTGTGAATGCTACCTAATGTCTGATAGTAAGAAATCCTTCATTGTGTGGGTTTATATAATAGTATTTATGCACTCATAGAAATATAGATCTATATCGCTTAAAGTATCCTCTAAAGAAAGCAGCAATATACAAAACTGACACTGCAAACGAGAGCAAGCTTCAGAGTATCGACCCAGTATCCTCCCTATATACATGGCCCATCCTTTGTCACACTGGAGGGATGAGACCCATAGATGGGTGTCTGTCAATTTGGTAGACGGCACTAAACTATAATACATATAATGGGTGAGAGATACAGACAACCATCTGGATACTAACTAGCAGTCTGCCACGAATGGCACCCATTTCTTCTTATACCAGAAACAGACTGGATAGATTCAATGTATTTGCAGTTTCCATCTGCTATGTGGCCATTGACCTTTGTTCACATAGGTCCCTGTTCAAACAAGGTGGCTCTTCTTCCTATACTATTATTTATTACTCCCATACCATCTTTTTTATATACTAGATATATCTGTAATTCTGCTTATTTTGCCTATATTTTACTATTGAGAAACCAGAGCAATCTTCAAATTATCTACAAGCTTATACAGCCTGTGCAGGAGTGTGAGCATTCCCCACTCCAATATGGCAGGTACATATAACTGAGTGCAGTAGA
Organism: Dendrobates tinctorius; assembly: GCF_039654945.1. Classification (NCBI taxonomy): domain Eukaryota; kingdom Metazoa; phylum Chordata; class Amphibia; order Anura; family Dendrobatidae; genus Dendrobates; species Dendrobates tinctorius. Next base: position 32,728,125 of record NW_027361711.1, read on the forward strand.
CATGCACAGATTGAGGGCAGCTCCCTGATCTAATATGGCGCCACACAACTTGATGGAGAGAAGAGAGCTTGTGCAAATCAGTCAGTGCCGGGGTGTACACTGACAGCTTGGGGCCCCTGTGCAAAAAAAAATGTTTGGGCCCCTCTATGTTTATGGCAACCAAGCTACAGATATTTGTCTCCTCTCAATATGAATATTACTGTCCCCTATTACATGATGCCCTCTTATGTACAGCACCATCCCTTACATATCGTAATCTCGTTATTTAGAGCATCCTGTTTTATTATAGTATCCACTCTTGTTATATAAAAACTGAAGTGATTGCTGATGGAAGTTGGTAAAGCTACTTTTCTGATAGCAAAGTATGATTAACTGGTGAGATGCTGCACCATCAGCAGTCATGTTATATCTAACAAGAGAGGACACTGTAGTAAAGAGAGAGCGCTGTGAGTAACAAAAATAACAAGAAAGCAATATGTAAAGAACGGTGCTATATATAAGATGACATAATACTTTGTAATAAAGGGACAATAATGTACATAAAAACAGAGGACGCAACATAATAGGGGACTGTCCCATACATAACTAAAGAGGATGGTACGTAATCAGGGATGCCCCTTCCTGGGATAATGTCCCCCATACTGGGACCATTCCTGGGATAGTGTGCCCCTTCCTGGGATAATGTGTTCTGTTCTCCAATGCATAAAAAAATACTACTCGTCTTCCCCCTATGCTGCCTGGTGTTCGCTTCTACAGCCGCTGCAGTTGACTTCAGCATCCTCGCCATGGTGCATGATGTCGATGCCATGTGTCACCAGTCACGGGCACGCCGACGTCAGCTACCAGTCTCTGATAGGCCACTGGCATGTATTGCAGCTCAGGGAGCCAGCGGGTCCCCTGCACCACAAAACATTTCAGCAGAATGTGGCTCCAAGGACTTGCATCCAGCTGATATAGTCGTTGGTGTTGGCGTGCCCCCTCCACCTCTAGGCCCCTGGTGTAGTGAGTAGCTGGGATCACTGACATCACATTTGAGCCTAGAGCACATTCTATGTATATTACTACCGTCAGCAGTTATATGAGCAATCATTAATTATAACACTTGTGTTATCACATTATCTCTATCAAGCAATTAAGGTTTTAATATTATATGCACAATACCTGTGAACTGGCACAGGATGAAAATCAATTATTGTTATATGCTTAATGACTCATGAGGAGATTGATATTATTGCACTGTATACATATGCAGGGCCAGCGTCAGCTCTTGGGTAAGTGTCAGGGCCCTGAGCAGGCTGGGGGGCCCACTCACCATTGGGGACACCAGCACGCTATGGGGACCGGTGCCAGCACCCACAAGTTGGCCCCCCCCGCTTGCTTAGGGCCCAAGTACTAGCAATACTTACCTCGCCCTGTTCTTCCGCTGCAGTGTCTTCCACATCTTCTCACTCTGGGATGTTTCAGGTCAGATGGTGCGATGATGTGACTAGTGTGCTAACTCTTCTCTGAACAGTCACAGTGCAAAAAGCCGGACGACTGCAATGCTGAGGAGTCTGGAGCAGAGCAGCGGCCAGCGAGGAGAGGTGAGCATTTCATTTTTTTTACGCTTGGCGCAATATATTGGACTCATATATACTGGAGCATTGTATGGGGCCCATCATATACTGGAGCATTATATGGGGCCCACGATCCTGTATGGAGAGCTATGTGGAACCCATAATACTGGAGCCCAACACCGGAACTGCTGCAACCCACCAACCTACTGTCTCCTTCCCCCACCATCCTGTAGCATGTAAGCCCGAAAGGGCAGGGTCCTCTCCCCTCTGTATCAGTCTGTCATTGTTAGTTTACTGTAAGTGATATCTGTAATTTGTATGTAACCCCTTCTCATGTACAGCACCATGGAATCAATGGTGCTATATAAATAAATAATAATACTGTATAGAGGACTAAACTGTCCGGTTTCTGAGCTAAATAGTTATTACTCATGTAATGTAAGAAGTAAGTGAAATCTTTGGCATTGTTCTATACCTATATTTCTCTGTCGTATCTGTGCATCATGTATCGTGGTATGTCTTAAAGGGACCCACTGAGACCATTTCCCCAGGGCCCATGAAAACCTGGAGCCGGCCCTGTACATATCAGCTATTCTTTCCTGATGTATATTGATTGATCACTGATTATAGAGTGTAACCTATATGTACTGTGCTTATACTCTGTGAATGTTGATGGCTTGAGAAAGGTTCACAGTTTTGAAAAGTTGAAATGTCGCGCATATCTGGGTGAATAAAGACCACAGTTTATTTCACGATCTCATGCCTGGAGTGCTGCTATATTTTTATATTTTTTTGCCATGTATCTACATCAATCTATATTCATATGGTTACATTTCTATATGAAAAACAGCTGCATACATGTGTCCATATATATATATCAGTGTATAATACACAGACTTGATTATTCTGACACAAGCATCCTGGCTGAATGTGGCATGTAATACAGGTGTGTACTATATCTTGACCAAATGTGTAACTTTCCATGACCCTAACTGGATTCCCATGGAGTCCTGTAAATCTTTTTATTCGGCTTTACAGTACACTGCATTATATACTGATTCTGGGTTACACAATGATTTTGGCCATGGCACAGGTTGTGCAGCATAAAATCATTGTAAGCTGCTGCTACATGACATAGCAGCAGAAATAAAGTGATTAGGGTCACAATACATGCCCTGGGTACCACGACAAGCAGATTGAAAAAAAAAATCAGAACTTGTCCCACCACTGCAGGGGTCGCAATGTGACCCTCCTCACCTGTATCAGAGGCATGAAGAGAAGTTTGGCAGCTTGATCTATGTTGTAACTAAACATCATTTTGCTTCAGCATATGTTTATGGGATAACGTTCCTGCCATGCACGTCAATGTCAGTTGCTATCTCCACGCTGCAACACACTTGGATGCACATACACCTGACGTGGGGGTCCCCCTTCAGTATGGGTTGCACCCTCTGTAATTGCAATCATTACACCCATGAGTAACAGAGGACATGTGACAGTGCTATCACCATTGTGGTGTGAGGTGTAGTGATCGGTGCTGAACTGCCACAGATGGAAGCACAGGATCACTACTCAGTCAGTTTCAGTGCTGGAATGAATGATAGTATCTGCCCCAGCACTAATCTTAAAAGCCAATGATTGTGTAGTGCGTGGGAAGAGGGCAGCGCTGGATGAGAGTTTAGGGAAAAAAAGCAGAGCAATTTGCCTAGTGTGGGGAGAAGCATGTAATCAAACTCCGTGCAGGCAATAAAGTGAAATTCAGGGTGTCATAAATTCAATAGAGGTGAAACTAGCTTTATTAATAAATTAGAATGTTATTTTTTCAGGCTGGCAGTATATCTCGGGCTGCGGCTGGCAGTATATCTCGGGCTGCGGCTGGCAGTATATCTCGGGCTGCGGCTGGCAGTATATCTCGGGCTGCGGCTGGCAGTATATCTCGGGCTGCGGCTGGCAGTATATCTCGGGCTGCGGCTGGCAGTATATCTCGGGCTGCGGCTGGCAGTATATCTCGGGCTGCGGCTGGCAGTATATCTCGGGCTGCGGCTGGCAGTATATCTCGGGCTGCGGCTGGCAGTATATCTCGGGCTGCGGCTGGCAGTATATCTCGGGCTGCGGCTGGCAGTATATCTCGGGCTGCGGCTGGCAGTATATCTCGGGCTGCGGCTGGCAGTATATCTCGGGCTGCGGCTGGCAGTATATCTCGGGCTGCGGCTGGCAGTATATCTCGGGCTGCGGCTGGCAGTATATCTCGGGCTGCGGCTGGCAGTATATCTCGGGCTGCGGCTGGCAGTATATCTCGGGCTGCGGCTGGCAGTATATCTCGGGCTGCGGCTGGCAGTATATCTCGGGCTGCGGCTGGCAGTATATCTCGGGCTGCGGCTGGCAGTATATCTCGGGCTGCGGCTGGCAGTATATCTCGGGCTGCGGCTGGCAGTATATCTCGGGCTGCGGCTGGCAGTATATCTCGGGCTGCGGCTGGCAGTATATCTCGGGCTGCGGCTGGCAGTATATCTCGGGCTGCGGCTGGCAGTATATCTCGGGCTGCGGCTGGCAGTATATCTCGGGCTGCGGCTGGCAGTATATCTCGGGCTGCGGCTGGCAGTATATCTCGGGCTGCGGCTGGCAGTATATCTCGGGCTGCGGCTGGCAGTATATCTCGGGCTGCGGCTGGCAGTATATCTCGGGCTGCGGCTGGCAGTATATCTCGGGCTGCGGCTGGCAGTATATCTCGGGCTGCGGCTGGCAGTATATCTCGGGCTGCGGCTGGCAGTATATCTCGGGCTGCGGCTGGCAGTATATCTCGGGCTGCGGCTGGCAGTATATCTCGGGCTGCGGCTGGCAGTATATCTCGGGCTGCGGCTGGCAGTATATCTCGGGCTGCGGCTGGCAGTATATCTCGGGCTGCGGCTGGCAGTATATCTCGGGCTGCGGCTGGCAGTATATCTCGGGCTGCGGCTGGCAGTATATCTCGGGCTGCGGCTGGCAGTATATCTCGGGCTGCGGCTGGCAGTATATCTCGGGCTGCGGCTGGCAGTATATCTCGGGCTGCGGCTGGCAGTATATCTCGGGCTGCGGCTGGCAGTATATCTCGGGCTGCGGCTGGCAGTATATCTCGGGCTGCGGCTGGCAGTATATCTCGGGCTGCGGCTGGCAGTATATCTCGGGCTGCGGCTGGCAGTATATCTCGGGCTGCGGCTGGCAGTATATCTCGGGCTGCGGCTGGCAGTATATCTCGGGCTGCGGCTGGCAGTATATCTCGGGCTGCGGCTGGCAGTATATCTCGGGCTGCGGCTGGCAGTATATCTCGGGCTGCGGCTGGCAGTATATCTCGGGCTGCGGCTGGCAGTATATCTCGGGCTGCGGCTGGCAGTATATCTCGGGCTGCGGCTGGCAGTATATCTCGGGCTGCGGCTGGCAGTATATCTCGGGCTGCGGCTGGCAGTATATCTCGGGCTGCGGCTGGCAGTATATCTCGGGCTGCGGCTGGCAGTATATCTCGGGCTGCGGCTGGCAGTATATCTCGGGCTGCGGCTGGCAGTATATCTCGGGCTGCGGCTGGCAGTATATCTCGGGCTGCGGCTGGCAGTATATCTCGGGCTGCGGCTGGCAGTATATCTCGGGCTGCGGCTGGCAGTATATCTCGGGCTGCGGCTGGCAGTATATCTCGGGCTGCGGCTGGCAGTATATCTCGGGCTGCGGCTGGCAGTATATCTCGGTTTTCCTTTATAGAGTTGGGATATAACAAACAATTTTAAAGCGCATTCAAGCTACAAGATATTGATATGCTATCCTCAGGACCTACAGTATATCACAAATATCATAAATATTTTATCTTCAGTGTTGTAAATTTACGGAATCCTGTGAAGTCCATCCTATAGTACAAGGAAATACATCCATGCATAGATTAGGTAAGGGTTAACTAGAAGGTATGGTAACACTAGTAATTGATGGGAGCTGTTAAAATAGATGTTCCCACTTATTTATCCCCAATCCACAGTATAGGGAATAAGCTGCTGTTTGCTGGGGCTGCGTTCCCCAGACCCTCCAGCCCTGAGATGCCCCTGTAGGATGGAGCCGAGGTGGCGCATGCGCCCCACACACTGTACAATGATGAGAAAGACTCTTACCTGTGATTTACACCTTCAGCTGAAAAAGAAATAACAGTTTACAATTAGATTTATTGAAGTATTTAATAACAGTTGCAGCGGACGACTTATTTTTGGGTCGTATTCACACGTCTTTGTTTTTCTCATCTGCACAAACCCAAACTAATTTTCATCAGTGCGCTGCTTCCAATTTTCATCTAGTTTTAGTCCATGTGTCCATTTTTTTACCATCAGTATCTCATCCTTTTCTATTGTATGCAAAAAGAAAACCAAAACCTGATGGAAGTTTCCCAAGTTTCTCCTAGAAGTCAGTCAGTGGGTGAGTGTGATCCACAATTCGCCCCACAGCTGACATGTTACCAGCTCCATAGAATATAAGGGCCAGTGAAAAATACTGGCAGCACCCCTGGTACATAGACACATATGTGACTGAGCCCTTCCTTTACAACGTGATTGTACAGAGACTTCCTTACACAATATCTGATCTAGCATCCAGGTTTCGGCTATACAGTCCCTACTGGAGTGCAGGGGCGTCACATCAATAGCGGGGGGCCACACGACCCGTGAGTCCTGGGGAGTGTTGGCTTTGTTTCCCCATCATCATAATTTTACCATCAGCTTCTTGTTCCACCATTCAGCCTGACACTCGGCTCAGCAGGCGCGATAGGCAGGCAGCAATAGATCGTGCCTGCTGTAGAAAACCTCAGCCCCACACTGCACAGACCGGAGCAGGGCGCTGGGGGACACGGCCAGGCATAAATGCTATAAATGCATGTGAGAAGAATGTGATACTTACATGGGATGTCAATCACTGCAGGCTGTAAAAGTAAAACAGAGAAGTGTAAAAAGTCTATGAAATCTTTCATCTTCTTACATTGTCCTGTACATCACATACTCATAGGCTTCCATTACACCCATTACACTAGACAATGAATGTGACATTATCACACAAGATAGACTGCGCTAGTATTAATAAATCTATGAGCAGAGCGCCAGTCCGTGCCCCATGCAGCATTCATACAGTCCATAAACAGCACGCCTGCTATGTGACCCGGCATCGGCTGACAACTATAAGATATGTGGAATATATTTATACATTAGTTGTGTATTAGGAATCTCTGGAGCTGCGTCCATTCTGTACATATTTATTGGGTTTAAAAATGGGGGTAAACTGGCATCGCTGCGTTACTACATCTGCCGTAATGTAACAAAGAGTTGTCTGTGTTTCATGGCACTGCAGCCTTGCAGCGCTGGGGTTCAAATCCCACCAAGGACAATATCTGCAAGGAGTTTGTATGTTCTCCCCATACTGATAGGGAAAGTAGATTGTGTGCTCCATTGGGGACAGCGATGATAATGTATGCAAAGCACTGCACAATATGCTAGCGCTATATATAAGTAAACGTTATTATGCTACAAAGATTTAACTCTTTAAAAGAGTTGTCCACTACTTGGACAATTCCTTCTTGAACTAAATGTTTGGTCCCAATAGAATAATATAGCTTAGACTCCCCTCCCATGCTGGTGCTGTTCCAGCAGTGTCAGCACTTGCGGTCCCCAGAGCTCTGGTGCCGTGTTGTGACACGTGGTGCTCGGCGCCCAATCAGCGCTGGCATCATTGTCCCCACCTTCGTACAGATTGAACATGAAGAGGAAGTCCGGGCTGCAGCTGATCTCAGTCTTCCTTCCAGCCCTGAGAACTCCTCTATACTTGATACCCAGCCTTGCTGAAGCTGACAGCTGAGCATTGGGGCCCCAAGCTGTCAGTTTTGCCTGGCAGGTTATCAAAAATACAGGGGAAGCCACACATTGTTTTTTTAATTATTTATTTAGAGAGCATGAGTCATCACCTGCTCTCAATGTTATTAGCAGCAGCTGGCGTCGGTTGATGGGAGCAGATGTCTCATCAGCCGACACCAGTGACTGGAGGTAAACTTTGTACCGCCGATCTCAGCGGTGGGTTCACGCTGTCATTTGTAGTGGTAGTGCATGGCAGACACTGGATATTCGGGCTCCCCATTCAAGTGAATGGGGTCCGGGTTTTTTAACAGTTCGGCCGAACCTGCTGGACCCAAACAACCAGGGGTCCACTCATCTCTACCCATGAAAGAAAAAAGTTTTTAAAAATGTAAAAAGATAAAAATTCAAATCAACCCCCTTTCCTCCAGTTAATATTAAAGAAAGGGAATAATAAAAGGAAAACACATATTTGGTATCAAACTGTTCAGAAAAGTCTGACCTATGAAAATATAAAATTAACTGACCTAATCTGTAGAAACTGTAAAGCATAAAAAAGAATCAAAATGCCAACGTTGCAGGTTTTTGGTTGCTACAACTCCACAAAAAAATACATAACAGCAATCACATAATCATAACTACCTCAAAATATTATTAATACATCAGGATACCATGCAAAAAAAGAAAGTGTATAAAGAACGGACATCAGACAACAGAAATTCATTATTACATACACGTATAGAGACAGCATTACTATCACTATTCTGAATTCCACGGCTTTTCTTATTTGGAACTTACATAGATCGGTCTCTCGTTTGTGCTCCACATTCTTCTCCTAGAACCAATCGCACAATCCTGAATAGGACAAATAGAGAGGTTTCCATATAAATAGCCTAATCTCAAATGCTAACTTTATCAACAGTAAATATTACTGTAACTAATTAACAAATATAAGGTTTTCTTTCTAAAAATGTATGGGACATGAGAATTGGGAAATAGGGGAAGCTTATCACAAGAAATCAGAAATTTGTATAGCTAGGAAATGGGGAATAATGAGGGCAGGGCAGGAGCATAAGACGCGCATACTCACTCTCATCCACAACTGCAACTCTCAAAGGAGTTCCAGTAGAGCGGCTGACAATAGCGCCGATCCTGTGATGTCACAACATTCTAGAATGTCTGCAGGAGACAATCAGATCCAGTATAATCCTGTATAATAAAGTATTGGAGGATTTATAGATATATGTAAATAATGTGATACAGCAAATTATAGAAAACAGCACCCCTGCGCCCCCCCACTCTGCACACACATGAACACATGTATAAAGAAGAGTATAGTCCAATTTTTTTCTTATATTGTTATTATACATATGCACATAAGTGTAGGGATACGGAATTTTATAACATGTTACACTAAATTCATAGGCATTAATGTGGAGTTTGTCTTTTTCTCCAAGATTTTGGAGGTGTCTGTGGGGATTTTTGCCCCTTCAATCAGGATCGCATTTGTGACAGTAGACATTGATGCTGGATGGGTGGTCCTGGCTAGCAATCTCCATTCTTGTTCATCCCAAATGTGTTGGATGGGGTTGAAGTCAGGGCTCTGTCCGGCCTTAGCGGCTGCAGGTCCCTCACTGCTCCTTTGCATGGTGCTGCTCCTCTATCCTGGAAATATTCACTGCACACTCAATTCAGTTCAAGCAAAATGGATGATTTGTATTTATTTCCATAGGTATCAGTCATGTATTCATGTATTGATTCAATGAATCTTTCTCAAATATGTCACAGGGTATTCCAGAGCCACGGTTATACAGGTGCTCCTGTCAGGACACTGTGCAGCGTCATATGTTATAGCACACCACATACTATTTGCACACACACAAGCCACATACAATATACACACACCATATACTATATACACACACCACATACTATATACACACATACAAGCCACATATAACATACGCACAACATACTATATACACACAACATACCATATATACACACAAGCCACATACAATATACACACACCACATACTATATACACACATACAAGCCACATATAACATACACACAACATACTATATACACACACACAAGCCACATACAATATACACACACCATATACTATATACACACACCACATACTATATACACACACACAAGCCACATACAATATACACACACCATATACTATATACACACACCACATACTATATACACACATACAAGCCACATATAACATACGCACAACATACTATATACATACAACATACCATATATACACACACAAGCCACACATTATATACTCACACCATACTATATACACACACCACATACTATATACACACAAGCCACATACTATACACACACTTCATATACTATACACACACATCATATACTATATACACACCACATACTATATACACACATACAAGCCACATATAACATACACACAACGTACTATATACACACAACATACCATATATACACACAAGCCACATACAATATACACACATACAAGCCACATATAACATACACACAACATACTTTATACACATAACATACTATATACACACAACATACCATATATACACACACAAGCCACACATTATATACTCACACCATACTATATACACACACCACATACCATATACACACAAGCCATATACTATATACACACCACAAATTATACACACACCACATACAATATACACAAGCCACATTTTATATACACACCACATACTGTATACACACCACATATTACTGTATATACACAAGCCACATACTATATACATGCCACATACCCACCTCATACAACACATACACAAGCCACATACTATGTATACACACCACATACTATATATACTCCACATACAATATATACACAAGCCACATCTAATATATAAAGCTCAAGTGTGTGTGTATGTATGTATGCATGTGTGTATGTCCAGGATTGGCATCCGCACCGTCGCAGCTACAGCCACAAAATTTGGCACAGTCACACGTCTGGACCCCGAGAGTGTCCTAGGCTATGTTGTGAGGTGAAATTTCTGCCCCACGTGTTCCAATTCACCAAACAATTTTGCCCCTATCTACATAATGGGGAAAAAGTGTGTGTGTGTGTGTATTAAGCCCCGCCCCTCATTATGATGTCATAATGGTTGAGTATGAGATGGAGGATGTGTGATGGGTATATGGGCACTGAACTATGGGATGGAGGATATGTATGACGGGTATATGGGCAAGGGACTATGGGATGGAGGATGTGTGATTGGTATATGGGCACTGGACTATGGGATGGAGGATATGTATGACGGGTATATGGGCATGGGACTATGGGATGGCGGATATGTATGATGGGTATATGGGCATGGGACTATGATATGAAGGATGTGTGATGGGTTTATGGGCACTCTACTATGGGATGGTGAATATGTATGATGGGCATATGGGCATGGGACTATGGGATGGAGGTTGTGTGATGGGTATATGGGCATGGGACTATGGGATGGAGGTTGTGTGATGGGTATATGGGCATGGGACTATGGGATGGAGGATGTGTGATGGGTATATGGGCACTCGACTGTGGGATGGAGGATATGTATGATGGGTATATGGGCACGGGCCTATGGGATCGTGGATATGTATGATGGGTGTATGGGCACAAGACTATGGGATGGAGGATAATTATAATTTGCTATAACTAACCACAGTTAGTTACTATGCCCGGGCAGCGCCGGGCTCTTCAGCTAGTATTATATAAAAGAAAAAAGGGGTTCGGTACCATTTTAGCCAGTTGAAAAATAATGCATAGCATATTATATACACACACACACACACACCATACTATATACACACCACATACACACCTCATACTATAAACCAGGAGCATTGCTAGAGTCCTATAAGATCAGGGGCCCAAGCCCCAAAGTGCATATTTCCCCATATAACTCCCCTAAGCCATTTAAAATATCATCTATACATACATAATTACAGTATACCAATGTTGCTAACCAAAAATACACAATGCAAAGACCAATATTATCAACATGCTACTTTAAAATATGGCTACACAATGTCCACTACCATCACCACTACACAGCGAATACATATTATAATAAGCAATATTATTATAAGAAAGCTGACTACACAGACACAAATGGAACCAAGATTAAGCTGGCTGGCTTAGTGATAGAAAACAAAGAGTGGTTATTAATGGGGCATACTCAGATTGGGCCAGGGTTACTAGTGGGGTACCACAGGGTTCTGTATTGGGCCCCCTACTATTTAATATATTTATTAATGATCTAGTGGATGGCTTACACAGTAAAATATCAGTATTTGCAGATGATACAAAACTATGTAAGGTAGTTAACACAAAGGAGGACAGTTTGCAACTACAGACAGATTTGAGTAAATTGGAGAATTGAGCTGAAAAATGGCAAATGAGGTTTAACACAGATAAGTGTAAGGTTATGCACATGGGAAGGAGAAACAGATGCTATAATTACTTACTAAATGGAAAACTGCTGGGGAAATAAGACATGGAAAAAGACTTAGGCATCTTAGTCAATAAGAAGCTAAATTGGAGTGCCCAGTGTCAGGCAGCTGCCAGCAAAGCAAATAGGGTCATGGGATGCATTAGAAGAGGTCTGGGGACACGAGATGAAAACATAATTCTCCCTCTGTACAAATCTCTCGTCAGACCACACTTGGAGTATTGTGTGCTATTTTGGACGTCGGTGCTCAAGAAAGACATTACTGAACTAGAAAGTGTTCAAAGGCGGGCTACTAAAATGATAAATGGAGTTGGTTCACTACAATACCCAGAAAGGTTATCAAAATTAGGTCTATTTACTCTAGAAAAGAGAAGACTTAGGGAAGACCTAATATATATGTACAAGTATATCAGAGGGCAATACAGAGATCTCTCCAATGAACTGTTTGTACTAAGGACTGTGACAAGAACAAGGGGGCATTCTCTTCGTTTGGAGGAAAGACAATTTCTGCACCAGCATAGAAGAGGGTTCTTCACGGTAAGAGCAGTGAGGCTCTGGAATTCTCTTCCTGAGGAAGTGGTGATGGCCAACTCATTGAATGAATTTAAGAAAGGAATGGATGCTTTTCTTGTGAGTAACAGTATACAAGGTTATGAATAACATAATATTATAGGCAGATGATTGACCCAGCTTAGGGGAAGGAATTTTTTCCCTATGGAGAAAATTGGCTTCTACTCTGTGGGTTTTTTGCCTTCCCCAGGATCAACAATGCAGAACAGCTGCACTAAAATAGGCTGAACTAGATGGACATAAGTTCTTCCTTCAGCCTTCAAAACTATGTCACTATGTTATTACTACGTAGATAAGGGAACTGAGATATGGGAGCAAAACCGATCTTACTACAAAGATAAGGGAGCAGAACCAAGCTTAATACAAAGCTATAGGAGCAGAACCGAGACTACTACAGAGCTATGGGAGCAGAATCAAGCTTACTAGAGAGATATGGGAGTGGGTCGCCCTCCCAGGGCCGTGGGGTACTCGGTACCGGGCCGGTGTCAGTGGGACGTGTCACAGCAGTGGTGACCCAGACCGTGGCCCTGGTCGCCCAAGTAATAGGAAGATGTGAATAGTGAAATGTAGTTAGATGAATAGTTCGTGACGCCACCTGAGGTGTTCGGTAAGGGAGGTGTTAAGCCAACACTGCATGCAGATCCTCCAGGACAGATGGCGTGGTGCAGCAATGATGATATAGCCCTCCACAGGCAGGGCTGTTGTCCCAGGGCGGTGTAGATGTGGAGACACTTAGGTGATGTATTGTCTGGCGCAGGGGATGTAGCAGTGTCAGGCAGACGGACGCAGGAAGGAATGGAGGACACCAGGGCATGTACTTCCAAAGCTTTACTCACAGTCTGTAGTGCCCGCTTCTGTGCCGTGTCCTTCGGGACAGGGACTCAGTCAACCTCCAGGCAAGATGGAAAGCTCCCTTCTACACTCCGCCAACTTATATGCCTTTCCTGAAGGTCTCCTCTAAAGCGCCTTTAAGTGTGAAGATCTCCAGTACCGTGTTACACTGGAGTTCCTCCTGACAGATGTTCCCAAGAACTCTACTTGCACGGCAGACAGCTGTAGCCTGCTTCGTGGACTCTCTACTCCTAAGTCCCGGCTCTCTATCTGTATTGCTGTTGTGCCCTTTGGTCGCCCTCGCACACCAAGGGCAGCGGGGTACTCGGTACCGGGCCAGTGTCAAGGTGGGAATGTGTCACATCAGCGGTGACCCGGTCCGTGGCCCTGGGTGCCCAATATCAATGGCGGTAATGTTAATGGTGTTAAAGTTTATTAGAATAGTTCGTGATGCCACCCGTGGTGTTTGGCAAGTAAGATGTTGAGCCAACGCTGTATGCAGATCCGCTGGGACTGATGGTGTGGTGCAGCAAAGATGGTGTAGCTCCCCACAGGTGGAGCTGTAGTCCCAGGGCAGTGTAGGTGCAATGGATGAGGAGAGGCGCAGAATGGTATGGAGGCTGGTACCCAGGTGTAGTGGTGCGGGAATAACTGGAGGACACCCGAGTATGTGGTTCCAAAGCTTTACTCACTGTTTGCAGTTCACTCCACTGCCTGCCTCCGTACTGTGTTCTCCAGGTCAGGGCTCCAGCCAACCTCCAGGCAGGATAGGATACTCCCTTCCACACTCCGCCAACACGTACCTTACTGAATGACTCCTCCAATGCGCCTTTAGGTGCGAAGCACTCCAGTACTTAGTTACCCTGGAATGCCTCTCTCTAGGTGTTCCTAGTCTTTGCTTGTATGACAGACAGCTGTAGCCTGCTTCGGGGACTCCTCACTGCGTCCCGGCTCTCTATTCAGTTGCTGTTGTGTCCTGTTGTGAGTTCATTTTCCCCTTCGTCACTGAGGTCTGGTGAACTCCCTATTCTGGTAAAGGAAGGTAATGAGTCTGATTATCAGGCACCTGAGCCTGATGATGATGACTGGCTGAGTGGAGTCACGGACTGGATATAAGGCTGCCGACGCCCTTCTGCCCTGCGGGTGATTTCTCTGTGGACTTCTAGGAGACCAGTCTGATTCCTGCTCCTCTAAAGCTAAGTTTTCTGCTTTGCCTGTTAGCATTTGTGTTTGTTTTTGTTTGCCTTGCTTTTCTGGATTCTGCCATTCCCTGCTGGGGTGAGCTGAATCTCTTTTTGCCGGTTGCTCTGTCTTCAGAATATTCCTGAGTACTGACATAGCTTTTTGAAGCCTAGCGTCTTCAGGGCCTTTTTCACTGTCAGTTTGTTGGCTCTTATTTTCATAGGGTTTTTCACGGATTGCAGACAGCAGCCTTCCTGTCCTTTCCTATCTAGTTAGCTTGGGCCCCGTCTTTGCTCAGTCTATGTGCCCACGCTAGCATTTTTAAACGCTCAGGAAAAGGATCCCCTTCCCAGAAATCGCGCGTCTTTTTCGCGCGTTTTTTGCGCGATTTTTGACGCGATTTTGACTCGTTTTTGACGCTTTTTTTGACACGCAATTTCTGGGATCATTGGGGATGGCTAAAAACGCTCAGCAATGCGGAAATTAATGAGCATGCTGCGTTTTTAGCCGCTAAGCG
Organism: Dendrobates tinctorius; assembly: GCF_039654945.1. NCBI lineage: Eukaryota > Metazoa > Chordata > Amphibia > Anura > Dendrobatidae > Dendrobates > Dendrobates tinctorius. The sequence goes on from NW_027361711.1 coordinate 32,743,126, forward strand.
ATTCCTGAGCGGTTAAAAACGCATGCATTGGCACAAAAAGCCAAAAATGCATGCTAATTAATTTGTTGCATCTTTTAAGCATTTCTGCAGCATCTGAGCCGGCTCAAACGCTGCAGAAACGCTTAAAAAAATGCATCGTGTGCACACAGCCTTAGTGTTCTTTCTTCTTGCTTCACCGTCATTATATGTTGGGGGCTGCCTTATGCTTTGGGGTCTGCTCTGGGGCAGTTTAGATTTCCCTTTCTGTCTTTAGGCTTTATAGTCCTCCGGATGTGATCGTGGGGTCTAGGGCATTGTAGGAACCCCCCACGGCTACTGCTAGTTGTGTTGATAGGTTCAGGGGTCTGCAATCCGATAGCTGCCAACTTCTCTGGTTTTCTGGACTTAGCTAGCATTTCTATTTTTGCCTCCTACGGTGACTCATTCATAACAGTGTCCCAAGTCTATGATGGAAGCAAGGTGTTAGCGGATCACTACTCCTCCGGTGTCTGTTGCCGGACATAAAGATCCAATCAACCTCGGGGACCGGGCCCCGGCCTTTGCGCTCTCTGGACTGGAAGGGTTCTCTATCTTTCTTCAACCAGCTTCCCACTGTCCTTCTATTCTCCTTCGTTCCGATCTGTTCTATCTGTCTTATGGAAGGTTAGGTTATCAATCTCTTTCTCTGTTTTTCTCGTGCCAGCAGCCCAGATCACTGGGACCTGCTGCAGCACGTCCTTCAGACACCCATCTTCTCTCTTCTCTCTCCAACTAACCAACCAACTCCTCCCTAACTCTCACTCTTCCCACTCTTTTATATCATCTCACTCCACCCGCCTCCCAACACATCTCGTGTTACGAAGCAGGGTTCCACGAGGGGTGCTCTGCTAACCCCCAGCCTGAAGCTGTTAGGTGGCCCCATTGAACTATCCTGTGTGTGGAATGCAGGTGTGGAGGTCAGGAGTTCCCACCTTACCTGGATGGTGGGGCACTACACCTTAGAGAAGGTGCAGTACCTCTGTGGCGACTGAAGCCTCAGGGGCGCCACATACCCCCCCCGTTTAACACAGCACGTCCGCGGGTTGTAAGACAACAAAAGGTACAATACAGGAACACACAAAAATTTTTAAATGCTATTCAACAATACTTATCTAATCTTCCTAATGTAGGAGGCACATTTCTTAAACATTACAAACAGCTTAACTTCCTATCTTAGTATCAAAAATTTACTTAAGTGCAATTCATAGATCAAAGTGCAATTATTCTTTCTCTCTCTTTCTACTGGATGCAAGACACTGACTATCTGTACTTGGCCTGTCACCTGTCACTTTCAATTCTTCAGTCTTTATTCAATTCTCACATTCTATCTCAAAACTTTTCTAATTCCCTGTATCAAATATTCTATAAAAGACATTTACTTTCCACAAGACACAACATTATCAAATAGGTTATCATAAAACAATCAAAGATTCTTGCAAAGTGTGATGTGAGACTTAGGTAGATCTCCTGGAGTGGACCCGCTGGACGATGGCAACGAATCTCCCACGGGCGAGCTGGCCAGGTGGACCACCCCCTATACAGGGAGTGTTTGGGGCAGGCCCGCGGGTAACTATCACCACGGCAGCTGGTACCCAGAGAGAATACAGGAGAGCTGGCAAGGGGCCAGAGATGCTGGCGGAGGACCTCCCCAGAAACAAGAATACGGATGGCGGACAGGTCAGGAACACAGGCGATACGGAGGGAAGCAGGCACGAACTGGAGAACTCAGCCAGGGGACCAGGACAGACCGGAGCACGAGCTCAGACTTCCAGATCCTAGGAGAGAGGACAGTGGAGAAGACGGGTAAGCTACAGGCAGGGAGGCAACGGGGGTGCATACAGAGACAAGGGCCAGAATCACCGCCAGCAGGAAGAGGCCGCCTGATATAGGGAGTCATGGCAGGGACTTCCGGGTCATGACCCCTCCCAGCGCAAGGTGAGGAGAGCGCGTGGCCTCAGGAGGGGTAGAGAGCACGCGTGCTCCTGACCACAGTGTGTGCGCGCACGCCCGCCGAGGAACAGGAAGCTGAACCGGGGCGCGCGCCCGACGGGACACAGGAGACGAGGCAGGAGCGAGTGCCGGGAACAAGAGACGGGGAAAGGAGGAGCGCGGAGAAGGCCGAGGCAGCCGGGACCGCGGCGTGGAGGCCGCCAGATAGTGGGCAGACTGCCGGCAGAAGAGAAGGTATCGGTGGGGGCTGCGGCGGCAGCAGCGTGACAGTACCCCCCCTCCCTACGCGCCCCCCTCCGCAGAGTGGAAAAAACTTAGCCAAAATTCGAGGAGCCCGAATATTCTCCCGAGGCTCCCAGGACCTCTCCTCAGGACCAAAGCCCTTCCAATCGACCAGAAAAAAGGTCCTCCCCCTTCGCTTCTTCATGGTCAAAATGTCTTTAACCTCAAACTCATTGTCAGCAGAGACAGGCGGCGGCGACTGAGTGGCAGAGGTTTGGAAGCGATTGAGGATGACCGGTTTTAGAAGGGAGACATGAAAAGCACTGGGGATGCGGAGTGAGGCGGGAAGTCGCAGTTTGTAGGAGACGTCGTTAATACGAGCCAATACCTCAAAGGGTCCAATATAGCAGGGACCCAGTTTATGTGAAGGGATCTTGAGACGAATGAACTTGGAGGACAGCCAAACTTTATCACCAGGGTGATATGGCAGGGAATCCAGGCGCCTTTTGTCTGCGTGTCTCTTTACCTTGTCGCGTGCTAACTCGAGAGCGGCCTTTGTCTCCTGCCAGATCCTGGAGAAATCCCCGGACAGATCAGCCGCCAGTACACCCGAGGCAGAGGGAACCGGTAGAGGTACACCTGGATGCTGCCCGTAGAGAACAAAAAAAGGAGATTTGCCAGAAGACTCGCTGACGTGGTTATTATAGGTGAACTCTGCCCACGGGAGTAAGTCTGACCAGTCGTCCTGGTGGGCATTAGAAAAGTGCCGGAGATAGTTCACCAAATTCTGGTTAGTCGGCTCCGCTTGACCATTGGACTGTGGATGGTAAGATGAGGAGAAGTCAAGTGTGACATCCATCGACTTGCATAGGGCTCTCCAAAATCGAGAGGTAAATTGGACTCCTCTGTCAAAAACAATATGTTGGGGTAGTCCATGGAGACGGAAGATGTGGTGAACGAAAACTTTTGCCAAGTCTCGTGCTGAAGGTAACCCGGGGAGAGAGATGAAATGGCCATCTTAGAGAATCTGTCTACCACCACAAGGACGACGGTACAATCTGCAGACCTGGGTAGATCGGTAATGAAATCCATGGCAATGTGTTGCCAAGGGGACAATGGAACTGGAAGCGGATGCAGAAGACCGGAAGGCAACTGCCTAGGCACCATGGTTTTAGCACAGGACGGACAGGAAGCGGCAAAATCTCGGACATCCAGGGGAAGAGTCGGCCACCAGTAGTAGCGGGAGACAAGGACAAGTGTTTTTTTAAGGCCGACATGACCAGCAAGTTTGGAAGCATGCCCCCAGTGTAGGATCTGTCTTCGGTCCTTCTCTGCCACGAAAGTCTTACCACGTGGCGGCGAGATGAGAGAGAGAGGTGCCACCGTGATGAGCCTGGATGGATCGAGATATGTGTGGGTTCCTCCTCCAAATCTGCAGAAAGGAAGGACCTGGACAAAGCGTCAGCCTTGAGGTTCTTGTTGCCGGGACGAAAGTGCAGATCAAAATCGAATCGGCCGAAGAACAGAGACCACCTGGCCTGCCGAGGATTGCGTCTGTGCCGATTGAAGGTAAGCCAGATTTTTATGGTCCGTGTAGATTGTAAATGGATGTAGGGCTCCCTCTAATAAGTACCTCCATTCCTCCAGAGCTAATTTGATGGCAAGCAGTTCCCGGTCTCCGATGGAATAGTTTCGCTCCGAAGTGGAGAAGGACTTGGAAAAGAAACCGCACGTAACAAGTCTACCAGAGGGAGATTTTTGAGACAGAACTGCTCCGGCCCCAGTTGCGGAAGCATCCACCTCGAGGATGAAAGGTTTATCGGCTTCTGGGCGATGGAGCACGGGTGCCGTGGCGAATGCGTGTTTCAGAGACAAGAAGGCGTTCTCGGCTTCAGGGGACCAGGCGTGCGGGTTAGCTCCCTTACGGATCAAAGAGGAGATAGGACCAGTCAAAGAGGAAAAATGAGGAATGAACTGCCGGTAGTAATTTGCGAAGCCAAGAAATCGCTGAATGGCTTTTACCCCATGGGGACGCGGCCAGTTAAGCACGGCAGATACTTTCTCCGGGTCCATGCATAAGCCTGAGTCGGAGATGACGTATCCTAGGAATGGAAGGGTGGACTGTTCAAAGGCGCATTTCTCCAGCTTAGCATATAGGCGATTCTCCCTTAGGCGTAACAGTACTCGACGGACATCTCTCCTGTGGGCGGGCAGATCGGGAGAGAAGACGAGGATATCATCCAGATATACGACCACACAGGAGTACAGAAGGTCTCGGAAAATGTCATTTACAAATTCCTGAAAGACTGCGGGGGCGTTGCACAAACCGAATGGCATGACGAGATACTCGTAGTGCCCATCCCTGGTGTTAAAAGCAGTATTCCATTCATCTCCAGAGCAAATACGGATGAGATTGTAGGCTCCACGGAGATCCAGTTTGGTAAAGATTCGCGCCCCTCGCAGCCGGTCGAATAACTCGGGGATGAGAGGTAGGGGGTTATTTGTTCTTGATAGTGATTTCATTAAGACCCCGATAGTCGATACACGGGCAAAGGGACCCATCCTTCTTCTTGACAAAAAAGAAACCTGCTCCGGCAGGTGAAGATGACTTCCGGATAAAGCCCCTGGCCAAATTCTCCTGAACGTACTCAGTCATGGCTTGGGATTCGAGCGGACTCAAAGGATAGATTCGCCCCTGGGGCGGAGTTGAACCTGGAACAAACTCGATCGGGCAATCATATGGCCAGTGCGGTGGAAGAGTCTCTGCCTCCTTTTTGTCAAAGACGTCAGCAAAGGCCAAGTAGGCCGGGGGCAGATCCGCTGGACCCAAGTCAGGTAGCGAAGTCATGAGAGGTTGTACCGGAAGAAGACATTTAGTCTGGCAGAAACGACCCCAACGAAGAATGTCTCCAGAGCGCCAATCCAAGACGGGTTTGTGTATCCTCAACCATGGAAGACCCAGAAGCAAGGTGTGGGACAGTGACGGCAGCACGAAGAAGGCTATCTTCTCACGGTGCAGGACCCCGATCTGTAACTCCACCTCTTCGGTGACCAAAGTGACGGTCTCGCGCAGGGGAACACGGTCGACTGAAGCTAACTGCTGGGGAACCTCCAAGGACCTGACAGGTATCTGCAATCTTTTTACCGCCTCGGGTTGGATGAAGTTCCCTGCAGCCCCTGAGTCAATATAGGCCACCTCAGAAAAATGTTTGGATCCCAGGACAAACAAAACAGAGAGGGTCAAGGGTAGAGAGGTATCACAGACACCTAGGGAGGCCTCTCTTACCTGTCCTAGGCTGAGGCGTTTCCCGGCCTCACTGGACAGGAACGCAGAAGATGGGAGGCGCTGCCACAATAGAGACAAAGACCATGTGTAAGTCTCTCCTGGCAACGCAGCTCTGCTGGTCTGAGTCAGTCCACTTGCATGGGCTCCAAAGCTGACGCCACGGTGGTAGGTCGTGGGCGAGGAGGACTGCGTGGAGAAGGGGAAAAATGAGAAGGCCTTCTCTCCCTGGCGGCTTCGCGGGAGCGCTCCTGGAAACGCAGATCAATTCGCGTTTGCAGACAGATGAGGTCCTCCAAAGACGTGGGTGTGTCTCTCCCAGCCAACTCGTCTTTGATTCGAGCCGACAAGCCACGCCAAAAAGCCCCCACTAGGGCCTCGTTGTTCCATCCAAGCTCGGAGGACACTGTACGGAACTGGATGGCATACTGTCCCACAGAGAGAGCACCCTGGTGGAGGTTAAATAAGGACTCGGTGGCTGAGACCAGGCGACCGGGCTCATCGAAGACTCTACGAAAGGTCTCTAAGAAGGTCGCAAGCTGGGAGACTAACGGGTCGTCACTTTCCCACAAGGGATTTACCCAAGCCAGCGTCTCACCCTCCAAATGGGATACCACAAAGGCCACCTTGGCCCGGTCGGTAGGATACTGCAGGGGCGTCAACTCAAAATGCAGCTGGCATTGGCTAATGAACTGCCGCCTGAACAGGGGCAGCAGCAGCGGTCTGGAGAGCTAGTAGGGGTTTATCCACCGAGGCCATGTAATTCAGAATGTGGGCCTGGGTGTCGCGCTGCTGAGCAAGCTCCTGCTGGAGGCTGGAGATCTGAGAGGCAGTCCCTGGATCGGAGGCTTGCAAAGAGGAAAGACGGGACTCCATAGATTTGAGGAATGACATGATCCTCGCCTGATTTTCTCGGAGGAACAAAAGTTCCTTCTGGGTCGGGGTACCAGCGGGATCCATGGCCTGATTATTCTGTGATTTGAGACTTAGGTAGATCTCCTGGAGTGGACCCGCTGGACCGTGGCAACGAACCTCCCACGGGCGAGCTGGCCAGGTGGACCACCCCCTATACAGGGAGTGTTTGGGGCAGGCCCCGCGGGTAACTATCACCACGGCAGCTGGTACCCAGAGAGAATACAGGAGAGCTGGAAAGGGGCCAGAGATGCTGGTGGTGGACCTCCCCAGAAACAGGAATACAGATGGCGGACAGGTCAGGAACACAGGCGAGACGGAGGGAAGCAGGCTCGAACTGGAGAACTCAGCCAGGGGACCAGGACAGACCGGAGCACGAGCTCAGACTTCCAGATCCTAGGAGAGAGGACAGTGGAGAAGACAGGTAAGCTACAGGCAGGGAGGCAACGGGGGTGCACACAGAGACAAGGGCCAGGAGCGGGCGCCGGGAACGAGAGACGGGGAAAGGAGGAGCGCGGAGAAGGCCGAGGCAGCCGGGACCGCGGTGTGGAGGCCGCCAGAGAGTGGACAGACTGCGGCAGAAGAGAAGGTATTGGCGGAGGCTGCGGTGGCAGCAGCGTGACACAAAGGTGCTGAACATTGCTCCCAGCCGGGCTTTCTTGCTGTGTCCCTTGAGGTAGACATCATTCCTCGAAAAGTGTCCATGCAAAAACATTATCTTCGCAAAGTGTCTTTATATGTAAAACCAAGAAAGGGCACCTAAAGAGGTGCAACTATTTACAATAAAAGTTTTTGGATTAATCAGTGTCTATGATCTCCACAGTTCCATTTCAAAAACAACGCTGCCAATCAAAACTGGGCAACATGATGAACAAAAAGGCAAAGGCACAACTGGTGCAACAAACTCTCCTGGGTAACAAGATTTAGTAAATTATTTCAATTGTGGTCCCCTCCTGGGGTTCTGGTAGCTGAACTGGAACTGTTCTCAGAGGTGGTATCTTCGTCCCGTTGGCTACTTGCTAGCCGCATATACTCAATCTCCCATACAGAGGGATAGGGACTGGTGGGGCCCAGGGAAAGGGCCATGGATATTTCTACTGTCTGCGGGGATATGGGTCCCTCCAGTTCCATAGGAAGTTCAGGAGATGGTGCCGCAGCCTGAGGCCGCCAGCCAGGAACAACTTGATCATCTCCCCTATAGGCACTGCAGCCGGGGATCATCGGCGAAGGTCAGTGGGCCCGTTCCTATCTGTGGGTTCCGCTCCCAAAACCAGGGTCAGACCGGGGGTAGCGATCATACCTGGCGTTTCCAGCCGCGGTTCCGGCTCCGGTTCCTGGTGGTAGATGGCAGCAGCCGCAACTCCCGGAGTGACTGGTGGAGTAGGCCGCAGTTGGATCCGTGCCGGGACCAGGCCGGTCTCAGCTGGGGTTGACGGTGGAGGCCGGTGCCACCGCGCCCGATCCAGGCAGAGACACGGTCCCGGTCCTCCATTCTGTTCCAGAGCCTTCATGTATCTCCTCCGGACGGGGCTCCCCCAATGACAATATCTGTTGTGAGGCGGTGGCAGACGCAGCTGAGGATGGATCAGCGGTCGCAACCTCCGCGTAGGCGGCCTAGGGGCGAGTGACTTCTCCCCTCCCTGTTCTTCTGTCTTCTCATCTGCTTTCATGATGGCATTCTGGCGTTCTCCTTGCTCCGCCCTTCTGCTCGCCAGAGGCTTCATCTGCCCCTCCTTCTGGGGGCGGCATCTTCTTCCAGCGCCTCCATACCAAGCCAGTATACGAACCCCTCGGGGGGGTGGGCCATGCATCGGTCACATAGTAATTCAGGCAGGGATAGCCCAAGACTCTTTGCGGTCTTTTCTTAGGACCTCCCATCTCTTCACGCCCTTCTTCTCCGCACCAGTGGCCATTTCTAATGTCCATTTTACAGTCTATTTAATTTGGTCTTCTGCACATTTTCAAAAGTTGTAAATCCAAGGCACACAGAACCCGATGGCATCGGGTCTCGTCATCCTGTTCGTGACGCCAAAATTGGGTCGCCCTCGCACACCCAGGGCAGCGGGGTACTCGGTAGCGGGCCGGTGTCAAGGTGGGAATGTGTCACAGCAGCGGTGACCCGGTCCGTGGCCCTGGGCGCCCAATATCAATGGCGGTGATGTTAATGGTGTTAAAGTTTATTAGAATAGTTTGTGACGCCACCCGTGGTGTTTGGCAAGTAAGATGTTGAGTCAACGCTGCATGCAGATCCGCCGGGACTGATGGTGTGGTGCAGCAAAGATGGTGTAGCTCCCCACAGGTGGAGCTGTAGTCCCAGGGCAGTGTAGGTGCAATGGATGAGGAGAGGCGCAGAATGGTATGGAGGCTGGTACCCAGGTGTAGTGGTGCGGGAATAATTGGAGGACACCCGAGTATGCGGTTCCAAAGCTTTACTCACTGTTTGCAGTTCACTCCACTGCCTGCCTCCGTACTGTGTTCTCCAGGTCAGGGCTCCAGCCAACCTCCAGGCAGGATAGGATTCTCCCTTCCACACTCCGCCAACATGTACCTTACTGAACGACTCGTCCAATGTGCCTTTAGGTGCGAAGCACTCCAGCACTTGGTTACCCTGGAATGCCTCTCTCTAGGTGTTCCTAGTCTTTACTTGTATGACAGACAGCTGTAGCCTGCTTCGGGGACTCCTCACTGCGTCCCGGGTCTCTATTCAGTTGCTGTTGTGTCCCAAGTCTATGATGGGAGCAAGGCGTTAGCGGATCACTACTCCTCCAGTGTCTGTTGCCGGACATAAAGATCCAATCAACCTTGGGGACCGGCCCTGGCCTTTGTGCTCTCTGGACTGGAAGGGTTCTCTATCTTTCTTCAACCTGCTTCCCACCGTCCTTCTATTCTCCTTCATTCCGATCTGTTCTATCTCTCTTATGGAAGGTTAGGTTATCAATCTCTTTTTCTGTCTTTCTCGTGCCAGCAGCCCAGATCACTGGGACCTGCTGCAGCATGTCCTTCAGACACCCATCTTCTCTCTTCTCTCTCCAACTAACCAACCAACTCCTCCATAACTCTCACTCTTCCCACTCTTTTATATCATCTCACTCCACCCGCCTCCCAGCACATCTCGTGTTATGAAGCAGGGTTCCACGAGAGGTGCTCTGCTAACCCCCAGCCTGAAGCTGTTAGGTGGCCCCACTGAACTATCCTGTGTGTGGAATGCAGGTGTGGAGCGTGGTCAGGCGTTCCCACCTTACCTGGATGGTGGGGCACTACACCTTAGGAGAAGGTGCAGTACCTCTATGGCGACTGAAGCCTCAGGGGCACCACACCCTCAAGTCTTAGATGGGAGTAGTGCATTTACAGCCCACTATTCCACTGGTCTCTGCTGCAGAACCATTAGCGTTCGTACAACCTTGGGGACCGGGAGCCGGCCTTTCGCTTAGAACTTCTAGGCAGGGTTCTTCCTCTAACCCACGTCCTCTGTGTTCCCTTTTACTCCTACGTTCCGTGCTTGTCCTTTCCCTTCTATGGAAGCTCAGGCTTCAGGTCAACGTCCTTCTCCTTCTTTTCTTTCCTTTCCCGTGCCAGCTGGCTCAGGTCACTGAGGCAGCTGCAGCACTTCTTCCATCCCTTCTTCCAGGGATCCCCACTCCTCCCGAGTGGCTTCCTTCCTCACTGACCTCCTGTCAGACTGACTTGTCATCCTAAACCATCCCACTCATATATATATTCTGAACTACACCCACCTCCCAGCACGTCTAGTGTTCCAAGCAGGAAACCACCAAAGGTGCTCTGCCTCTCTCTAAGCAAAGAGCCGCAATGTGGTTGTGCTGAACTACTCTATTGTGTGGGGTGCGAGTGTTGGAGTGTGGTCAGGAGCCTCCAACTTACCTGGATGGTCCTTAGTAGAAGGTGCAGTACCTCTGTGGCGACTGAGCTTCAGGGGCACCACATACCCCCCCGTTAAACACAGCACATCCGCGGGCTTCAAGGTAAGCAAAGTTGACAGCACAGGAACATGCAAATTTTTGCAATGCTGAATAAACTTTTCTTATACTAAACTTTCCAATATGAGAGGCACTCGCTCTTGAACGTTGCAAACAGTTATTGATTAACTACCTAAAATTCTAAGTCAAAAAGTGCAATTTTTCCATACCATACTTAATTCAAAGTGCTATTATCTGTTACTCACTATCACTTCAGTATTCTTCATCTTTCCATCTCTAGTACACATTTCTTTTCTCTCTCTAGTGCACATTCTCTCAAGTGACAACCGTGATGCCTGGTTCATCATATACTTTTTCAATTCTTTATTCAAATCTCTCATCTCTGTATCAAAACATTCCTAATTCTATATAAAAGCTATCATAAGACACATTATGAAATACTTCACGTTAAAACTTTCAACAATAATTCTTGTAAGTGCTGGACACCGCTTCCAGCCGGGATCTCTTGCAGTGCCCTTTGATTGGAGTCATGCTCCAATGAGGTAGACTTAATCTTCGCAATGTGTCCATATGTAAAACCAAGAGAGGGCACCTAAAGAGGTGCAACTATTTACAAATAAAAGTTTTTGGATCACTCCAAGTTCATGATCGCTAGTTCAATATGAAGGCTGCCAACAACACAGGGCAACACTGGGAAAGCAAAAGCTAACCATGATGGTCAAAAATAAAACAAGAGGCACAACGGTGCAAATAAACCCTCCTGGGTCACGAGAGTTAGTGCAAATTTTAGTGCTGGTCCCCTCCTGGGGTTCTGGAAGCTGTTGCTGGGGTACTGCTACCAGATGAAATACTTTGGGTGTCTGCACCCTGCTGGTTACTTGATAGTTGCATATACTCTGCCTCCTACAGGGAGAGATAGGGACTGGTCGGAGTAATTGAAAGGGCCATAGAAATGTCTACTACCTGCGGGGACGGCATATCCGCCACCTCCGATGGCTCTTCTGCTGCCGTTGGAGACTCAGCCGGCGTTGTCACTGGTTCCTCGGGGTCAGACTCTTTGGTGTCCATCGGGACCTCGGCTGGCAGCACTGCAGCCTGAGGCTGCCGGCGGAGGTCAATTGGGCCATTCCTATCTGTGGGTTCCGTTCCCAAGACTAAGGTCAGGTCGGGGGCGGTGATCGTACCTTGTGCCTCCAGGCGAGGTTCCGGTCCCGGCACCGGGTAGTGGACAGTGGCAGCCGCAACTCTCAGAGTTGATGATGGGATGGGCCGCAGTTGAATCCGGGCAGGGGCAAGGTCGGCCTCGGCCGGGGTCATCGGTGGAGGCTGGTGTAACAGCGCCCGGCCCAGACGGAGACGCGGTCAATGCCCTCCGTTCTGCTCCAGAGCCCTCATATATCTCCTCTGGACGGGACTCACTGAATGGCAATATCGGTTGTAAGGTGGTGGCAGCCGCTGCAGAGGATGTATCAGCAGTCGCAGCCTTCGCAGGGGCGGCCTGGGGGTGAGTGACTTCTCCTCCCCCCGTTTTTCTGTCTTCTCTTCTCTTTTCATCATGGCGTTCTGGCGTTCTTCTCCCTCCTCTCTCGGCCCCTTTCTTGCCACTGGCTTCTGCCCCTCCTTCTGGGTGCAGTGTCTTCTTCCAGCTCCTCCATACCAAGCCAGTATACGAACCCCTCAGGGGGGGGCCATGTTGCTGTTACATAGTAATTCAGGCAGGGGAGGCCCAAGACTCTTCGCAGTCTTTTCCTAGGACCTCCCATCTCTTCACCCCCTTCTTCTCCACGCCAACGGCCATTTTTAATGTTCATTTCACAGTCTATCAAACTGGGTCTTCTGCACATTGTCACAAGATTTAAGTCCAACAAATCCCGGCCGCACAGAACCCGATGGCATCGGGTCTCGTCATCCTGTTGGTGACGCCAAGTTGGGTTGCCCTCCCAGGGCTGTGGGGTACTCTGTACCGGGCCGGTGTCAGTGGGACGTGTCACAGCACGGTAACCCGGACCGTGGCCCTGGGCGCCCAAGAAATTAGAAGTTGTGAATAATGAAATGTAGTTAGATGAATAGTTTGTGACGCCACCTGTGGTGTTCGGCAAGGGAGGCGTTAAGCCGACGCTGCATGCAGATCCTCCAGGACAGATGGTGTGGTGCAGCAATGATGGTATAGCCCTCCACAGGCAGCGCTGTTGTCCCAGAGCAGTATAGATGTGGAGACACTTGGGTGATGTAGTGTCTGGCGCAGGGGATGTAGCAGTGTCAGGCAGATGGACGCAGGAAGGAATAGAGGACACCAGGGCATGTAGTTCCAAAGCTTTACTCACAGTCTGTAGTGCCCGCTTCTGTGCCGTGTTCTCCGGGTCAGGGACTCAGTCAACCTCCAGGCAAGATGGAAAGCTCCCTTCCACACTCCGCCAACTTATATGCCTTTCCTGAAGGTCTCCTCTAAAGCGCCTTTAAGTGTGAAGATCTCCAGTACCGTGTTACACTGGAGTTCCTCCTGACAGATGTTCCCAAGAACTCTACTTGCATGGCACACAGCTGTAGACTGCTTCGGGGACTCTCTACTCCTAAGTCCCGGCTCTCTATCCTTATTGCTGTTGTGCCCTCAAGTCGTAGATGGGAGTAGTGCATTTACAGCCCACTACTCCACCAATGTCTGCTGCAGAACCATTAGCGTTCGTACAACCTCGGGGACCTGGCCCCGGCCTTGCACTTAGAACTTCTAGGCAGGATTCTTCCTCTAACCCACGTCCTCTGTGTTCCCTTTTACTCCTACATTCCGTGCTTGTCCTTTCCCTTCTATGGAAGCTCAGGCTTCAGGTCAACGTCCTTCTCCTTCTTTCCTTTCCTTTCCTTTCCCGTGCCAGCTGGCTCAGGTCACTGAGGCAGCTGCAGCACTTCTTCTTCCATCCCTTCTTCCAGGGATCCCCACTCCTCTCGAGTGGCTTCCTTCCTCACTGACCTCCTGTCAGACTGATTTGTCATTCTAAACCATCCCACTCATATATATATTCTGAACTCCACCCACTTCCCAGCACGTCTAGTGTTCCAAGCAGGGAACCACCAAAGGTGCTCTGCCTCTCTCTAAGCAAAGAGCCGCAATGTGGTTGTGGTGAACTACTCTATTGTGTGGGGTGCGAGTGTTGGAGCGTGGTCAAGAGCCTCCAACTTACCTGGATGGTGGGGCACCACACCTAAGGAGAAGGTGCAGTACCTCTGTGGCGACTGAGCCTCAGGGGCACCACAGGAGCAGAACTGAGCTTATTACAGAGCTATGGGAGCAGGATCAAGCTTAATAGAGGGATATGGGAGCAGAACCGAGCTTACTACAGAGCTATGGGAGCAGTACCGAACTTACTACAGAGCTATGGGAGCAGAACCGAGCTTACTACAGAGATATAGGAGTGGGACTGAGCTTACTACAGAGCTATGGGCGCAGAACAGAGCTTACTAGAGAGATATGGGAGCAGAACCGAGCTTACTAGAGTGATATGGGAACAGCACCAAGCTTACTACAGCTCTATGGGAGCAGAATCAAGCTTACTACAAATATAAGGGTGCAGAACCAAGCTTGCAACAGAGCTATGGAAGCAGAACCGAGATTACTACAGAGCTATGAGAACAGAACCAAGTTTACAAAAGAGCTATGGAAGCAGAACTGAGCTTACTACAGAGATATGGAAGCAGAACCGAGCTTACTAGAGAGATATGGGAGCAGAACCAAGCTTACTAGAGAGATATGGGAGCAGAACCAAGCTTACTAGAGTGATATGGGAACATAACAAACCTTACTAAGGATCTGTGGGAGCAGAAACAAGCTTACTACAGAGCTATGGGAGCAGAGCCGAGCTTACTACAGAGCTATGGGAGCAGAACCGACTTACTGCAGAGATATGGGAGCAGAACCGAGCTTACTACAGACATATGGAAGCAGACCCGAGCTTATTACCGAGATATGGGAGCAGAACCAAGCTTACTATAGAGATATGGGGGAAGAACCGAGCTTACTACAGAGATAAGGGAGCAGAACCGAGCTTGCTACAGTGATATCAGACCAGAACCCAGCTTACTACAGAGATATCAGTCCAGAACTGAGCTTATGGAGCGCCCACCAGGGCCGTGGGGAACTCGGTACCAGGCAGTTCTTAAAGGGGAAGTGTCACGATAGCGGTGATCTGGTCCGTGGCCCTGGGCATCCAATGAAAATGTTCAATAAAGTTTATAGTGGATGATTTAAAAGGAAATTAGTTCATGATGCTACCTGTGGTATTCGGCAAATAAGGTGTTAGCCGACCCGGCTTCAGAGTCCGATGGGGCTGATGGTGATGCAGTAGAGTTGTTACAGCTCTCCACAGGTAGAGCTAGGCCCCAGGGTAATTGTATGTGTAAGTGATGAGATGATGGTGGTTGTAGTGCAGGGCAGATGGTATAGCAAACAAATCTGAGGACACATCAGGGTTGTATTTCCTTTACCTTTACTAAATTTATAGAGGTGCCGATGGGAGCACTGGTTACAGGTGTCAATGAAGGTCCAGGCAGCCCGAAGCAACTTAGGATCCACTCAGCCAGGTGGCTTGGAGGCTTCCTTACTGCGCTGCTCTATTTGAGGTCCTTGCTGCCTAAAGCTCAGCTCAGTCCTCTGTTCCTCTCACTGTCTTTTAGAAAACGTTACTCGCGTGACAGGCAGCTTGAGCTTTTCACAGGAGTCGCTCCTCGTGGCATCTCCGGGCTCTATCCTGCTGCTGTGCCTTCAGGTGTGTGATAGGGGCCAGAAGACCTGCAATCTGTCCTCCGGATTTAGCTGATGAGACTGTAGTGCTCTGCAGCCACAGACTCTGGTGTCCAGTTCTAGCACTGAGCTCTGGGATGAGCGTGGTCACTAGAGTTGAGCGAAACGGGTCGAAAAAATTCAAAAGTCGCCGACTTTTGGCAAAGTCGGGTTTCATGAAACGAAACCCGATCCTAGGATGAGGTCGGCCACGAGGTCGGCGACTTAGGCGCCAAAGTCGCGTTTCAAAAGTTTGTTTTGCGCTCTTTTTCAGCCAATCAGGATCCACGGACACTGTGGGCAACGTGATGACCTAGGCACGGGTCACCACCATCTTTCAGAAGGGCATGCAAGTGATTGGCTTGCTTTGGTGGGCATCACAGGGGGTATAAAAGGGCGTGCACGCCGACCGCCATCTTACTTCTGCCGATCTTAGTATAGGGAGAGGTTGCTGCTGATTCTGTAGGGAGAGCGTTAGGCAGGGAAGAAGACAAAAGAACTGCTTCTGCTGCTAGCGATTTGGCCTGCACAACACACAAGTCACTGTGTGTGCAGTGCAAGGGGAGGCTATATTGTGGTGTATCAGTGGTGTTGGTTGTTGGGCTGCCTTCTAAGGCTTCCTGACACGCTGGCATTGCTGTTTACCCACTGCTCCGCAAACTGCTTTTTTAAAAGCAATCCAATCTCCCTTATCCTCTAGTCACTTTTGTCACAGCTGTGCCATCGAGCGTGTCACATAGCGCTCAGATATCAGTGGGCCTCACACAATCTACAAGTGTCCAGTGTCCAAAAGTGTACGCAGAGATTCAAAATCTCCATTATCCTCTCGTCACTTTGGTCACAGGCAGCTGTGCCATCGAGCGTGTCACATAGCGCTCAGATATCAGTGGGCCTCACACAATCCACAAGTGTCCAGTGTCCAAAAGTGTACGCAGAGATTCAAAATCTCCATTATCCTCTCGTCACTTTGGTCACAGGCAGCTGTGCCATCGAGCGTGTCACATAGCGCTCAGATATCAGTGGGCCTCACACAATCTACAAGTGTCCAGTGTCCAAAAGTGTACTCAGAGATTCAAAATCTCCATTATCCTCTCGTCACTTTGGTCACAGGCAGCTGTGCCATCGAGCGTGTCACATAGCGCTCAGATATCAGTGGGCCTCACACAATCTGCAAGTGTCCAGTGTCCAAAAGTGTACGCAGAGATTCAAAATCTCCATTATCCTCTCGTCACTTTGGTCACAGGCAGCTGTGCCATCGAGCGTGTCACATAGCGCTCAGATATCAGTGGGCCTCATACAATCTACAAGTGTCCAGTGTCCAAAAGTGTACTCAGAGATTCAAAATCTCCATTATCCTCTCGTCACTTTGGTCACAGGCAGCTGTGCCATCGAGCGTGTCACATAGCGCTCAGATATCAGTGGGCCTCACACAATCCACAAGTGTCCAGTGTCCAAAAGTGTACGCAGAGATTCAAAATCTCCATTATCCTCTCGTCACTTTGGTCACAGGCAGCTGTGCCATCGAGCGTGTCACATAGCGCTCAGATATCAGTGGGCCTCACACAATCCAAAAGTGTCCACTGTCCACAAGTGTGTGCAGAAATTCTAAATCTCCCCTGTCCTATAGACACCTTGTACCTTGTTTTACATTACTATATAGTTTGTTGGATTTTGTCTACATTTCTACCAAAAATGAGGAAGGCTGGTGGAAGAGGCCGTGGAATTGGGCGGGGGTTGGCAGCTGGTAATGATGGTGTTGGTGGTGGATCTGATGGTAGTGGCAAGAGCAAAATAGGACCGAATGCAGGAGGTGCTGACCCTGCGTCATCGTCTGGCTACATAAGGCCTCGAACGCTTAGTTTTCTAGGAGTTGGCAAACCGCTTTTAAAGGCAGAGCATCAGGAAAAAGTTTTGTCTTACATTGCTGACTCAGCCTCCAGCTCTATCGCCTCCTCTTCTTCAGTTGTAAAAAGTAAAAGCACTGAGTCGTCATTGGAGGCTCATGTTCATGAACCACACCTTTCCTTGTGTCCTTCACCCCAACCAAGATTGAAGGATGACGCAGGCCATACTACTAATTACTCCATGGAGCTGTTTTCACATACCATGCCTGGATTATCAAGTCAAATGGTGAATTACCCAGGCCAAGATGAATCTGACATGGAGTGCACTGATGCACAGCCGCTGATGGATGATTCTGCTGGTACATTCACTCAGAGCACTACATTGTCCTCGCAGTGTACAGAGCCAGATTTTGACCCTGATGAGACTCAGGTGCCCCTTCCCGCACACTATACCACCATACACGGTGACACAGAGAAAGGTGCACATGACATAGAAGAGGAGGTGATGGATGACCCAGTTGTTGACCCAGATTGGCATCCATTGGGGGAAGAGGGTGCTGCTTCCAATAGCTCAGATGAGGAGCATCCACAGCAGACATCGACATCGCAACAGCTGTTATCTGGCAGGCCCGGAGCACTCCAAAGACAGGTTCCAAACATCAAAAGAGTTGTTGGACAGCTTGTCCAGAGGGTCAAAAGATCACAGCGTGCTAGGCCGCAAAATGTCTGCCAAAGTAGGAAGAGTGCAGTGTGGCACTTTTTTGAACAAAATCCTCATGATCAGGCCAAGGTTATCTGTAAGAAGTGCGCAAAGACCTTTAGCCGAGGGAAAAATCTGAAAAATTTGAATACCAGTTGCATGCTTAGACATTTAACCAGCATGCACTTGCAAGCGTGGACACAACACCAAACCTCAAGTGCCACATGTGCAACTGATCACAACGAAGGTAGTCAGCAACGCTACATTGTTTCCCCCACTGTAAGCCCACCGGTTAGCACAGCAGTAAATGTTGAGGTGTCGTTGCAAGGCCACAGCAGTCAGGGAATCCCACTGTTATATCAACGAAAGACTGATTCTAGGCCATCAGAAAGAACACCAACTCCATCACCATCATCAACCCTCTCTCAGTCCGCCCTGTCCACCGCTACTTCCACCATATGCAGCTCTCAAGTCCAGCTCACCCTCCCAGACACTATGAGTAGGTCAAGAAAGTACTCAGTCTCTCATCCGCGTACACTGGGTTTGAACGCCCACATTGCCAAACTAATCTCGTTTGAGATGATGCCCTTTCGGTTGGTGGAAAGCACAGCTTTCCGCGAACTCATGGCCTATGCAGTACCACGCTATAACCTACCCAGTCACCACTTCTTCTCTCGCAAAGCCATCCCAGCCCTCCACCATCATGTGAAAGACCGCATTGTCCATGCACTCAAGCAGTCAGTGAGCGGAAAGGTGCACCTCACAACTGATGCATGGTCCAGTCGGCATGGCCAGGGCCGTTACGTGTCCATCACTGCGCACTGGGTTAATGTGGTGGATGCAGGGTCCACAGGGGACAGCGGTGGTGGGACAGTGCTGCCTAGCCCACGGTATAGGAAACAGTTGGCTGTAGGCGTTCGACCCTCCTCCTCCTCCTCCTCCAGAAGCGAAAGCTCGTCTACAGAGCGCAGTCGTACGAGCACTCCATCTGCAGCTGCCACTGTTGCACACGATGTGTCCCCCTATCGAGCAGCTAGTGGAAAGCGTCAGCAGGCTGTGTTGCAGATGATGTGTTTGGGCGACAGACACACCGCCGAGGTGCTGGCCGAGTACTTGAAGCGACAAACTGAGTCATGGCTGGGCAGTGTACATCTTGAGGCAGGCAAGGTAGTTAGTGATAACGGCCGTAATTTTGTGGCAGCCATAGCCCTTTCAAAACTCAGCCACATACCTTGCTTGGCTCACACATTGAACCTGGTGGTGCAGTGCTTCCTCAAAAATTATCCGGAGTTAACAGCCCTGCTCCAGAAGGTGCGAAGACTGTGCGCGCACATCCGCCGGTCGCCTGTACACTCCGTTCGTATGCAGAAGCTGCAGCGATTGCTCCACCTTCCCAACCACCGCCTCATTATCGACATTGCAACAAGGTGGAACTCCACCCTGCACATGGTGGAGCGGCTGTGCGAGCAGAGGCAGGCCATAATGCATTTGTGGGAGGATACACGGCCAGGCACTTTGAGAGCAGACATGGAGTTGACAGGCGTGCAGTGGTCGAAGCTGAAAGACCTTTGTAAAGTCCTTCAGTGTTTTGAGGAATGCACACGGCTGGTAAGCGCAGACGACGCCATCCTAAGCATGAGCATCCCACTTATGCGTCTGCTCATGCAAACTTTGACGCACCTTAAGGAGCAGGCGTCTGCAGCCAATGTTGATGAGGAGGAAGAGGAGGAGGGAATCCTTGATGATATTCAGCCATTGTCTGCTCAGGGACCTCTCCTGGACGAAGTGGAGGAAGAAGAGGAGGAGGAGGAGGAGGAGGATGATGGGGATGATTACTTAGGGGAGGAGGATGCATCTCGTGGGGCAAGTGAAAATGTTGGCGTGGCAAGGTCTGGTACAGGGTTTGTGCGTGACTTGAGGGATGTGGATTTGCCAGAAAGTGCTCCTCCACCCAGCACTCGCAGTGCATCATTGACACCGGGAACATTGGCCCACATGTCAGATTATGCCTTGCGGATCCTAAAAAGGGACCCCCGCATTGCCAAAATGATGAACGATGACGACTACTGGTTGGCCAGCATCCTGGATCCACGCTATAAAGGCAAATTACAAAACATCATGCCACAGGAGAACCTTGACCTAATATTGGCTAATAAACAAGCAACTCTGGTAAATCGGTTGCTTGAGGCATTCCCAGCACACAGCAGCGGTGATGGTTCTCACACGAGCCGTACGGGCCGGGGGCAGCTTGGCAGAGGTGTTCGTGGTGCACACAGCAGAAGTGGCGTTGGAGACAGGGGTTTCATGACAATGTTGTGGACTGATTTTTCAAATACCGCTCACACAACTGGTAATACTGCATCGATGGAAAGTGACAGGAGACAGCAGTTGTCAACTATGGTTACAAACTACTTTTCCTCCCATATCGATGTTCTCCCACACAGGTCATTCCCCTTTGACTATTGGGCCGCTAAACTGGACACCTGGCCTGAATTGGCCCAATATGCCTTACAGGAGCTCGCTTGCCCAGCTGCAAGTGTGCTATCGGAAAGAGTCTTCAGTGCAGCTGGATCAATCCTTACAGAAAAAAGGACCCGTCTGTCAACCCAAAATGTGGATGATCTAACCTTCATTAAAATGATCCACGCATGGATTTCCAAGGATTTTGTCCCACCTTCCCCTGATGACACATAGGGTGACAGAAAAATGGCTTGCTTTGGTCCACCTCTTCCTGGTACTTCACCTATTTCACCTTTTGCATCAGCTGAATGTCCAACATCAACATATGCCACTTTCTAAAACTCCCTAACTGTGCTGCCTCCCCCCCCATGGCCGGGGACACCACCTACCGCACGACACCGTGCGAGTGCCGTTGCCCTGGACAGGTGGGTAGGCCGACTCTTGGGCGCGGGCACTGGCACAGGGTCCCTCATAGTGCAATCAAGTGTCTCTGACGGCGGTGGTGCACACCCGCCGTCAGACACACCGCTGTACTATGAGGGGCCCAGTGCCAGTACCGACGCCCACGAGTGGGCCCCCCTTGCTTGGGCAGGGCCCCAGCATTTGCAATATTTACCTCTCCCTGCTCCTCCGCTGTGTAATCTGGGCCGTCAAATCCATACTGTGAAAAACACCGTCTGAGCCTGCCTCCTGAGACATATATTTTGAATGTGTACGCTATCCATACATGTTATCCGGGGATACGGTACCCTTTCTAACCTTTGTGCAATGACGTGCAATCCATACTGGGCCTAACACCGTCTGAGCCTGCCTCATGCTGTATAGACATATATTTTGAATGTGTACGCTATCCATACATGTTATCCGGGGATACGATACCCTTTCTAACCTTTGTGCAATGACGTGCAATCCATACTGGGCCTAACACCGTCTGAGCCTGCCTCATGCTGTATAGACATATATTTTGAATGTGTACGCTATCCATACATGTTATCCGGGGATACGGTACCCTTTCTAACCTTTGTGCAATGACGTGCAATCCATACTGGGCCTAACACCGTCTGAGCCTGCCTCATGCTGTATAGACATATATTTTGAATGTGTACGCTATCCATACATGTTATCCGGGGATACGGTACCCTTTCTAACCTTTGTGCAATGACGTGCAATCCATACTGGGCCTAACACCGTCTGAGCCTGCCTCATGCTGTATAGACATATATTTTGAATGTGTACGCTATCCATACATGTTATCCGGGGATACGGTACCCTTTCTAACCTTTGTGCAATGACGTGCAATCCATACTGGGCCAAACACCGTCTGAGCCTGCCTCATGCTGTATAGACATATATTTTGAATGTGTACGCTATCCATACATGTTATCCGGGGATACGGTACCCTTTCTAACCTTTGTGCAATCACGTGCAATCCATACTGGGCCTAACACCGTCTGAGCCTGCCTCCTGAGGCATATATTTTGAATGTGTACGCTATCCATACATGTTATCCAGGGATACGGTACCCTTTCTAACCTTTGTGCAATGACGTGCAATCCATACTGGGCCTAACACCGTCTGAGCCTGCCTCATGCTGTATAGACATATATTTTGAATGTGTACGCTATCCATACATGTTATCCGGGGATACGGTACCCTTTCTAACCTTTGTGCAATGACGTGCAATCCATACTGGGCCTAACACCGTCTGAGCCTGCCTCATGCTGTATAGACATATATTTTGAATGTGTACGCTATCCATACATGTTATCCGGGGATACGGTACCCTTTCTAACCTTTGTGCAATCACGTGCAATCCATACTGGGCCTAACACCGTCTGAGCCTGCCTCATGCTGTATAGACATATATTTTGAATGTGTACGCTATCCATACATGTTATCCGGGGATACGGTACCCTTTCTAACCTTTGTGCAATCACGTGCAATCCATACTGGGCCTAACACCGTCTGAGCCTGCCTCCTGAGACATATATTTTGAATGTGTACGCTATCCATACATGTTATCCAGGGATACGGTACCCTTTCTAACCTTTGTGCAATGACGTGCAATCCATACTGGGCCTAACACCGTCTGAGCCTGCCTCATGCTGTATAGACATATATTTTGAATGTGTACGCTATCCATACATGTTATCCGGGGATACGGTACCCTTTCTAACCTTTGTGCAATCACGTGCAATCCATACTGGGCCTAACACCGTCTGAGCCTGCCTCCTGAGACATATATTTTGAATGTGTACGCTATCCATACATGTTATCCAGGGATACGGTACCCTTTCTAACCTTTGTGCAATGACGTGCAATCCATACTGGGCCTAACACCGTCTGAGCCTGCCTCATGCTGTATAGACATATATTTTGAATGTGTACGCTATCCATACATGTTATCCGGGGATACGGTACCCTTTCTAACCTTTGTGCAATGACGTGCAATCCATACTGGGCCTAACACCGTCTGAGCCTGCCTCATGCTGTATAGACATATATTTTGAATGTGTACGCTATCCATACATGTTATCCGGGGATACGGTACCCTTTCTAACCTTTGTGCAATGACGTGCAATCCATACTGGGCCTAACACCGTCTGAGCCTGCCTCATGCTGTATAGACATATATTTTGAATGTGTACGCTATCCATACATGTTATCCGGGGATACGGTACCCTTTCTAACCTTTGTGCAATCACGTGCAATCCATACTGGGCCTAACACCGTCTGAGCCTGCCTCATGCTGTATAGACATATATTTTGAATGTGTACGCTATCCATACATGTTATCCAGGGATACGGTACCCTTTCTAACCTTTGTGCAATCACGTGCAATCCATACTGGGCCTAACACCGTCTGAGCCTGCCTCATGCTGTATAGACATATATTTTGAATGTGTACGCTATCCATACATGTTATCCAGGGATACGGTACCCTTTCTAACCTTTGTGCAATCACGTGCAATCCATACTGGGCGTGAGAATGGCTGGCGAGCTGTTAAGCAAGCTACAGCACCTGTCCAGACAAGTACAGGGATTCCCTAGCGAGGAGACTTATTTGATTGTTTTCAATGTTGGGACAGCAATTTTTGGGGAGCACTATACTCTGGAGAATGATAGATGGGGCCCACCATACACTGGAACATTCCAAAGGTGGACATCAGACACTGGAGCAGCATTTACAGGGCCCATTATACACTAGAGCATTAGAAATGGGGCCCATTATGTTTGGAGCATTATTTGGGCCCATAAGACAGTGGAGCTTCATCCATGGGGACCAACATATACTGTAGCATTATGTGGAGCTCATCATATACTGTTTCAAACATTATATGGGACCAATGATTCTGTATGGAGAAATAGATGGGCCTCGTCATGAGATGTAAAAAGTGAGGTATTTTTCATTGTACTATACCGCTATTTATCTGCCGTATCGGAGCATGATGAGTTGTGGTATGTGTTAAAGGGGCGCTCTTTCGCCCAGGGCACCTGAAAACCTGCAGCCAGCCCTCCCCCCCCACAACTTTAGCCAAATAACACCCATTTTTCAGTGCGTAACTTATATTATGAAGTTAATTAAGGTTGACAAGCTTAAGTAAGAAGAATTGATGCTTTTGGCATTCAAATGGGCACTGTTGGTGTCTTTCCTGTCCTCCTCTCACTGCCGACTTTTATTCCCCATTGACTTACATTGGGTTTCGTGTTTCGGGACGACCCCGACTTTTCCCTATAATCGGACGATCTTGCTCGACCCGACTTTTGGAAAAGTCGGGTTTCACGAAACGAAACGCGACCCTAAAAAACCAAAAGTCGCTCAACTCTAGTGGTCACAACTCCTCTTCCCAAGCTTCCCTATACTTTTATCTTCCTCTCTGACTCAGAATGCACTCTAGTCTGGGGACAAGCTTCTCACTCATCCAGTTCCCAGCACTGACTGACTGAAACTCTAACTAACTTCCTCCTCCTGACCAGATAGAGCAGCTCCCCTCAAGTCAGGTTCAGAGTTCCCCCTGCTGGCCTAGAGCAGGATCTGTGTTGCATGCTGTGTATACCTGGCCAGGGGATCCCTCCTTGCTTCAGGCCTGACATTATCCCCTGTGAGGAAGGCAATGCCCTTGTGGCTACCGGTCTCCTGTGGTGCCACACTTACAACAGAGATAAGGGAGCAGAGCCAAGCTTACTACAGAGATAAGGGAGCAGAACAGAGCTTACTAGGTCTACTACATAGATACGGGAACAGAACCAAGCATACAGCATATATATGGTGCCTGAATCTAGATTACTACATCGATAGAGTACGAGAACCAAGCTTACTAGAGAGATAATGGGAGCAGAACCAAGCTTACTAGAGAGATATGGGAGCAGAACTGAGCTTACTAGAGCTATGGTGGAAGAACTGAGCTTACTACAGAGATAAGGGAGCAGAATCAAGCTTATGTGATAATCATGTGGGAATAGTGGATGAGGGCAGATATATCTCGCCCAGATTCCTTTCCTATGTGGCCTAGTCTGGTTAGTATCGCACCTGCTTGCTAATGAATAATGGGAGGTGGATATAAAAGGATGCCAGGTGGTTGTGTGAGTGTCTCAGCCTGGGAACACAGAGAGCCTGTCTGTGTGAGAGACACACGTGAGTGAAAGCAGTGCCCACTGCAACTGTGGTTTGGCTGGACGGGAGAAGCCCGCCAGTTGGTAGTTAGGTTGTCCATTGTTTAGTTAGTGCCGGACAGGCAAGGATTTGTTTTATGTTTTTTTTTTTCTTTATGCATTGCTTTCACCGTTAATAAACCTGACCCAGTGTCAGTTATACCCGGATCCCGTCTCTGCGCCTGAGTTTCATGCTGAACGCACGTGACCTTTGACCCCAGCAAAGCCGATCCCGGAGTGTTTTATCACACTTGCTACAGAGATATCAGACCAGAACCAACTAGGTCTGGTATATAGATACGGGAACAGAACCAAGTTTACAGCATAGATATGGTTTCAGAATCTAGATTACTACATTGATAGAGTCCCTGTTCCCACCATATGTATAGTATGATGGCCCCAGTTCCCCCATATATATAGTAGGATGGCCCCAGTTCCCCATATATATAGTAGGATGGCCCCAGTTCCCCATATATATAGTAGGATAGCCCTAGTTCCTCCGTATATCTAGTAGGATGGCCCCAGTTCTTCCCATATATAAATTATGATCGCCCCAGTTCCTCCTTGTAACGCCAGTGTGTTTGTACTTTGCTTCCCCGGCGTTACTCTGCATGTCTGCATTAACCCTTTGCTCCTCTCCTCCTAACTAGCAGGGATACTGTTGCCTGTTACCGTTATGGATGCTGCTCAGGTCCCTGCCCCGCTGTGTAGCCGTACATGCGTGCGTGGCTCCGCTGCTTTGCAAGACCACCCGCTGGTGCAGTCCCTGGCTGCTGTTGTGGAAAGCTATCGGTGGGTTAATAGGTCCTCTACATTGTGTATGGCTTACCACGTATGTTCAGGCTTGCAGCTCTCGCCAGGTGTCCTCTGCAATGCTGATTTGTTTGGCCTTGCTTAGGGTGCGCGCGGCCACACCTCCCCTGCTTTTATGAGGAATGGGTGTGTGCTACAATTGCTGCTCCAGCCTATGACTGTGAGGCAGCTGGTATATAAAGTTCCCTCCCCCTTTGGGGCATCGCCAGAGCTTCGCATTGAGTTCCTGAACCTAGCGATGTGAGTATGTGTGTTCAGCTCCTGCTCTGATTGTGATCAGTTCTGGGGGAGCTGGTGCTCTTTGTCCCCATGTGAACTGTGTTTTGCCACCTGCCAGGAGGCAGAATATCCTGGCCCTCGGCCCTGTCCGCCTTCCCAGGAGGCAGAATATCCTGGCCCTTGTCCGCCCTCCCAGAAGGCAGAATATCCTGGTCCCTGTGTTTGTGTGGAGTCTTGCCTTGCACCTGTGTCTTGTTCCCTGAATCCTGGATCCTGAATTTGTTCCTGCACCTGACTCTGTCTGAATTGTGTCTTGTTTCTTTGCCTGCTCTGGGGGCAGTAATACCAAGATCGCCCTTCCTGGAGGCTGCATATCCAGGCCTGTCTATGTTGTGTCTTGTTCCCTGAATTCTGGACCTGCTCCTTTACCTGACCCTGTCTGAACTGTGTCCTCTGTGGGATGTTCCTGAGGTCCCTTCATGTCTTGAACCCTGTGCCCAGTGACTGTGACTCTTTGCTACCTGACTTGCTGTGATTTAACCTGGGTTCATCTAGGAAGTAGGAGTCCGGTGTGTCCGCTGGGTTTCTGCCACTCTGTGCTCAGCTGGGGATTCAGTGCAATTCCCTGCCAGTTCCAGTCCAACCCGGCAGGGATTGCACCAGACCGCTGGGGTTCCTTTCTAGGTCGCTGCCAGATGACCGGAGCCTGATGACCACGGCCTGATGTCCGGTGTCTGACGACCCCTTCCAGATGTGCTGTGCCTGCTGTCCTCTGCCAGATGGCCGGATCCTATGCTTCTCTGCCCGATGTCCGGAGCCTTCCGTTCGCTGCCAGTGGTCCGGAGCCTGATGACTGCGGCCTGATGTCCGTAAATGATGCCCGCAGCCTGATGTCCGGATCCTGTCGGTCGCTGCCAGATGTCCGGAGTCCGATGCCAGTGTGCTGATGCTCTATCTAAGATCCGAGTCCTGATGCCCTGCCTGTATCCTGATGTCCAGTCCATGTTCCTGGTGTCCTGATGTCCGTGTTCCTCGTGTCCTGATGTCCGTGTTCCTTGTGTCCTGATGTCCGTGTTCCTGGTGGCCTGATGTCCGTGTTCCTGGTGGCCTGATGTCCGTGTTTCTGGTGGCCTGATGTCCGTGTTCCTGGTGGCCTGATGTCCGTGTTCCTGATGTCCAGTCCGTGTTCCTGATGTTCTGCCCGTGTCCCGATGTTCCGCCAATTATCTGAGGTCCACCCAGTGATGACGTCCTTCTCGGATCGGTGTTTGATGTTCTCCTGCTGAGCCTGTGCTACGCCTGAGGCCTGAGAGAGAGGCCGTCCTAGTATGCCCGTGCCAGAGGATCCTGGACTGCATCAACCCATGATGACTCCTGCCATCGTCTGACATCTGTCCTGGGTATGTGTCTGATGTTCTCCTGCTGAGCCAGTGCTATGCCTGAGGCCTGAGAAAGAGGCCGTCCTGATATGCCTGTGCCAGATGACCCTGGACTGCATCAACCCATGATGACCCCTGCCATTGTCTGAAGTCAGTCTGAGGATGGTGTCTGATGTTCTCCTGCTGAGCCTGTTCTATGCCTGGGGCCTGAGGAAGAGGCCGCCCTAGTATGCCCGTGCCAGACAACCCTGGACTGCATCAACCAGTGATGTCCTCCTGCCTTCGTCTGTTATCCTGAGACGTGTACCCTTCCCTGATGTGCAGAACCGAGAGCCTTGCATAACTATTTTGTTTCTGTACCATGTCTTGTTCAAGTAAACTTTGTCTATACCTGAAGTTGTGCGGTGTCGTTCTGCCTCCTCGTCCACATGCTCAGCTGCCACAGACCCCGGTCTCTACTCTTCCCACGTCTGGGTATGCCAGGGTCCCCCCTGTGGTCCAGTGGGTCCACATTCCGTTCCCACCTGGGATGCTCTCCCCACGTCGGCGTGGTCGGTCGACGTGGAGGTGCCGGCTCGGCCGCGAACGCGGTCGCTAGTCTCGACACCCCTATATATAGTTGCTTCTCACAAAATTAGAATATCATCAAAAGGTTAATTAATTTCAGTGAAACACATATTATATAGAGTCATTACAAACAGAGTAATCTATTTCAAGTGTTTGTTTCTGTTAATGTTGATGATTATGGCTTACAGCCAATTAAAACCCAAAAGTCATTATCTCAGTAAATTAGAATACTTTATAACACCAGCTTGAAAAATTATCTTAAAATCCAAAATGTTGGCCTACTAAAATGTATGTTCACTAAATGCACTCAATACTTGGTCAGGGCTCCTTTTGCATCTGAATTGTTGGGTCTGGTGTCTCTCATCTTTCACTTGACAATACCCTTTAGATTCTCTATGGGTTTAAGGTCAGGCGAGTTTGCTGGCCATTCAAGCACAGTGATACTGTTGTTTTTAAACCAGGTATTGGTACTTTTGGCAGTGTAGACAGGTGCCAAGTTATGCTGGAGAATGAAATTTCCATCTCCAAAACCTTGTCGGCACAGGGATGCATGAAGTGGACCTACACCAGCTGGCGGCATGGCTCCCCAAAACATCACTGATTGTGGAAACTTCACACTGGACCTCAAGCAGTTTGGATTGTGTGCCTCTCCACTCTTCCTCCAGACTCTGGGACCTTGATTTTCAAATGAAATGCAAAATTTACTTTCATGTGAAATCAACACCTTGGACCACTGAGCAACAGTCCAGTTCTTTTTCTCCTTGGCCCAGGGAAGGCACTTCTCGTCTTGTCTATTGTTCATGAGTGGCTTGACACTAGGAATGAGACACTTGTAGCCCATATCCTGGATACGTCTGTGTGTCCACAGCAGTCCACTCCTTGTGAATCTCCCCCCAAACTTTTAAATGGCCTTTTCTTAACAATCCTTTCAAGGCTGTGGTTATCTCAGTTGCTTGTGCACCTTTTTTCTACCACACTTTTTCCTTCCATTCAACTTTCCATTAATATGCTTGGATACAGCACCCTGTGAAAAGCCACCTTCTTTAGCAATGACCTTTTGTGGCTTAGTATGTTGGTCACAGTTCCCCCCCATATATATAGTAGGATGGCCCCAGTTACCGTATATATAGTAAGATGGCCCCAATTCCCCCATATATATAGTATGATGGCCCCAGTTCCCCCCATATATAGTATGATGCCCCAGTTCCCCTAAATATAGTAAGATGGCCCCAATTCCCCCATATATAAAGTATGATGGCCCCAGTTCCCCATATATATAGTATGATGGCCCCAGTTCCCCCCATACATATAGAATGATGGCCCCAGTTCACCCCATACATATAGTATGATGGCCTCAGTATACCCCATATACATATAATATGATAGGCCCAGTTCTCCGATATATATGGTGTGGTTGACCCAGTTCCCCCATATATACACAGTTGTGGCCAAAAGTATTGACACCCCTGCAATTCTGTCAGATAATACTCAGCTTCTTCCTGAAAATGATTACAAACACAAATTCTTTGGTATTATTATCTTCATTTATTTTGTCTTAAATGAATAAACACAAAAAGAATTGTCCTAAAGCCACTCCCACTCCCTGCCGACTTTGCTTCCCCATTGACTTGCATTGGGTTTCTGTCAGAGACACCGCACTACACTTGCTCATAGAGCCAGTGCGCGTGTCCTGAGTACAGAAGCAGTGCTAAGAGTTACCTGGGGAGCAGGGCAGCAGAGGTGACCGGGCGTGCTTCAACTATTAGTGTCAGGGTCCAGTCAGCGCTGGAAAGTAAAGAGGCACGGGACCTGCGGACACTGAAAATGAACAAGCTTGAACGGGACCTATGGTCATGTGACTGCAAGGGGCGTGGCTTAGCGTCCTGCTTTCAGATATGACAGTACACCATACAACAACTCAGAGTCAGGCAAAATGGAGGTCACAACAGTATGGGCAAATGAAGTACAGGAGTTACAAACAGACGGGAGGTCAGACAAAGCCAAAGGTCATACACAGGATCACAGTACAGTACCAGGGATGAGACAGAGCGGATAATCAGGGTCAAGCAGAGATCAAGACCAAACAGACATAGGAGGTACCAGGCAGAATCCAAAGCGATATCCAGGGAACAGACCGAGTCATATACAGAGAATCAAGTAACCAGAACACAGCACTAACACACTCAGGGGTCACCACACAATGCCAAGGGCAAGAGTATAACTGACAAGGATGGGAGCGTCCTGAGGCTATAAGAAGCCTCCCCCAGAACCAGGGAGAGGCCGCAATCATAGCCCCAGGTGTGCAGGTAAGCCTGCATCGGGATCACAACCTTTAACCCCAGAAATGCCAGTCATCAGCACTGGTTCCAAACATTAACCCCACGTGTGCGAGTCAAACCCGCACTGAGATCATGACAGTTTCGTGTTTCAGTTGGACCTCTGACTTTTCCCTATAGTCGGCCGTTTTCGTTCAACCCGACTTTTGCGAAAGTCTGGTTTCATGAAACCCGACTTGACCCTAAAAAAGGCAAAGTCGCTCATCTCTATATTAAAATTTTTTTTTACAATTCTTTCCTTCTTTTGAGTACCCTAGAGTCTGCGGTTAGGCTGGTGATTCTGTTATGAATGGGTCACTGAGGAGGATGGCAGGAACAGGCTAAACCACCAGAGGACCAGAGAGGTTGGTAACTAAGCGGATTGCAGGCCCGTGATCCTATCCACATAACTAGCAGTAGCCATGGAGCTTTCCTACGATGCCCTAGACGCTTCGTCACAGCCGGAGAACTATCTAAGCCTAAAGACAGAAAGGTGAAATCTAAACTGCCCTGGAGCAGATCCCCAAAGGAATAGACAGCCCCCAAACATATGTTGTCGGTGAGACAAGATGAGACACAAACACAGGCAGAGAACAGACTGAGCAAACGGGGGGGGGGCAAGCTGTCTAGACAGGACAGGACAGAAAAGATATTGTCTGCAATCACACACAAAACCCTAAAAAAGTCCAACACTTCTGATATACAAAAAAACCTGAGGTCACATGACCTCACCCCCGCTAGATCAGCACTCTGGTATGAACTGGAAGCAAAGCAAAAAGATACTAACATGACAGGGGACTGAACAAGCTGCAACATATGAAGCAGGGCCCAGCGCTGCCCTCAGCAGGGAGCACGCTGAATCCTAGCAACAAAGCAGAAAGCAAAAAAAAGGCAAAACCAGATTAGATGCAAAGGATTAGCAAAAGAATCACTTAGCTGAACAATGCAGATCAGGCAGGGGACAAAAGAACTCCAAATGCACAGGGAGGAAATCACCAGCAACCTCAAAGAGCAGCCAGCTCAATTATATGCACCCAGCTAGTAATCCCAGGTTTCCAATTATCGTCGTCAGGTGGGGATCTTCCGTCCACCTTGCCAGCTCCACTAATCTCAGTAACCACCAGAGGGAGCAGAGGGAGCTTCGGCTCAGAACTCCGATCAAGAGAATTCACAACATCTTCTGCTATAAACTGCTAATGTATGACCATTTTATGTATATTTTATAAAAGATATTAACAGTCATATCTATACATGTAATATTAAATTCAATGCGCCGTTATTTAGGAATGGAAGAATACTTATAAAAAGCTGGCATACAAATATGTAACGGAATCTTGTTCTTCTACCAATTTAAAGTACTTACAACATTTGGGTGGCATTGTGAACCTGCCTACATGCACAATGTTTGTCTCAAAGTCAAGAAAATTTAATGTCTGTACATTGTGCACAGGGGATTTAAGGTGACTTCAGATCATACTAGGTTCCAGTAACACACAGATAGACATAAATGTGCAAATAGACGGTGCAAGCAGGGCCGGACTGGGACTAAAATTCAGCCCTGGCATTTGAAGTTACACAGGCCCACTAGTCACATGGTGACTATATAATATCTTTGTACACTTGTAGTTTACAAGAAGTGAGAGGAGATTAACACAACTATATAACATGTAGTCACAGCTGTGCCCAGTATTTCAGCTCAGTCCTATTTATTGCTTTTAGGTACAGTACTCCTCCCAAATCTCTGTCCCCTTTTGTATGCATGATTACAGAATTCCTGGCAGAACTGCTCTTTATTGGGCAACCAGACCCCCTGGTCATAGCCGCCCCTATCATACCTCCCAACTTTTGAAGAAGGGAAAGATGGACAAAGACTGCAAATTTTTGGCCACGCCCAGCCACACCCATTTCACAACTAGTCACACCCATGTCCACACCTAATCGCACCCATTTAGCACTGCTGATCACACTGACTGGTACTGAGGGCACAGTGGCTGGCATTATGGGCACACTGACTGGCACAAAGGAAGAGAGAAAACAGAGAGAGAGAGAAAAAAGAAAACAGAGAGAGCGAGAAAGAAAGGGGAAAGAAAGAACAGAGAGAGACAGAGAAAGAACAGAGAGAGAAAGAAAGAAGTAAAGAAAAGAAAGAAAGAACAGAGAGAAAGAGAGGGAAGAAAGAACAGAGAGAGAAAGAAAGAAAGATTAGAGAGAGAAAGAAAGAACAGAGAGAGAAAGAAAGAACAGAGAGAGAAAGAAAATGAGGGATAGACAGAACAGAGAATGAAAGAACAGAGAAAGAAAGAAAAAGAGAGAAAGAAATAAAGAAAGATTCTACAAAGATACTATAGCAGCCCGGCTCCCATTGTAGTACCCACCTGAGCCTCCCGGTGCAGGACCTATCATGATCCGCTCACATGGCCGACATCCCCGATTCCAAGGCGATCCTGCTGTCTGCGCTGTCAGAGGAGGACACGGTGATGGATCTGAAGCATTCCTGGTTCCGTCACAATCTCCTCAAGAAATTATCTCATTTCCGGTCAGCTTCCAGCACATCACTTCAGGTGGAACGTCATATGTGTGTTTTAAAATGCTCCTCGGGGCTCCGCCGTGTACTCCTGTGTCCGTGGGAAAAGCCCGCTTTGTATGCTTTGTACACACTTGGCTCCGCTCTGTACACATATGGCTCCACTCCATACACGCGCGGCTCCTCTCCGTACACCTCGTACACGCGCGGCTCCTCTCCGTACACCTCGTACATGCGCGGCTCCTCTCCGTACACCTCGTACACACTGCTCCGCTCCGTACACCTCGTACACACGGCTCCGCTCCGTACACCTCGTACACACGCGGCTCCTCTCCGTACACCTCGTACACGCGCGGCTCCTCTCCGTACACCTCGTACACACGGCTCCTCTCCATACACCTCGTACACACGGCTCCGCTCCGTACACCTCGTACACACGGCTCGGCTCCGTACACCTCGTACACCCGCGGCTCCGCTCCGTACACCTCGTACACACACGGCTCCGCTCCGTACACCTCGTACACACACGGCTCCGCTCCGTACACCTCGTACACACACGGCTCCGCTCCGTACACCTCGTACACACACGGCTCCGCTCCGTACACCTCGTACACACACGGCTCCGCTCCGTACACCTCATACACACACAGCTCTGCTACATCCACACTGTAAATCCTGACCCCACACATACTTACCTCAACCAGCACCATGACAACAGCAAAGCAGAGTCTTGCAGACGGTAGAGGCAAGGCTGAGCGCACAGGACATGTGATGAGGTCACAGGAGGGGCGGAGTCAGGGGTGACATGATCGGGGGTCTGGACAAAGGCTCCTGATCATGTGACCCCCTGACTCCTCCCCTCCTGTGACCTCATCACAGGTCCTGCGAACAGAGCGAGCAGGCAAGCGAGTGCAATGCTGTGAGTGGCTGCGGGGGGAGGGGGTCTCATGCTAAGGCGAGGATGGGGTGCGTGGGGGGGGCATGGCGGCTTATCTCCCTGCAGTGCAGGAGGGACTTGAAACTATCACCGCCGTGCCCGCAGAGGGCCAGCGTCAGGAGCAACAGTGGCCGCAGCAGCTGGCAAGCGGCCAGATGATCGGGCGCTGCCGCCCACGGCCCACGTGACAGCGGCCCAGCGGGAAAATGCCCGGTTGATTCTATTGCCAATCCGGGCCTGGGTGCAAGAGTGACAACAATAGATTGAAGCACGCATTGCACTGTAACTTTAAATCGGAAAAATCTTATTTTTGCAGTATTATACAGTTGTGGCCAAAAGTATTGACACCCTTGCAATTTTGTCAGATAATACTCAGTTTCTTCCTGAAAATGATTGCAAACACAAATTCTTTGGTATTATTATCTTCATTTAATTTGTCTTAAATGAAAAAACACATAAGAGAATGAAGCAAAAAGTAAAACATTGATCATTTCACACGAAACTCCAACAATGGGCCAGACAAAAGTATTGGCACCCTCAGCCTAATGTCTTAAATGAAAAAACACAAAAAGAATTGTCCTAAAGCCAAATTGGATATAATTCCACACCAAACATAAAAAAAGAGGGTGGACAAAAGTATTGGCACTGTCTGAAAAATCATGTGATGCTTCTCTAATTTGTGTAATTAACAGCACCTGTAACTTACCTGTGGCACCTAACAGGTGTTGGCAATAACTAAATCACACTTGCAGCCAGTTGACATGGATTAAAGTTGACTCAACCTCTGTCCTGTGTCCTTGTGTGTACCACATTGAGTATGGAGAAAAGAAAGAAGACCAAAGAACTGTCTGAGGACTTGAGAAACCAAATTGTGAGGAAGCATGAGCAATCTCAAGGCTACAAGTCCATCTCCAAAGACCTGAATGTTCCTGTGTCTACCGTGCGCAGTGTCATCAAGAAGTTTAAAGCCCATGGCACTGTGGCTAACCTCCCTAGATGTGGACGGAAAAGAAAAATTGACAAGAGATTTCAACGCAAGATTGTGCGGATGTTGGATAAAAAACCTCGTCTAACATCCAAACAAGTTCAAGCTGCCCTGCAGTCCAAGGGTACAACAGTGTCAACCCGTACTATCCGTCGGCGTCTGAATGAAAAGGGACTGTATGGTAGGAGACCCAGGAAGATCCCACTTCTTACCCCGAGACATAAAAAAAGTCATGCTGGAATTTGCCAAAACTTACCTGAAAAGCCTAAAACGTTTTGGAAGAATGTTCTCTGGTCAGATGAGAAAAAAAGTAGAGCTTTTTGGGCAAAGGCATCAACATAGAGTTTACAGGAGAAAAAAAGAGGCATTCAAAGAAAAGAACATGGTCCCTACAGTCACACATGGCGAAGGTTCCCTGATGTTTTGGGGTTGCTTTGCTGCCTCTGGCACTGGACTGCTTGACCGTGTGCATGGCATTATGAAGTCAGAAGACTACCAACAAATTTTGCAGCATAATGTAGGGCCCAGTGTGAGAAAGCTGGGTCTCCCTCAGAGGTCATGGGTCTTCCAGCAGGACAATGACCCAAAACACTTCAAAAAGCACTAGAAAATGGTTTGAGAGAAAGCACTGGAGACTTCTAAGGTGGCCAGCAATGAGTCCAGACCTGAATCCCATAGAAAACCTGTGGAGAGATCTAAAAATGGCAGTTTGGAGAAGACACCCTTCAAATATCAGGGGCCTGGAGCAATTTGCCAAAGAAGAATGGTCTAAAATTCCAGCAGAGCATTGTAAGAAACTCATTGATGGTTACCGGAAGCGGTTGGTCGCAGTTATTTTGGCTAAAGGTTGTGCAACCAAGTATTAGGCTGAGGGTGCCAATACTTTTATCTGGCCCATTTTTGGAGTTTCGTGTGAAATGATCAATGTTTTACTTTTTGCTTCACTCTCTTATGTGTTTTTTCATTTAAGACAAATTAAATGAAGATAATAATACCAAAGAATTTGTGTTTGCAATCATTTTCAGGAAGAAACTGAGTATTATCTGACAGAATTGCAGGGGTGTCAATACTTTTGGCCACAACTGTATGTTTTTCAGCTTAGTAAAAATCTTGCTAACACCCATGCTCTAGTTTCTTTTTCTCTTCCAGATTCATCAGAAACCGACACCTGTCATAATCTGAAGCCTGGTGATTTGGTAGTTGTGAAAAGGCATGTCAGAAAGCATGGACAAGAACCCTTGTATGACGGTCCCTATCAAGTCCTCCTCATCACCCAACAAGCCAATAGCAAATAAAGGGGGCAAAATATTTTGGTTTTCCACATTTTCTGTATTATTATTGGTAGAAATTAAAGTTAAAGTTAGAAGATATTCAAAGGCTCAGAGATCAATATGATAAAGACAATGATCATAATAAGGACAGTTGGTGGTCTGACACCTTCTCCTTTCTCAATCCAGCCAATTGATTTAAGGGAATTGGGGGCTGGATAACTGGGATTTTACAAAGCTTGATGTATATTGCTGCCTGTATCCTTGTTGTATATGTGAAACTAAAACTTGTTCTTTGGTGTATTTCTGTATGTATTAGGAAATTCTGCACTAGGATAGCTAGCGATGATACCAAAGTAATCGTTGCCCCTGCTCTTCTCTATACCGATCTCAAAAGGCTACTTGATGAAGATGTTGAAGCCAAGCGCATGGCTACCTTCAAAAGATCTCCACCACCATCATCAAAAATTGTTATTTGTAAATTGTAGCATACGGGGAGATGGGTGCGCTGCAACAGCCATGACTGATAACATGGCATCAGCCATGTGAAGACCAGTACCCCTTGAGCTTATGGCTTGGGATAGCACCTCTGATGCTGCATATTAGATAACTAAATTTATCTAGGGGGGATTGTGAAGTACAGTATTCAGTTGTACGGGACATCTTGTTCTCCAGACCTCCATTTTAGTGCTTGCGACGCCATTTTGTTGCTTACGAGTTAAATTTTGTAGTTAGGTGAAAGTTTGCGGTTGTTAAGAAACCAGACTGTCCCAGTCTGAACAAGATATGATATATGAGACCCTGATGAATGTGCTATTGTTCTATTCTCTGCGTCACGTAGCTAGGAACATATTCCGATTTTCTTGCAATACTATTGGCTTATAAAGTAAATGTGTTATGACGATGCTATTGGTAGCTGAGTACTTTGCATATTTAAGCAAAATACTATAAAAAGGTGACATAATAAACGGGGTTAGTGATCTGCCTTGATCCTCCCATACAGAGGCATACGTCTCCGTCTGGTCATTCCCAGTTGCTAGCAACGCCCTGTGGATTAATTTGGAAATCACTTGGTCAACCGTGAGGGGTTAATTTAGCCCTCCCTCAATAGCTCCCTCATCATACGGTATTAAGAAATGGGGTATGTAAACTTTTGATCAGGGTCATTTGAATGTTTTGGGTTGTCATTATGATTTAAAACGTGAAAACACATTGGTTTGACAATAAATGGCTTCACACAACCACTAACCATGAGTGAAGAAAAAGTTTTGGTGTTATCATTCATATTCTCTGAAAAAAGGCCAAGAAAGTAAAAATTCTGCCAGGATATAAAAACTTTTGAGCACAACTGTATGTAAACTTCTGGTTTCAACTGTATGTGAGCTGAGTGCTCACAATAGTATCAAAGAGAAGAGACTAGCAGCTTACAAGAAACTGTAACCCTTTCAAAATAAACCTTTATTAGGAAATAATTAAAATCCATCAGACTAACGAAAAAATGATAATCATATATACCATGGATATATGATGTAATACAAAACATATAGATATAACAGCAGACTATAAAAATTTGTACCATGTGCCCACAGGTAATCCTGTAGCCAGGTGAGCAATACTATACAATCTACAATGTTAATTGCCTGGGTAATGCCATATTATGCGCATTTTGTTTTTTGAGCTATACTACCAGAGGTCTACAGCAGCATTTAAGGAGCTACAAAAATTTCTGGCAAGTACTGGTTGTGTACTGCAAGTGACAACAATCTCATGTATTCTTCATAAGTATGGCCTGTGGGGTAGGTTGGCAAGTCGCAAGCCTTTTCTTACAAAGAAAAAACACAAACGTGGCAATCTATTGCCAAAACCTACATCAAGTCTGCCAAAATCATGAGGGAAAATGTGTTGTGTGATGAGACCAAGATGTAACTTTGCACCAACCATATCGTTAACAATGTGTATCACCAAAAGAACACTATACCCACAGGGAAGCATGGTGGAGGCAGCATTGAAGCATGGTGGAGGCAGCATTTGTGACTATTTTCTTGCAGCTGGAGTTGGAGAGAATTATGGAGAGCTCTAAATATCAGTCAATTTTTCATCAAAACCTGTTAGTTGAAAATGAAGAGGAATTTCACTTTGTAGCACAACAGCGATCTTAAGAAGACCAAAGTTTTGAAAATAGCCCAGTTAGAGCCCAGACCTGTATAGAATTGAAAATTTGTGGGTTGACCTAAAGAGAGCTGTACACAAGTGATTCCCTTGCAATCTGACAAATTTGGAGCGCTATGCAAGGCAGAGTGAACAAAGATTGCAAATTCTAGGTTTGTCATTCTGAAATACTCCTACCCAACAACACTTAATGCTGTCATAAATTCAAAGGGTACATAAAAAAGTATTTGTTTAAGGCTAGTTTCACACTAGTGTATGGCTGAAGTGCGGAGGGCTGCTGGCTTCCTCCGTGAAGCTCTGCCCCTGCACCTCAAGTTGACAGACGGCACAGAGAGGCTGCAGCTTGCCGGCTCCCAGTATTCAATTGCACTCGCATCTTTCAGAGCGACTCTAGCTGCGTGATCAGGTCATGTGATCACGCTGATGATGTCACTCCCTGAGGCACAATGGTGGTAAGTGCTTCATGCTAGTGGAGCTGAAGACACCTAAGATTGGATCTATCTATCACAATAAGTGACATCACACTTTCCCCTGTACCAGGAGTCTGCTGCCTCGGAGTAACCCCTGACTCCGCCCTGTCCTTCAAACTGCACATCCATGCTCTCGCCACCTCCTGTCACCTCTAGCTAAAAAATATTTCCAGACTCCATTCTTTCCTCAACCCTCAATCTACTAAAATGCTTGTGCATGCCCTAATCATCTCCCACCTTGACTACTGCAACATTCTTCTCTGTGGCCTACATTCCAACCCTCTTGCACCTCTCCATTCTGTCCTTAAAAGTGCTGCCAGACTAATTCATCTCTGTCCTCTCTACTTCCCTGCTTCCCCCCTTTGCAAATCCCTTCACTGGCACCCAATTTCCGAGCACATCCTGTTCAAACTACTAACACTGACCTACAAAGCCATCCATAACCTTTCTCCTCTGTATTGTTCCGAACTAATCTCCCAATATCTTCCCTCACGTAATCTCTGGTCCTCCCAAGACCTCCTTCTCTCCTTCATGCTTACTCACTCCTCACCCAATCGCTTCCAAGACTTCTCCTGAATATCCCCCATCTTCTGGAACTGTGTGCCCCAACACATCTGATTAGCCACCACAATAGGATCATTCAAGTGGAACTTGAAAACCCATCTCTTCAAGAAAGCGTACAACCTGTAATGACCACGCTGCCACATCAACACCATCGGAGCTACTGCAAACCCCTACCTTCTGTCTCCTTCCCCATAATCCTGTAGAATGTAATCAGGCAAGAGGCAGGGACCTCTTCCCTCTGTACTAGTCTGTCATTGTTTCTTTGTCTTCTGTGAGGCCTCGTTCACACGTACCGTTTTTTCACGTTTCCGCGGCGGTATTTTCCGAGCGTTTTTGCCGCGAAAACGTGAAAAATAAGCATCCCATGCATTCCTATGGGATTCCGCAATGCTGTGCTAATGCTGCGGTTTTTACCGCTGCAGAATCGCTTCGTGGTAAAAAACGCAGCATGCTCATTAATTTTGCGGAATCGCGGCGATCCCACACCCATAGGAATGCATTGTTCTGCTTACTTTCCGCATGTGGCTGTGCACACCATGCGAAAAGTAAGCAGAACATAAGCGGATGGCAACCACGGTCCGGAGGAGAGGATACTGTCCTCCGGGCTTTGGGTACCATATCCCTGTAAAAAATAGAATTTAAAATAAAAAATATTGTTATTCTCACCTTCCGACATCCCGCGCAGCCTTCCCGCCTCTCTCCACGCTCCCGGTCCCAGTAAGCCTTTGCGAGCGATGACGTCCGTTCTCGCGGTCATTCGCACAACGTCATCGCGAATGACCGCGAGACGTCACGATCGCGTGAGAACGGACGTCATCGCGGTAATTGTCGCAAATGATTACTGGGACCAGGAGCATGGAGAGAGGCGGGAAGGCTGCGCGGGACATCGGAAGGTGAGAATAACAATATTTTTTTTTTATTATTATTTTTTACATTCTGTCTTTTACTATTGATGCCGCATAGGCAGCCTCAATAGTAAAAAGTTGGTCACACTCATCAAACACTATGTTTGACGAGTGTGGCCAACCTGTCAATCAGTTCTCCAAGCGATGCTACAGATCGCTTGGAAAACGCTAGCAATTCTGCAAGCTAAATACGCTTGCAAAATGCTAGTTTTTCTGTGGGAAAATCGCGGGAATTTAAAATGCGATTTTCCCGCGGAATGGAATTCCGGAATTCTCACGGTAATTTCCGCGAGAGTTCCGCTACGTGTGAACCCAGCCTAAGTGATATTTGTGTTTTGACGTAACTCCTTCTCATGAACAGCACCATGGAATCAATGGTGCTATATAAATAAATAATAATTGGAGGAGTAGGTGAGATTACTGTGTTTGTGTGTGTGTGGTATTTACTGTGTGTGGGGGGGTGGTATTACAGTGTGAGTGGGGAGTATTTAGTGTGGGTGGGTGTTACTATGTGTGGGGGGGTATTTTGTGTGGAGGCATAAGATAATGCTCACTGTATGGTTTGGGGTCACTCACTTGGCAACAGGATTAAGGCACACAGGAACGGTTTCTCACTTAAACAGACCATCCGGTTTATTTAGACACGGCATAAACCGGATAGACTACAGACCGTTTAGTTACATTCATGAACATAACAAGACACCAGTCTGCTCATGTAGCAGATATACCTCCCTGCCATTCTTACAACCCCCTTGTCTGAGGTTAGCTTCCAGGAGCTCAGCTCCACATGCTGTCTTTTTGTCAGTCCTGGCTTCCAGGGAAGCTGCCTAACTGGAATCCCTGTCCCGGGCAATGACTGGCTCAACAGGTCAAACCCGACAGTTCCAGACCCTCAGAAGGGCGAAGGTCGGTAGCTTCCCCAATGCAGTTAGCCATCACAGACTGCAGGTACATGGCCTCACCATGTGCTATTCAGGAATCCAGTCCTCTTGCAGGACCTTCCAACACAGAGACCATGTGACTAAACCACAGTCTCATTATAACGTATGAGACCCACCCCTTGATTGGAGGTCTGTGACTAGCCAGATCCGCCCAGCTCTCTGGCTAACCCTGTAAGCACAACGCCTTATAAGCTAAATAAGTCTCATGGAAGTACAGGTCCCAGAGCAACAGGCTAAGAGCCCAGAGGACCTTCTCCACTGCAACACATACCGTCCATTTACCACAACACCAGTCACTGTCTCACATACCCCCCTCTGTTCAAACTTGTGGGGTTGAACACTTGACATAAACCAGGGGCCTCGAGACATGTCACGCATGTCACCATGCCCTACCTGTCGAGAGGGCCTTCTCAGTCCCGAAAACATAGTCCATCAGTCACTAAATTCTTTGTCGCCTTACGTTTCATAGTCATCAATTTGTTAGGCCTCCCCTGCCCCCAGAGGTCCGTATGTAGGCTTTGAGCTTCAGCCCTTGAGCCCTTGAGTCACAGTCTGTCTGTGTCACCAGACCCTTTTTAGTCACCACATTTCTCAAGTATAACCTTCACCCGACCTTTCTCTCCATGACCGCTTCCAACGGTTGGTGCAGTCACGAGACTCACTTACAGTCGAACCTACTGTCTAAGTCTGACCCATCTAGTATGTTACAGGGGCTATTGTCCAGGTCCTTCAGCTTTGCCCTGAGAGTAGATCTGCCATTTTCAGATTCTTGGCATCCTTGTTTTCCTTCCTGAACTTCCAAGGTTTCTTCTTTCTAGATGTCTTTGGCTGTCAGCAATTCCATTATTTGGAGGGCCCCTTCAGTTCCCATTACCTTGGGTTGAAGGCGGCAGCCATCATCCACCAATGTGGCAAAGCTGTCCTGTAAGAAGCAATCTTTCGAGCCTTAACTGCTCTATCTCCTTTAGATACACCATTCTATACTCCAACAGAGTATAGCTCCGAGACTCTCCATCGTACCCAAGACGAAGAATCGAATCATACCCTTTTCTCTGTGTTTCTGGTCTTCATGGTCACCTGGAATTCTTAATCTCACAACTCCAGACTTATCCACCATCTCTTGCATGGGTCGACCATTTCTTCCAATGACTTTTTCCACCATAGGAATAGGCAGAAGACTCTGAGCTTTCCTCATATGCTCCAGCTGCCTAGCAGCGTCTTCATTCCTCAATCGAAATATCCACGTTGCACGCACACATCTCCACTCAGGATAGCTACTCTCCTCGCTGTGACATCATTTGTGGACAGTACCACTAACTGTTTAGCTTCTGGGGTCCAGTACACCTTACACGCCCACACAGCCTTCTTGAATTCTTCAAGCACAGACTGCCTGGCACATGCCTCTCTCAGGTCCTCGGGTACCTCAACAACTCACTTGAATTTCAAAGTGCTATTCTCTTCACGGACGGACGGCTCCTGTTTTGCCTAGGACATTTCCATCAAGACATCTGCCATGACTGGCTGATTGTCTTGTCCAGCTCTTAGCGCAAACTCTCCCTGAGCTTTACCCTCTTCAAGACCCTTTGCCAAGATGGGCCTTTACAGCTTTGCCTCATTACCACTCTGGCACTGCCGCTGTAAGTCTGCGACCACCAACTCCTTCTCTTGTAGAAGTCCTCCTAATGCTTCTCTGAGCACCTCCATATCTTCCAATGTGGCCTTGTTCATGGTTTGACACTTTGACAGGTGACCTCTGAGCTCAGAGACTTCCTTCTCCAGCTCATCCACTCTGTGCCCAGGACCCTTTCTCGTTCGACATGCTCTTTTACCGTCTCTTTAAGCATCTTTATTTCATGATCCTGTTCTCTTTTGGCCAGCATGTGTCGCACCATAACTTCTTTAATTATATTTTCAGATGGGCCAGCTTGCCCACCCAAACTCTGCTGCTTGAGAGTTCTATCTGTTCCTTCATCACCAGGTTTAGCTTTCTCTTGGGTCTTCCATCCATTACCTTCGACTGCCTCTAGGGTCTCTGCTGGGCTCTCTGAAGAATCACTGTTCTTGCTCCCAGACTCCAAAGCTGAGTTTTTGTCAGATTTTTGTTCCTTCAAATGCTTTACTTCGGCTTGTAAATCTGTCACTTTTTCCTACTCCCGAGACAACTCTTTGGCGAGGTCCTGGAACTCCTGCATTTTGTTCCAGTAGGTCATTTCCAGCTGAGACACGTTTTCTGCATTCTCCTGCCAAGCAGAGCACAGCTTCTCCTCGGTGGAGTGGAGGGTATGGAGCAGCTTCTGCTCCTGCGCATCCTTCTCTCTGAGCTGAGCCTTGACTACCGAGAGCTCGGACTCCAGGTGACGCACCTGATCCAGCTGCGTGGAGTTGGCAGCTTTCATACTCGACACCTTCAACCTCTCTTGAGGCTCTGCCCGGTCACCCTTAGGTACCTTTCTACTCTCTAGAACTTAAGAGAACTCCACACTCTCCAGCTCTTCAGCATCAGGTTCTCTGGAGGCTTCACCATACTCAGCCATCTCACCCCTTTGTCACCACAGATGTGGGTCTACTACAGGTCTCCA
Source organism: Dendrobates tinctorius (assembly GCF_039654945.1). NCBI lineage: Eukaryota > Metazoa > Chordata > Amphibia > Anura > Dendrobatidae > Dendrobates > Dendrobates tinctorius. The sequence goes on from NW_027361711.1 coordinate 32,786,509, forward strand.
TGACCTTCGTAGATTCTTGCTTAACCAGCACTCTCCAGGTTCTCTTCTCCTTCAGTGCCACCAACTGACCGACCATTAGCTGATTGTCCCGACACCGAAGAGGTCAGCCATACTATCTTCTTGGCTGGCTCCTTCGTCCTGACTTCACCTTGTGGAGCACTGTCATTCCACTGTGTCAGTGCTTCTTACAGCACAACATCATACTCAGCCCTAGCGGTTACTACTGGCAATGAGACGTCATCTTCCTTTCCAACCTTTTCAGTGTCTGGAAGAGTACTCACATCTTGAGTAAAAGCACAAGTCCCTACTTTTCCTTTATTTATATCCTCAAAGTGTGCAACTTGTTCAGTCTCTTTGCGCCCTTTACGTCTCTGGCGACAGGAGGAAGACTTGCCATTTGTACCCGGGTCAACTTTATTGCACTCTTTTCCCCTTGCGTCACCGTCTGAATGGGAGTCACCCCTACTCAATCTTTCATCCTGGAACCAGCAGTCCCCACTTAAACAGGTGTTGGACCCCTCTCCTGGAGATGCCCCCCCTTCTACTTTCTGGTCATACTTTCCAGTCATACATTCTGGTATTGTTTCCACCGTCATGTCGCTAAGTTGTGCCTGTCCCAGGCCCGGATTTTGGGGGGGCCCAATGGGCCCAGGCCCTGGGCCACCCACCAAGTGGAGGCCTCCCACCAATATAGGGATAAATATCTCAAAACATGTAAAATACACGTCTCTTTGCTGTGAACCATTTCTAATGATAAGGAACAGTTAACAAAAGAGAAACTATTGAAAGTGTAGGGACCTGGCTACGGTCCTACATCTCAGTGGCTGGCACAGAGCGGCAGAGTCATGGCACCTGACCTGCGTCAGCATCCACTGACTTGGCTAACCATACTTCATTAGTACTCTGTACCTAGTGCTTAGCTTATGGCATGTCGCAGCCTTCTCCGATCCCAACACAAGCTTCTAGGTGCTACCTATTCAGCTATATGATCGCTCCCTTGGATTAGATCAGATGAGAGTTTGTTCAGCTACCTTCGAGGAAGGAGGCGGAGCCACAATGTCGGCACGAGAAGAGGATTCTCCACCGCGGAGTGTGGCAGGACCTCACTCTGGAATGGAACTTCAGTCACTGAAGATCCAGAGGTGAAGTGGTTCAGTCTTCACAGTGTCGCAGTGGATGAGTATGATTTCTGTATGTCTGTGTGTGTGTGTCTGTCTGTCTGTGTGTCTGTCTGTGTATCTTTCTTGCAGCTCCTGTCCTACACAGTACCATACTGTATATACAGGTCCAGAAGCCTTTCATACATATACAGCCCAGCAGCAGCCTCTGACATATAGAGCCCAGCAGCAGTGTTTGATATAGACAGCCCAAATTTCTACAATATACATATGCAAATTGCTTCTTTATGTCACTCTCCACAAGGAGGAACCTTACCCGTTAGACTACAATATGCATACATACATATGTGCATATTTTCATCTTTAATTCCCTTTCAGGACTTCAAGGGTTGACAAGGTCATTTTGTTACTTTTGGATTATCATGATGGACAATCGTGAAGGAGATAGGCACAGACATCACACAAGAATTTGAGAGTCTGGGGCTTCTAAAAGACGTAAGGCAAAAGAAGCAACAAGGAAATCAACAGAAGAGATAGCGAAGACAAGAAAATTGTACAAGTTCTTCACTGTTCAAGGCAAGTGTCGGAAAGGAGTAATGACTTAGTAGAATCTGATCAACCTGACAATGCATCAGTGGAAATGGTTGTTGATCCTGGCAAAGAAAAGGCTGAAGTAGTAACGAGTACAACTGAAGAACACAAAGAAAAGGAGATTGATAGTGGCACATCTTATGAAGAAGGTGAAGTTGAGGGACCACCAGGGGGCGATGACATTAGACTTTGACCATCCATTATTTCGGAACAGATGGGAGATTACTGGCTGAAAAGGGGTGTATCAACAATCCAGCACTGTGATGAAAGTTTGTTCATTGCACACTCGGTTCAGCAACCTAGAAAGGACCTCAATATTTCAAGAATGTGCACACTTGGGCTTTTCCGTTGTCAAAATCATAACGGAGAAGTCATAATGAGGAATTGGTTATGCTTCTCCCCCTCTAAAGGACGCATTTATTGCTTCACATGCAGATTGATGATGTGCTTTATTTCAGCATCTAAGTCTTCTCAGCTTTCGTCTAATGTGGAAACATTCCCAAGAACGTATAAAAAGTCATGAGCAGTCAGCGGAACATCTGAACTCTACAATTGCTTTCAATATGAGGTTAAAAGCGATTGGGCGAATTGATACGGAGCTAACACAACAGGTCGAGGCTTGGGAGCATTATTGGAGGTCAGTGTTGAAACGAGTAGTAAATGTTATTCAGTTTATCAGTTTAGGTGGGATCACCTAGAAATGGAAATTTTCTGGGCATTCTTGAGCTCATCGCCCAGTACGATGACTTTCTTCCACAGCATATCAAAACTCAAGCCAATCGCGGCAAGGGTCATACAAACTACCTGTCATCTACAATTATGGAAGAAATTATCAATGTAATGGGTGAACAAGTCCTCAGAGAAATTATTTCTCGAGTTAACCAATCAAAATACTACTCCATTTCTTTGGATTCCACACCCGATGCAGCTCATGTTGACCAACTAACCCTTGTATTGAGGTATATGGAGAAAGATGGCCCTGTGGAATGCTTTGTAACATTCATGGCAAACAAAGGCTATGGTGCTCAAGACATGTTCAATGCCTTGTTGGAATTTTTGAAGAGACATGACCTAGACCTGGGAAATTGCCACAGTCAAAGTTATGACAATGCATCTGCAATGAGTGGCAAATACAACGGCCTGCAAGCCAAAGTAAGAGAGAAGAACAATCTTGCATCCTTGTATGGCACACTCTTTAAATCTTGTTGTTAAAAATGCTGTAGAAAGCTGCTCAAGTACTGTACATTATTTTTACTTTCTTGAAAAGCTGTTCCTCTTCTTCACAGTTTCAACGCATCGGCATCAGCTCCTGACTAAGGCTTTGAAAAATATTGACTCAGCGACACCATTGACTCTCAAACGTGTCACAACAAAGCGTTGTTCCTGCAGAGCTGACACTACTAATGGCCCCGTTACACATAACAATGTCCCAGCGATCCCACCAATGATCCGATCCGACATGATGGGATCGCTGCGACATCGTTAGGCTGATCGCTGGTGAGCTGTCACAAGACAGCCCCTCCAGCGACCAGGACCAGCGATGCTGGATGCTGGTTTCTAATCCCGTGGCTCCTGGATACCCGCTGTTTACATTGGAAACTGGCGTACACGCAATCTCGCTGGCAAGATAGCTGTGGCGTCGCTGGTGAGATTGCTGTGTGTGACGGGGCCTTAAGGCCCTTAAACATGACTATCAGCAGATTAAAGATGTACTTAAACAGATTGCTGATGACTTTGAAGAAAAACCTGTGTACGGTGTTAAGCAGAAGGACTGTTAAGACAAATGCATCAGCTTGAAATTGGTATTAACACCACCTTCTGGAATGATATCCTGCAAAGAACAGATGCTACTAGTAAAAATCTACAACACGCAAAACTAGATCTAAACACTGCTGTGGTGTCACTGACTGTTAGGCGTCGGGTTCCGAACACTGCACAGCAGGAATCCCAAGCCTTGCCACCTTCGGTCTCCTATCCCTCTCCGGCCGCAGTGGAGTCTGCTCAGCAGACTTCACAATCCCGGCGTTCAGCCCACACCAACATTGTGGGTTCAGTTGCTACTGCCACCTCTGGTTCTGTTATGGCAATGCAGCCTGGCCAGCAGCAAAAGCCTCCAGAGGCTAAGTTCCTCCTTCGGCCCACTGAGCATGCTCATGAGACGATCTCCCATTGGGGATCGGGAGTCACATGCTCAGGTCCTTTTCCTGTTCCGATTGGTCCATCTTGAGCATCAGGAAGGTCCCAGAAGCGAACGGCTATAAAAGGTCCACATGGCCGCTCAGCCATGCGCTAGTATAGACTCTAGTTGCTATATGTGTGGCTGATGACGGATGCATGCACCTGGTGAATGACTCATTAAAATTCCCCTCCCTTTGATATTACTTATGTGGTTAGGGAATTAGTTGCAGAGTCAGTGTCAGCCAGTGGCTAGCCATAGGACACAAGTGCTCGTCACTTCCCAGCACTAGCGTCCGATGGTGTCGCCTGCCATAGGGCACATCGTACCACGGCAGGCATTGTCGCTTCGCGGCAGTCGGTTTCTGTTAGCGGCGTTCACAGCTGCAACGCCACATGCTCGGTAGGTCTAGAGGGATGCTGGTCCTATGTCCTGGGGCCAGAATCCTGTGACCATACACTGTTGTGAGTTCATTTTCCCCTTCACCGTCGATGTCTGATGAACTCCCTCTTCTGGTGAAGGAAGGAAGTGAGGCTGATTACCAAACACCTGATCTGGTAGATGATGACTGGGTAACAGGAAATTCTGACTAGATATATGGCAGCCGACACCCTTCTGAGTCGCTGGTGATTTCTCTGCTGGATTCTTGGAGACCAGTCTGATTCTTGCTTCCCAAAGATAAGTTTTTGCTCTGCTATTGAACTTATTAGTTTTGTTTTGCTTACTTTGTTTTTTGGAGTTCAGCCATCCCCGGTCGGGGGTGTCCTGAGTTCCATTTTTGTCTCTGATCACTTTGTCTCTTTGCTCTGTCTTCAGAATTTACCTGAGTGCTGATACAGTCTTTTTGAAGTCCTAGTGACTTCAGGGCCTGTTTTTCCTATCAGACGGTTGGGACATTTTTTGGTAGGGTTTTTTGCGGATTGCAGACAGCAGCTTTTCTATCCTGTCCTTTTTAGTTAGCTTGGGCCCCATCGTTTGCTCAGCCTATCTTTCTATCTGTGTTAGTGTTTTCATCTTGCTTCACCGTCATTATATGTTGGGGGCTGCCTATTGCTTTGGGGTCTGCTCTGGGGCAGTTTAGATTTCCCCTTTCTTTCTTTAGGCTTATTTAATTCTCCGGCTGTTATCGAGGGGTCTAGGGCATCGTAGGAACCCCCCATGGCTACTGTTAGTTGTTGTGGATAGGATCAGGGGTCTGCAATCCGATAGCTACCAACCTCTCCGGTTATCTGGACTTACCTTGTATTTTTGTTTTTTCCTCCTTCGGTGACTCAGTCATAACAGAATCACCAGCCATACCGCAGATCCTAGGGTACTCAATAGCAGGAAAGAATTGTAAAAAAAAAAAAAAAAGAGTTTGTCAGAATTTTTTTTTTTTTTGTGTGTATATTTTTTCCTCTATGTCTCTGAGGCCGTAGGGGGAATTTTTTTTTCTTTCTCAATGGAGATGAAGCATTGTCTGATCGTGTGGAGCAGCTCACTGCTGAAGTGCGGGGAATTTTCGCCTATCTTGCTCATTCACATGCTGCTGAACCAAAGATTCCTACTCCTGATGTGTTTTTTGGGATCGGTCTGAATTTTTGAATTTTAAGAATAATTGTAAATTATTTTTTGCCTTGAAGCCTAACTCGTCGGGGAGCTCCGCGCAGCAGGTTAAAATTGTCATCTCTTTGCTGCGCGGCGATCCCCAGGATTGGGCGTTTTCTTTGAAACCTGATGATCCTATTCTTACTAATGTGAATGCATTTTTTCAAGCCTTGGAGTTGTTGTATGATGAACCTAATGCTATTGATCAGGCTGAAAAGGCCCTGTTGGCATTGAGCCAGGGTCGGGATTCTGCAGGGTTGTACTGTCAAAAATTCCAAAAGTGGGCGGTTCTTACTACCTGGAATGATGGTGCCTTGGCAGCTCTCTTTCGGAAGGGTTTGTCAGAAACCGTAAAAGATACTATGGTGGGATTTCCTGTTCCCTCTGGTCTTGACGATTCTATGTCATTAGCCATTCAGGTTGATCGGCGTTTGCGTGAACGCAAAACCGCACGAGAGGTGTTGCCACCTGATGAACAAATGTCTGAACCTATGCAATGTGATAGAGTTTTGTCTAGGGCGCAACGTCAGGAGTTCAGAAGGCGTAATAAGCTGTGTTTCTTCTGTGGTGATGCCTCGCATATTATTTCTGTCATAGTTGATTTTGAGGGAGAATTCCCTGTATGTCAAGGGATCGAAATGCCTTTTTGGTGTACAGAGGATTTCATTTTTGGGATTTATTTTGTCTCCGTCAACTATTGAAATGGACCCGGCCAAGGTACAGGCCATTTATGATTGGGTTCAGCCCACTTCTTTGAAGGCCCTCCAGAAGTTTTTGGGTTTTGCTAATTTTTATCGTGAATTTATAGCTAATTTTTCTGGTATTGCCAAACCATTGACTGATTTGACTAAGAAGGGTGCTGATGTGCTGAATTGGTCTCCTGAGGCTGTTTCTTCCTTTCAGGAGCTGAAGCGAAGGTTCACTTCTGCTCCAGTTTTGCGGCAACCTGATGTCTCACTCCCGTTTCAGGTAGAGGTGGACGCTTCTGAGATTGGTGCAGGAGCTGTTTTGTCCCAAAAAGATCCTGTAACATCTAAAATGAATCCCTGTGCTTTCTTTTCCCGAAAGTTCTCCCCATCCGAACGTAACTATGATGTGGGGAATCGGGAACTGTTAGCCATGAAATGGGCATTTGAGGAGTGGAGACATTGGTTGGAGGGAGCTAAACATCAAGTCGTGGTCCTTACTGACCACAAGAATTTGATTTACCTGAAGTCAGCCAAACGCTTGAATCCTAGACAGGCTAGGTGGGCCTTGTTTTTCACACGTTTTGATTTTGTGGTCTCTTTTCTTCCGGGCACTAAGAATGTCAAGGCAGACGCCCTCTCTAGGAGTTTCTTTGCTGATTCTCCTGTTGTGACCAAGCCTGCTACCATCTTAGGTGAGGGGGTAGTTCTTTCTGCCATCTCGCCCGATTTGAGACGTGCTCTGGAAGAGTTTCAGGAGGACAAACCTGAGCGTTGTCCCATTGGAAAATTGTATGTTCCTGACCAGTGGAGGAAGAGAGTGATGTCTGAAGTTCATTGCTCTGCATTGGCTGGTCATCCAGGTATTTTTGGTACTAGAGTTTTGGTGAGTCGGTCTTTTTGGTGGCCCGCCTTGTCTCGTGATGTCAGGGATTTTGTGCAGTCCTGTGGGACTTGCTCTCGGTCTAAACCTTGTTCTCGCTCTAGTGGGTTGTTGATGCCTTTGCTGGTGCCCAGGAGGCCATGGACCCATATTTCAATGGATTTTATCTCTGATATGCCTGTCTCTCAGAGAATGACTGTTATTTGGGTGATTTGTGATAGATTCTCTAAGATGGTCCATCTTGTACCACTCCCTAAGTTGCCATCTTCCTCAGAGTTGGTGCCCTTGTTTTTGCAACAGGTGGTTCGCTTGCACTGGATTCCTGAGAACATTGTATCTGACAGAGGAGTTCAGTTTGTGTCTAGATTTTGAAGGACTTTCTGTTCCAAGCTGGGAATTCAGTTGTCCTTCTCCACTGCGTTTCACCCTCAGACCAATGGGCAGATGGAGAGAACAAACCAGACTTTGGAGTCGTATTTGAGATGTTTTATTTCTGCCGATCAGGATGATTGGGTTTCATTTTTGCCCTTGGCCGAATTTGCTTTAAATAATAGAGCTAGTTCTGCCACTTTGATGTCACCTTTTTTGTAACTTTGGGTTTCATCCTCGATTCTCTTCAGGGAAGGTGGAGCCTTCTGCCTGCCCAGGTGTTGACACTGTGGTGGAGAGAATGCACCAGATCTGGGACCAAGTGGTGGATAAGTTGTCTCTCTCCCAGGAAAAGGCCCAGCGGTTTTCCAACCGGCATAGGACCATTGGTCCCCAGTTTAAGGTGGGTGATATGGTTTGGTTGTCATCAAAGAATATCGCTATGAAGGTGGCTTCTCCAAAGTTTAAACCTAGATTTATTGGACCTTACAAGATTTTGGAGATTCTTAATCCAGTCTCTTTTCGATTGGCTCTTCCTGTTACATTTAAGATCCATGACGTGTTTCATAAGTCTCTGTTAAAGAGGTTTGTTGAGCCAGTAGTTCCTGTGGTGGCACCTCCTGACCCGGTATTGGTTGAAGGTAATGTGGAATATGAGGTTGAGAAGATACTGGATTCTCGCCTGGCTAGACGGAGACTCCAGTATTTGGTTAAATGGGAGGGTTATGGCCAGGTGGATAATTCTTGGGTCCATGCATCCGATATTCATGCCGAAAGGTTGGTTCGTGCCTTTCATCGGGCCCATCCTGATCGCCCTGGTGGCGTGGATGAGGGTTCGCTGACCCCTCCTCAAGGGGGAGGTACTGTTGTGAGTTCATTTTCCCCTTCACCGTCGATGTCTGATGAACTCCCTCTTCTGGTGAAGGAAGGTAGTGAGGCTGATTACCAAACACCTGATCTGGTAGATGATGACTGGGTAACAGAAAATTCTGACCGGATATAAGGCAGCCAACGCCCTTCTGAGTCGCTGATGATTTCTCTGCTGGAATCTTGGAGACCAGTCTGATTCTTGCTTCCCAAAGATAAGTTTTTGCTCTGCTATTGAACTTATTAGTTTTGTTTTGTTTACCTTGTTTTTTGGAGTTCAGCCATCCCCGGTCGGGGGTGTCCTGAGTTCCATTTTTGTCTCTGATCAGTTTGTCTCTTTGCTCTGTCTTCAGAATTTACCTGAGTGCTGATATAGTCTTTTTGAAGTCCTAGCGACTTCAGGGCCTGTTTTTCCTATCAGACGGTTGGGACATTTTTTGGTAGGGTTCTTTGCGGATTGCAGACAGCAGCTTTTCTATCCTGTCCTTTTTAGTTAGCTTGGACCCCATCATTTGCTCAGCCTATCTTTCTATCTGTGTTAGTCTTTTCATCTTGCTTCACCGTCATTATATGTTGGGGGCTGCCTATTGCTTTGGGGTCTGCTCTGGGGCAGTTTAGATTTCCCCTTTCTTTCTTTAGGCCTATTTAGTTCTCCGGTTGTGATCGAGGGGTCTAGGGCATCGTAGGAACCCCCCATGGCTACTGTTAGTTGTTGTGGATAGGATCAGGGGTCTGCAATCCGATAGCTACCAACCTCTCCGGTTTTCTGGACTTAGCTTGTATTTTTGTTTTTTCCTCCTTCGGTGACTCATTCATAACAATATACCAAGCGGTCTTCTCCCCGAACGCTGTGAGTGTGAACAGGCTCGGCATTTGTGTATTAGCGTTAGTGCGGCTATGTGAGGTAACAGAGTTCGCCCAGCGCACACCGGGTGATGTTTAACCCGCGTGTGTTATACTGCCATATTGAGCATCCGCCATTACTTAGCAGCAGCATACCAACTCTGCACAGTGGACCCCGGGCGGCGAACGCGCCTACTATTATTTTATAATAACATTATACTAGCGCCAGGGTCTGGCTAGTAATGGCAGAAAAGCAGCAGCTCCTGCAGCACATTGGGTATGCAGGTTGGCGGCTCTCGAGCGTTCAACCTCACCTGCTGATGTTACTGCGGCTGCTGTTCAGGCAGCCGCTGAGGCTGTCTCCCATGTTCCTACATCCATCCCTGCACCGATTTTATCCCACCTCCCGCTGCCCGAGAAGTTCTCAGGCGATAGTGCCTCCTGCAGGGGATTCGTGAGCCAGTATACTATTCAGCTTGAGCTGCTGGCCGCGTGATTTCCCTCTGAGCGGACTAATGTCGGATTCATCGTGTCCCTTCTGGCTGGCAGGGCTCTGGAGTGGGCCACCCCACTGTGGGAGCGTGCTGACCCCGTGGTTCGGGGAGCCTCGCAGTTCCTAGCCTCTCTGAAGCAGGTCTTTCTGGGACCACGGGTCAGACACTGTTAGGAACGGCGGAGCGCACTAAATAAAAATAAATAATAAAGTGTGTTCGCCGTTCGGGGTCCACCGTGCAGTAGGTGTAACAACCGCTGCTGAGTGATGACAGAGGAGCAATATGGCGGTATGATGCACACGGGTTCAACTTCACCTGGAGGGCGCAGAGCGGGCTTCAGAAAGCATACAAAACGCTGAACCTGTTAGTGACACAGGCTTCAGGAAAATGCACACACGGTATCTGGTCACAGGAGCAGGACCCAAGACAGAGAAGCTGCGTCCTTCTAGACCTACCATGTGTGTGGCGTCACTGCTGCGACCGCCAAGAAGGGCTGCAACTGCAGCACAGCGTAGGACACTGCCGCTCGACGACAAAGCCAGATAGCAAGCGCAATGTCGGAAGCTAGCATAGCGGTGCGGTGTGCACAGTAGCTTAAGGCTTGCCACTGACTGGCGCAGACTGCTAAACTAATACCCTATCACCATGCGTAATATCAGAGGGAAGGGGTTTCAAATGAGTCAGTCACCAGAATCATACATCCATCACCATTCACACATAGCAAGTATAGCCTATACTAGCGCATGGCGGAACAGCCATGTGTTCCATGAGCATGCCCAGTAAGAGGACAGAAGGACTTAGCCTCAGGAGAGATTTGCTGCAAGGCAATCTCCTCTGCAGTGGAAAAATAGGAGGAGAGTGCATAATGTGAGGATCTGTATCCATGCTGAGTAAACGCAGAAATCCGACTCCTAACATTACCCCCCTCCTAGGGCACCCCCTCCCTGAGCCTTACGATCCACCTACTTGTGCCCGTAAGAGGTATAAGGCCTCAGACTTGTCCGCAGGCAAGTCTGATGTCCCGGTAGATGACAGAGAGGCCCGGGACATGTGGAAGGCCTCAGGGGTGGCAAGATCGCCAGGTCTGAAAAGGGGCCCGTGGGAGACAGCGGGAGCGGAAGTTAAAGTGGAACACCACCGTGTGTCGGCAGGCGTCTCCGATCTTCGCTTAAGGAAGCTATTCCGAGCACAAAAGGCGCAGGCCAGAATATATTTTTTAACATCCTGAGCCCTGTGCGGCCACCAGTAAGACCCTGCCAGGAGTTTTGTGGTCTGCATATAGCCACAGTGACCACCTCTCCAGGATGTGTGTGCCCAGGCAAGAACCTTTGGCCGAAGGTGGGGAGGAACAAGGGCCTTACCCGGCGGTACAGATTTTGGCCTTTGCGGGGCACTGTTGTTCTGAGACACCGCGTGTTGACAAATAAGGCCACGACTGGAGTCTTGTGCCAGACACGCCTGGAGAACGGTGCGAGACACCTCCATGGGCTCTGGGGGTGGAACCTCTGGCTCGGGTAGTTCCAGAGGCTCAAAAAAATTGGGAGCCGGAGTAACCTTCCGTTTGGATTGAGCACGCTCCATACCGCGCTCCGAAAAACAGAGGTCAATGCGGGTGGAAATGGCAATCAGTTCTTCCAAACTGGCAGGAATGTCTCTAGTGGAAAGAGCATCTTTAATGTGCTCCACCAAACCTCTCCAAAACACAGAGATGAGGGCTTTATCGGACCACTCCAACTCGGAAGCAAGTGTCCGAAAACGGACGGCATACTGACTAACCGAGAGAGCACCCTGAGTCAAAGCAAGAAGCTGAAGAGAGGTATCGTGCGTGACCTGTGGACCGAGGAAGACCTGCTTAATAGCTGTTAGAAAGTGAGCAGCGGTCCGGACTTCTGGGTCACCACGCTTCCATAGTGGCGTAGCCCACTCCAACGCTTTGCCCGGCAGCAGGGAAACAATAAACCCCACCTTGGCCCGTTGCGTAGGGAATCGCGCAGCCAGTAATTCCAGCTGAATGGAGCACTGGCTGATGAAACCCCTACAGGAGGCGCCATCGCCATAAAATTTATCGGGCAACGGGAGGCGGGTAACTGTCAGCGCGGGGGAGGACGTGGACATACGGGAAATTGCGTCTGTGATTGCCTTTACAGCAGCTTCGGTGGATTGTGCAGCTGAGAGAGCCCTCTCAAGAGTGGCCAGCCGGCCCTCAAGCTGCCGAATACACTGTAAAAGTTGCTGCTGTTCTGCCATCACTAGCCAGACCCTGGCGCTAGTATAATGTTAGGAACGGTGGAACACACTAAATAAAAATAAATAATAAAGTGCGTTCGCTGCTCAGGGTCCACCGCGCAGTAGGTGTAACAACCTGAGTGATGACAGAGGAGCAATATGGCGGTATGATGCACATGGGTTCAACGTCACCCGAAGTGCGCAGAGCGGGCTCTGTTCACACACAGAGGTGCCGCAACAAAAACATACAAAACACTGAGCCTGTTATTGACACAGGCTTCAGATAGCATACAAAATGCTGAACCTGTTAGTGACACAGGCTTCAGGTAAATGCACACTCGGTATCTGGTCACAGGAGCAGGACCCAAGACAGAGAAGCTGCGTCCCTCTAGACCTACCGTGTGTGTGGCGTCGCTGCTGCGAACACGAAGAAGGGCTGCAACTGCAGCGCGACGTAGGACACTGCTGCTCGACGACAAAGCCAGATAGCAAGCACGATGTCGGACGCTAGCGTAGCGGTGCGGTGTGCACAGTGGCTTAAGGCTTGCCTCTGATTGGCGCTGACTGCTAAACTAATACCATATCACCATGCGTAATATCAGAGGGAAGGAGTTTCAAATGAGTCAGTCACCAGAATCATACATCCATCACCATTCACACATAGCAAGTATAGCCTATACTAGCGCATGGCGGAACAGCCATGTGGGTCGCCCTCCCAGGGCTGTTGGGTACTCGGTACCGGGCTGGTCTCTCAGAGGGGAATGTCACAGCAGCGGTGAACCGGTTCGTGGCCCTGGGCACCCATGTAAAAGGGATGAAGTGATGGAATAAAGTTTATGAGTGAATGATTTGTGACGCCACTTGTGGTGTTCGGCAATGAAGGTGTTAAGCCGACGCTGCAGACAGATCCTTTGGGACAGATGGTGGGGTGCAGCAAAGATGGGGTGGCCCTCTACAGGCAGGGCTGTAGTGCCATGCCAGAGCAGATGAAGAGGGTAGGTGTTGAGGAAGAGGGTGTAGTGTTTGGCACAGAGATGTAGCAGTGCTGGAGAGTTTGCAGGAAGAAGGCAAGGACACAACAGGGTGCAGTTTCTTTACCTTTACTTTGCTTGGCAAATGCTGTCCAGGGTCCAGATTACAGATGGCACAGCAGCTGGCTAGCCTGGAAGCAACTTAGGAATCTCTCTAGGCAGATGGGTTGTGTATAGAGTTGAGAGACTTTTGGTTTTTTAGGGTCGCGTTTCGTTTCGTGAAACCCGACTTTTCCAAAAGTCGGGTCGAGCAAGGTCGTCCGATTATAGGGAAAAGTCGGGGTCGTCCCGAAACACGAAACCCAATGTAAGTCAATGGGGAATAAAAGTCGGCAGTGAGAGGAGGACAGGAAACACACCTACAGTGCCCATTTGAATGCCAAAAGCATCAATTCTTCTTACTTAAGCTTGTCAACCTTAATTAACTTCATAATACAAGTTACGCACTGAAAAATGGGGGTTATTTGGCTAAAGTTGTGGGGGGGGAGGGCTGGCTGCAGGTTTTCAGGTGCCCTGGGCGAAAGAGCACCCCTTTAACACATACCACAACTCATCATGCTCCGATACGGCAGAGAAATAGCGGTATAGTACAATGAAAAATACCTCACTTTTTACATCTCATGACGAGGCCCATCTATTTCTCCATACAGAATCATTGGTCCCATATAATGTTTGAAACAGTATATGATGAGCTCCACATAATGCTACAGTATATGTTGGTCCCCATGGATGAAGCTCCACTGTCTTATGGGCCCAAATAATGCTCCAAACATAATGGGCCCCATTTCTAATGCTCTAGTGTATAATGGGCCCTGTAAATGCTGCTCCAGTGTCTGATGTCCACCTTTGGAATGTTCCAGTGTATGGTGGGCCCCATCTATCATTCTCCAGAGTATAGTGCTCCCCAAAAATTGCTGTCCCAACATTGAAAACAATCAAATAAGTCTCCTCGCTAGGGAATCCCTGTACTTGTCTGGATTCCTCGTTGTCCCCATCTTCCATCTCACTGCACAGTATTTCAACTTTGCAAGTGCTGTGATCCTGGGCAAGCAGGGGGGGCCCACTCGTTGGCGACGGTACTGGCACAGGGCCCCTGATAGTACGGTGGTGTGTCTGATGGTGGGTGGGCCGAACCTGCACTTTCATCTGCAGCTTCCTCTTTGTCACCGTGTAAGATGGAACTGTATATGGGAAGGGTAACCTGAGTTTCATCAGGGTCAGATTCAGGTCATGTAGCGTGCGAGGGGAATGTAGTGGTCTGGGTCAATGTACCAGCAGATTCATCGAGCAGTGGCTGGGCATCAGTGCACTTGTGTCGCCCCCAGGAGTACGGTCGCCACAGTGGCATTACCTTCTTCCTAGGGAGTGTGATGTCATGCTTGGGAGCAACGAAGGATCTCTCTAGCAGGTTAACTGATTGGGCGGCGTTATTCCCACGAGTCATGACCCTCCAAACAGCGTTCATGAAGGCAAAGTGTTTGTTTTACGTGGACAGTATGGTTGCAAAGCTGAACCTTAAAGGAATGTCCAGAAGGGCACCACCAGGAGTGGAGCCTACGGTTAAATTCGACTCCACCTGGGAAACCTCAACCATGCCAGCTACAGAACAGATGCACACATTGCAAGCTTAATTCCGTTAACGAACGAGACTCCGTCATGCCCCGCGGTCCGAGTCCGGCTTACTAGAGGGACACGTGAGGCTCTGGCACATGAGATTGGCCAATAACTGGTGTGTCATGCCCTTACATGTCCGTGGCTGCATGTGCGCTACACTGAAAAGACCAGCGTTTGTCGCTTACAGGTGCAGATAACCCGCTGAACAACGTTAGTGATGGGGATCACTGATTACAATTATTACCCGCGAACAATGATTTCCCAGTAAGTGCAGGTCAACCGCAGTTCCGGAATTAGGCCTAACCGTCATTCCTGAAAAAATGAAAAACTTACGTGTGCAAACCACAGGTGCTGTAGCTTGCTTAACAGCTCGCCAGCCGATCTCACGCCCAGTATGGATTACACGTGATTGCACAAAGGTGAGAAAGGGTACCGTATCCCCAGATAACATGTATGGATAGCGTACACATTCAAATTATATGTCTCAGGAGGCAGGCTCAGACGGTGTTAGGCCCAGTATGGATTGCACGTGATTGCTCAAAGGTTAGAAAGGGTACCGTATCCCCGGATAACATGTATGGATAGCGTACACATTCAAAATATATGTCTCAGGAGGCAGGCTCAGACGGTGTTAGGCCCAGTATGGATTGCACGTGATTGCACAAAGGTTAGAAAGGGTACCGTATCCCCGGATAACATGTATGGATAGCGTACACATTCAAAATATATATCTCAGGAGGCAGGCTCAGACGGTGTTAGGCCCAGTATGGATTGCACGTGATTGCACAAAGGTTAGAAAGGGTACCGTATCCCCGGATAACATGTATGGATAGCGTACACATTCAAAATATATGTCTCAGGAGGCAGGCTCAGACGGTGTTAGGCCCAGTATGGATTGCACGTGATTGCACAAAGGTTAGAAAGGGTACCGTATCCCCGGATAACATGTATGGATAGCGTACACATTCAAAATATATGTCTCAGGAGGCAGGCTCAGACGATGTTAGGCCCAGTATGGATTGCACGTGATTGCACAAAGGTTAGAAAGGGTACCGTATCCCCGGATAACATGTATGGATAGCGTACACATTCAAAATATATGTCTCAGGAGGCAGGCTCAGACGGTGTTAGGCCCAGTATGGATTGCACGTGATTGCACAAAGGTTAGAAAGGGTACCGTATCCCCAGATAACATGTATGGATAGCGTACACATTCAAAATATATGTCTCAGGAGGCAGGCTCAGACGGTGTTAGGCCCAGTATGGATTGTACGTGATTGCACAAAGGTTAGAAAGGGTACCGTATCCCCGGATAACATGTATGGATAGCGTACACATTCAAAATATATGTCTCAGGAGGCAGGCTCAGACGGTGTTAGGCCCAGTATGGATTGCACGTGATTGCACAAAGGTTAGAAAGGGTACCGTATCCCCGGATAACATGTATGGATAGCGTACACATTCAAAATATATATCTCAGGAGGCAGGCTCAGATGGTGTTAGGCCGAGTATGGATTGCACGTGATTGCACAAAGGTTAGAAAGGGTACCGTATCCCCGGATAACATGTATGGATAGCGTACACATTCAAAATATATGTCTCAGGAGGCAGGCTCAGACGGTGTTAGGCCCAGTATGGATTGCATGTGATTGCACAAAGGTTAGAAAGGGTACCGTATCCCCGGATAACATGTATGGATAGCGTACACATTCAAAATATATGTCTCAGGAGGCAGGCTCAGACGGTGTTAGGCCCAGTATGGATTGCACGTGATTGCACAAAGGTTAGAAAGGGTACCGTATCCCCGGATAACATGTATGGATAGAGTACACATTCAAAATATATGTCTCAGGAGGCAGGCTCAGACGGTGTTAGGCCCAGTATGGATTGCACGTGATTGCACAAAGGTTAGAAAGGGTACCGTATCCCTGGATAACATGTATGGATAGCGTACACATTCAAAATATATGTCTCAGGAGGCAGGCTCAGACGGTGTTAGGCCCAGTATGGATTGCACGTGATTGCACAAAGGTTAGAAAGGGTACCGTATCCCCGGATAACATGTATGGATAGCATACACATTCAAAATATATGTCTCAGGAGGCAGGCTCAGACGGTGTTAGGCCCAGTATGGATTGCACGTGATTGCACAAAGGTTAGAAAGGGTACCGTATCCCCGGATAACATGTATGGATAGCGTACACATTCAAAATATATGTCTCAGGAGGCAGGCTCAGACGGTGTTAGGCCCAGTATGGATTGCACGTGATTGCACAAAGGTTAGAAAGGGTACCGTATCCCCGGATAACATGTATGGATAGCGTACACATTCAAAATATATGTCTCAGGAGGCAGGCTCAGACGGTGTTAGGCCCAGTATGGATTGCACGTGATTGCACAAAGGTTAGAAAGGGTACCGTATCCCCGGATAACATGTATGGATAGCGTACACATTCAAAATATATGTCTCAGGAGGCAGGCTCAGACGGTGTTAGGCCCAGTATGGATTGCACGTGATTGCCCAAAGGTTAGAAAGGGTACCATATCCCCGGATAACATGTATGGATAGTGTACACATTCAAAATATATGTCTTAGGAGGCAGGCTCAGACAGTGTTAGGCCCAGTATGGATTGCACGTGATTGCACAAAGGTTAGAAAGGGTACCGTATCCCCGGATAACATGTATGGATAGCGTACACATTCAAAATATATGTCTCAGGAGGCAGGCTCAGACGGTGTTAGGCCCAGTATGGATTGCACGTGATTGCACAAAGGTTAGAAAGGGTACTGTATCCCCGGATAACATGTATGGATAGCGTACACATTCAAAATATATGTCTCAGGAGGCAGGCTCAGACGGTGTTAGGCCCAGTATGGATTGCACGTGATTGCACAAAGGTTAGAAAGGGTACCGTTTCCCCGGATAACATGTATGGATAGCGTACACATTCAAAATATATGTCTCAGGAGGCAGGCTCAGACGGTGTTAGGCCCAGTATGGATTGCACGTGATTGCACAAAGGTTAAAAAGGGTACCGTATCCCCGGATAACATGTATGGATAGCGTACACATTCAAAATATATGTCTATACATCAGGAGGCAGGCTCAGACGGTGTCAGGCACAGTATGGATTTGACGGCCCAGATTACACAGCGGAGGAGCAGGGAGAGGTAAAGATTGCAAATGCTGGGGCCCTGCCCAAGTAAGGGGGGCCCACTTGTGGGCGTCGATACTGGCAATGGGCCCCTCATAGTACAGCGGTGTGTCTGACGGCGGGTGTGCACCACCACCGTCAGAGACACTTGATTGCACTATGAAGGACCCTGTGCCAGTGCCCGCGCCCAAGAGTCGGCCTACCCACCTGTCCAGGGCAACGGCACTCGCACGGTGTCGTGCGCTAGGTGGTGACCCTGGCCATGGGGGGGGAGGCAGCACAGTTAGGGAGTTTTAGAAAGTGGCATATGTTGATGTTGGACATTGTACCAGGAAGAGGTAGACCAAAGCAAGCCATTTTTCTGTCACCCTATGTGTCATCAGGGGAAGGTGGGACAAAATCCTTGGAAACCCATGCGTGGTTCATTTTAATGAAGGTTAGATCATCCACATTTTGGGTTGACAGACGGGTCCTTTTTTCTGTCAGGATTGATCCAGCTGCACTGAAGACTCTTTCCGATAGCACACTTGCAGCTGGGCAAGCGAGCTCCTGTAAGGCATATTGGGCCAATTCAGGCCAGGTGTCCAGTTTAGCGGCCCAATAGTCAAAGGGGAATGACCTGTGTGGGAGAACATCGATATGGGAGGAAAAGTAGTTTGTAACCATAGTTGACAACTGCTGTCTCCTGTCACTTTCCATCGATGCAGTAGTACCAGTTGTGTGAGCGGTATTTGAAAAATCAGTCCACAACGTTGTCATGAAACCCCTGTCTCCAACGCCACTTCTGCTGTGTGCACCACGAACACCTCTGCCAAGCTGCCCCCGGCCCGTACGGCTCGTGTGAGAACCATCACCGCTGCTGTGTGCTGGGAATGCCTCAAGCAACCGATTTACCAGAGTTGCTTGTTTATTAGCCAATATTAGGTCAAGGTTCTCCTGTGGCATGATGTTTTGTAATTTGCCTTTATAGCGTGGATCCAGGATGCTGGCCAACCAGTAGTCGTCATCGTTCATCATTTTGGCAATGCGGGGGTCCCTTTTTAGGATCCGCAAGGCATAATCTGACATGTGGGCCAATGTTCCCGGTGTCAATGATGCACTGCGAGTGCTGGGTGGAGGAGCACTTTCTGGCAAATCCACATCCCTCCAGTCACGCACAAACCCTGTACCAGACCTTGCCACGCCAACATTTTCACTTGCCCCACGAGATGCATCCTCCTCCCCTAAGTAATCATCCCCATCATCATCCTCCTCCTCCTCTTCTTCCTCCACCTCGTCCAGGAGAGGTCCCTGAGCAGACAATGGCTGAATGTCATCAAGGATTCCCTCCTCCTCTTCCGCCTCATCAACATTGGCTGCAGACGCCTGCTCCTTAAGGTGCGTCAAAGTTTGCATGAGCAGACGCATAAGTGGGATGCTCATGCTTAGGATGGCGTCGTCTGCGCTTACCAGCCGTGTGCATTCCTCAAAACACTGAAGGACTTTACAAAGGTCTTTCAACTTCGACCACTGCACACCTGTCAACTCCATGTCTGCTCTCAAAGTGCCTGGCCGTGTATCCTCCCACAAATGCATTATGGCCTGCCTCTGCTCGCACAGCCGCTCCACCATGTGCAGGGTGGAGTTCCACCTTGTTGCAATGTCGATAATGAGGCGGTGGTTGGGAAGGTGGTGCAATCGCTGCAGCTTCTGCATGCGAACGGAGTGTACAGGCGACCGGCGGATGTGCGCGCACAGTCTTCGCACCTTCTGGAGCAGGGCTGTTAACTCCGGATAATTTTTGAGGAAGCACTGCACCACCAGGTTCAAGGTGTGAGCCAAGCAAGGTATGTGGCTGAGTTTTGAAAGGGCTATGGCTGCCACAAAATTACGGCCGTTATCACTAACTACCTTGCCTGCCTCAAGATGTACACTGCCCAGCCATGACTCAGTTTGTCGCTTCAAGTACTCGGCCAGCACCTCGGCGGTGTGTCTGTCGCCCAAACACATCATCTGCAACACAGCCTGCTGACGCTTTCCACTAGCTGCTCTATAGGGGGACACATCGTGTGCAACAGTGGCAGCTGCAGATGGAGTGCTCGTACGACTGCGCTCTGTGGACGAGCTTTCGCTTCTGGAGGAGGAGGAGGAGGGTCGAACGCCTACAGCCAACTGTTTCCTATACCGTGGGCTAGGCAGCACTGTCCCACCACCGCTGTCCCCTGTGGACCCTGCATCCACCACATTAACCCAGTGCGCAGTGATGGACACGTAATGGCCCTGGCCATGCTGACTGGACCATGCATCAGTTGTGAGGTGCACCTTTCCGCTCACTGACTGCTTGAGTGCATGGACAATGCGGTCTTTCACATGATGGTGGAGGGCTGGGATGGCTTTGCGAGAGAAGAAGTGGCGACTGGGTAGGTCATAGCGTGGTACTGCATAGGCCATGAGTTCGCGGAAAGCTGTGCTTTCCACCAACCGAAAGGGCATCATCTCAAACGAGATTAGTTTGGCAATGTGGGCGTTCAAACCCAGTGTACGCGGATGAGAGACTGAGTACTTTCTTGACCTACTCATAGTGTCTGGGAGGGTGAGCTGGACTTGAGAGCTGCATATGGTGGAAGTAGCGGTGGACAGGGCGGACTGAGAGAGGGTTGGTGATGGTGATGGAGTTGGTGTTCTTTCTGATGGCCTAGAATCAGTCTTTCGTTGATATAACAGTGGGATTCCCTGACTGCTGTGGTCTTGCAACGACACCTCAACATTTGCTGCTGTGCTAACCGGTGGGCTTACAGTGGGGGAACAATGTAGCGTTGCTGACTACCTTCGTTGTGATCAGTTGCACATGTGGCACTTGAGGTTTGGTGTTGTGTCCACGCTTGCAAGTGCATGCTGGTTAAATGTCTAAGCATGCAACTGGTATTCAAATTTTTCAGATTTTTCCCTCGGCTAAAGGTCTTTGCGCACTTCTTACAGATAACCTTGGCCTGATCATGAGGATTTTGATCAAAAAAGTGCCACACTGCACTCTTCCTACTTTGGCAGACATTTTGCGGCCTAGCACGCTGTGATCTTTTGACCCTCTGGACAAGCTGTCCAGCAACTCTTTTGATGTTTGGAACCTGTCTTTGGAGTGCTCCGGGCCTGCCAGATAACAGCTGTTGCGATGTCGATGTCTGCTGTGGATGCTCCTCATCTGAGCTATTGGAAGCAGCACCCTCTTCCCCCAATGGATGCCAATCTGGGTCAACAACTGGGTCATCCATCACCTCCTCTTCTATGTTATGTGCACCTTCCTCTGTGTCACCGTGTATGGTGGTATAGTGTGCGGGAAGGGGCACCTGAGTCTCATCAGGGTCAGAATCTGGCTCTGTACACTGCGAGGACAATGTAGTGCTCTGAGTGAATGTACCAGCAGAATCATCCATCAGCGGCTGTGCATCAGTGCACTCCATGTCAGATTCATCTTGGCCTGGGTAATTCACCATTTCACTTGATAATCCAGGCATGGTATGTGAAAACAGCTCCATGGAGTAATCAGTAGTATGGCCTGCGTCATCCTTCAATCTTGGTTGGGGTGAAGGACACAAGGAAAGGTGTGGTTCATGAACATGAGCCTCCAATGACGACTCAGTGCTTTTACTTTTTACAACTGAAGAAGAGGAGGCGATAGAGCTGGAGGCTGAGTCAGCAATGTAAGACAAAACTTTTTCCTGATGCTCTGGCTTTAAAAGCGGTTTGCCAACTCCTAGAAAACTAAGCGTTCGAGGCCTTATGTAGCCAGACGATGACGCAGGGTCAGCACCTCCTGCATTCGGTCCTATTTTGCTCTTGCCACTACCATCAGATCCACCACCAACACCATCATTACCAGCTGCCAACCCCCGCCCAATTCCACGGCCTCTTCCACCAGCCTTCCTCATTTTTGGTAGAAATGTAGACAAAATCCAACAAACTATATAGTAATGAAAAACAAGGTACAAGGTGTCTATAGGACAGGGGAGATTTTGAATTTCTGCAGACACTTTTGGACACTGGACACTTTTGGATTGTGTGAGGCCCACTGATATCTGAGCGCTATGTGACAGGCTCGATGGCACAGCTGTGACCAAAGTGACTAGAGGATAAGGGAGATTTTGAATCTCTGCACACACTTTTGGACACTGGACACTTTTGGATTGTGTGAGGCCCACTGATATCTGAGCGCTATGTGACAGGCTCGATGGCACAGCTGTGACCAAAGTGACTAGAGGATAAGGGAGATTTTGAATCTCTGCACACACTTTTGGACACTTTTGGATTGTGTGAGGCCCAATGAATATCTGAACGCTATGTGACAGGCTCGATGGCACAGCTGTGACCAAAGTGACTAGAGGATAAGGGAGATTTTGAATCTCTGCACACACTTTTGGACACTGGACACTTTTGGATTGTGTGAGGCCCACTGATATCTGAGCGCTATGTGACAGGCTCGATGGCACAGCTGTGACCAAAGTGACTAGAGGATAAGGGAGATTTTGAATCTCTGCACACACTTTTGGACACTGGACACTTTTGGATTGTGTGAGGCCCGCTGATATCTGAGCGCTATGTGACAGGCTCGATGGCACAGCTGTGACCAAAGTGACTAGAGGATAAGGGAGATTTTGAATCTCTGCACACACTTTTGGACACTGGACACTTTTGGATTGTGTGAGGCTCAATGAATATCTGAGCGCTATGTGACAGGCTCGATGGCACAGCTGTGACAAAAGTGACTAGAGGATAAGGGAGATTTTGAATCTCTGCACACACTTTTGGACACTGGACACTTTTGGATTGTGTGAGGCCCACTGATATCTGAGCGCTATGTGACAGGCTCGATGGCACAGCTGTAACCAAAGTGACTAGAGGATAAGGGAGATTTTGAATCCCTGCACACACTTTTGGACACTGGACACTTTTGGATTGTGTGAGGCCCACTGATATCTGAGCGCTATGTGACAGGCTCGATGGCACAGCTGTGACCAAAGTGACTAGAGGATAAGGGAGATTTTGAATCTCTGCACACACTTTTGGACACTGGACACTTTTGGATTGTGTGAGGCCCAATGAATATCTGAGCGCTATGTGACAGGCTCGATGGCACAGCTGTGACCAAAGTGACTAGAGGATAAGGGACATTTTGAATCTCTGCACACACTTTTGGACACTGGACACTTTTGGATTGTGTGAGGACCAATGAATATCTGAGCGCTATGTGACAGGCTCGATGGCACAGCTGTGACCAAAGTGACTAGAGGATAAGGGAGATTTTGAATCTCTGCACACACTTTTGGACACTGGACACTTTTGGATTGTGTGAGGCCCACTGATATCTGAGCGCTATGTGACAGGCTCGATGGCACAGCTGTGACCAAAGTGACTAGAGGATAAGGGAGATTTTGAATCTCTGCACACACTTTTGGACACTGGACACTTTTGGATTGTGTGAGGCCCACTGATATCTGAGCGCTATGTGACAGGCTCGATGGCACAGCTGTGACCAAAGTGACTAGAGGATAAGGGAGATTTTGAATCTCTGCACACACTTTTGGACACTGGACACTTTTGGATTGTGTGAGGTCCAATGAATATCTGAGCGCTATGTGACAGGCTCGATGGCACAGCTGTGACAAAAGTGACTAGAGGATAAGGGAGATTGGATTGCTTTTAAAAAAGCAGTTTGCGGAACAGTGGGTAAACAGCAATGCAGGAATGTCAGGAAGCCTTAGAAGGCAGCCCAACAACCAACACCACTGATACACCACTATATAGCCTCCCCTTGCACTGCACACACAGTGACTGGTGTGTTGTGCAGGCCAAATTGCTAGCAGCAGAAGCAGTTTTTTTTTCTTCTCAGCAGGACAAAAAAAAAAATTGGGATTGCTTTTAAAAAAGCAGTTTGTGGAGCAGTGGGTAAACAGCAATGCAGGAATGTCAGGAAGCCTTAGAAGGCAGCCCAACAACCAACACCACTGATACACCACTATATAGCCTCCCCTTGCACTGCACACACAGTGACTGGTGTGTTGTGCAGGCCAAATCGCTAGCAGCAGAAGCAGTTTTTTTGTCTTCTTCCCTGCCTAACGCTCTCCCTACAGAATCAGCAGCAACCTCTCCCTATACTAAGATCGGCAGAAGTAAGATGGCAGTCGGCGTGCACGCCCTTTTATACCCCCTGTGACACCCACCAAAGCAAGCCAATCACTTGCATGCCCTTCTGAAAGATGGTGGTGACCCGTGCCTATGTCATCACGTTGCCCACAGTGTCCGTGGATCCTGATTGGCTGAAAAAGAGCGCAAAACAAACTTTTGAAATGCGACTTTGGCGCGTAAGTCGCCGACCTCGTGGCCGACCTCATCCTAGGGTCGGGTTTCGTTTCATGAAACCCGACTTTGCCAAAAGTCGGCGACTTTTGAATTTTTTCGACCCGTTTCGCTCAACTCTAGTGAGTACTAATAAAATTTATACTTTTGCATATATTTTGGATCCGTTACTCCGTTTTCTCCTTTTTAAGATTATTATATGGAGTGGTAATCCTTGCACAAGGCGTTTTTGGACCATGGTCACCGCCTTGTCTCGTTCTCTGATACTGGGCATTATCATATACAGTGGGGCAAAAAAGTATTTAGTCAGTCAGCAATAGTGCAAGTTCCACCACTTAAAAAGATGAGAGGCGTCTGTAATTTACATCATAGGTAGACCTCAACTATGGGAGACAAACTGAGAAAAAAAAATCCAGAAAATCACATTGTCTGTTTTTTTTTTAATTTTATTTGCATATTATGGTGGAAAATAAGTATTTGGTCAGAAACAAAATTTCATCTCAATACTTTGAGATATATCCTTTGTTGGCAATGACAGAGGTCAAACGTTTTCTGTAAGTCTTCACAAGGTTGCCACACACTGTTGTTGGTATGTTGGCCCATTCCTCCATGCAGATCTCCTCTAGAGCAGTGATGTTTTTGGCTTTTCGCTTGGCAACACGGACTTTCAACTCCCTCCAAAGGTTTTCTATAGGGTTGAGATCTGGAGACTGGCTAGGCCACTCCAGGACCTTGAAATGCTTCTTACGAAGCCACTCCTTCGTTGCCCTGGTGGTGTGCTTTGGATCATTGTCATGTTGAAAGACCCAGCCACGTTTCATCTTCAATGCCCTTGCTGATGGAAGGAGGTTTGCACTCAAAATCTCACGATACATGGCCCCATTCATTACTTTCATGTACCCGGATCAGTCGTCCTGGCCCCTTTACAGAGAAACAGTCCCAAAGCATGATGTTTCCACCACCATGCTTTACAGTAGGTATGGTGTTTGATGGATGCAACTCAGTATTCTTTTTCCTCCAAACACGACAAGTTGTGTTTCTACCAAACAGTTCCAGTTTGGTTTCAGCAGACCATAGGACATTCTCCCAAAACTCCTCTGGATCATCCAAATGCTCTCTAGCAAACTTCAGATGGGCCCAGACATGTACAGGCTTAAGCAGTGGGACACATCTGGCACTGCAGGATCTGAGTCCATGGTGGCGTAGTGTGTTACTTATGGTAGGCCTTGTTACATTGGTCCCAGCTCTCTGCAGTTCATTCACTAGGTCCCCCCGTGTGGTTCTGGGATTTTTGCTCACCGTTCCTGTGATCATTTTGACCCCACGGGGTGGGATTTTGCGTGGAGCACCAGATCGAGGGAGATTATCAGTGGTCTTGTATGTCTTCCATTTTCTAATTATTGCTCCCACAGTTGATTTCTTCACTCCAAGCTGGTTGGCTATTGCAGATTCAGTCTTCCCAGCCTGGTGCAGGGCTACAATTTTGTTTCTGGTGTCCTTTGACAGCTCTTTGGTCTTCACCATAGTGGAGTTTGGAGTCAGACTGTTTGAGGGTGTGCACAGGTGTCTTTTTATACTGATAACAAGTTTAAACAGGTGCCATTACTACAGGTAATGAGTGGAGGAAAGAGGAGACTCTTAAAGAAGAAGTTACAGGTCTGTGAGAGCCAGAAATCTTGATTGCTTGTTTCTGACCAAATACTTATTTTCCACCATAATATGCAAATAAAATGAAAAAAAAACAGACAATGTGATTTTCTGGATTTTTTTTTCTCAGTTTGTCTCCCATAGTTGAGGTCTACCTATGATGTAAATTACAGACGCCTCTCATCTTTTTAAGTGGTGGAACTTGCACTATTGCTGACTGACTAAATACTTTTTTGCCCCACTGTATGTAATGACTAGACAAGCTGTGAGGATTCTCCATCGCCGGCGGGAACAGGCGTTCACTTGACTATTAATATGCGGTATGCATGCGGACAGCCATATTCTGACCAGTCTGCATAACCTCACTCAATATACAGTACTTGTATTGAACGAGGCCAGATGTGTCTCACAATGTGGCCTGATATATGCGTATCGCATATGGCCGCTTGGTCTCAGCACCGTAAAATCCTGACAGCTGCACCTGCTGGGAGGATTCCCAAATCTGCAGTCATACAGTATAGAGTGACACACTGTGATAAATGTTGACAACCCCTTTTAAGAATGCTGGTTTCACAATAATATTTCAGTTAGACAGGCTTCTGATCAAAGGTGAAAAAAGATAATAATAATTATAAATTTTATTTCTATAGCGTCGACATATTCCGCAGCATTTTACATTTCAGAGGGGACTTGTACAGACAATATACATTACAGCATAACAATAATCACATAGATCATAACAGATACCAAGGGGAATGAGGGCCCTGCTCGCAAGCTTACAATCTATGAGGAAAAAAGGGGAGACACGAAAGGTGGGTGGTAACAGTTACCCTGATTGTATGTGGGTCGCCCCTCACACCCAGGGCAGCGGGGTACTCGGTACCGGGCTGGTGTCAGGGGGAATGTGTCACAGCAGCGGTGACCCGGTCCGTGGCCCTGGGCGACCAATATCAATGGCGGTGATGTTAATGATGTTAAAGTTTATTGGAATAGTTCGTGACGCCACCTGTGGTGTTTGGCAAGCAAGATGTTAAGCCAACGCTGCGTGCAGATCCACTGGGACTGATGGTGTGGTGCAGCAAAGATGGTGTAGCTCTCCACAGGTGGAGCTGTAGTCCCAGGGCAGTGTAGGTGCAATGGATAAGGAGAGGCGCAGAATAGTATAGATGCTGGTACCCAGGTGTAGCGGTGCTGGAATAACTGGAGGACACCAGAGTATGCGGTTCCAAAGCTTTACTCACTGTTTGCAGTTCACACAACTGCCTGCCTCCGCACTGTGTTCTTCAGGTCAGGGCCCCAGTCAACCTCCAGGCAGGATAGTATTCTCCTCTCCACACCGCCAATATGTACCTTACTGAACGACTCCTCCAATGCGCCTTTAGGTTCGAAGCACTCCAGTACTTAGTTACCCTGGAATGCCTCTCTCTAGGTGTTCCTAGTCTCTACTTGTATGACAGACAGCTGTAGCCTGCTTGGGGGGCTCCGCTCTGCGTCCCGGCTCACTATCCAAGTGCTGTTGTGTCCCAAGTCTGCGATGGGAGTAAGGCGTTGGTGGCTCACTACTCCTCCGGTGTCTGTTGCCGGACATAAAGATCCAATCAACCTCGGGGACCGGGCCCCTGCCTTTGCGCTCTGGACTGGAAGGGTTCTCTCGCTTTCTCAACCTGCTTCCCACCATCCTTCTATTCTCCTTCGTTCCGATCTGTTCTATCTCTCTTATGGAATCTGTAGTCTCCAGTCTACATCTCTTTCTCCTTCTCTTCCTTCACTGCCCCAGTTCACTGGGGCAGCTGCAGCACTCCTTCCTCCATCCCTTCTTCCAGGGATCCCCACTCTTCACCGAGTGGCTGTTCTCTCCTACTCTGCCTGCCTTCTTCTGCGGACTGACCTGAAATCCTACACCTTCCCTCTCTTTCATATCTAACTCCACCCGCCTCCCCAGCACCTTTCGTGTTACGAAGCCAGGAACAACAAAAGGCACCCTATGACCTTTCCAGCATAAAGCATGGATGGGTCCCTGCTGAACTATCCTGTGTGTGGGGTGCAGGTGTGGGAATGTGGAAGGGAGTTCCCACCCTACCTGGATGGTGGGGTACCACACCTTAGGAGAAGGTGCAGTACCTCTGTGGCGACTGAAGCCTCAGGGGCGACACATATGGACCAGCCATAATGATAAGTGTGTAACAGTTCAGATGCAGAGGGCTAATGGAAGCATAAAGCATATGGGAACATGATGCGGGGAACCTGGTTATGGTAAAAAACTTTTGGCTGTGCCACATAGGGATAGATTAGGTTAATGTGTTGAGGCGGTAGGCCAGTCTGAATAAATGAGTTTTCAGGGCACGCTTAAAATTGTGGGGATTGGGGACTAATCGTATTGACCAGGGAAGTGCATTCCAAAGAATTGGCGCAGCACATGTATAGTCTTGAAGACGGGAGTAGGAGGTTCTGATTATTGAGGATGCTAACCTCAGGTCCTGAGCAGAATGGAGGGCGCGGGTAGGATGGTATACTGAAACAAGGAAGGAGATGTAGGGTGATGCTGAGCCATGAAGAGCTTTGTGGGTGAGGGTAATAAGTTTGTACTGGATTCTGGAGTGAATGGGTAGCCAGTGTAATGACTGGCACAAGGTAGAGGCATCGGTGTAACGATTGGCGAGAAATATGATCCTGGCAGCAGCATTCAAGACAGATTGGAAGGGGGGAGAGTTTGGTAAGAGGGAGACCGATTAGAAGGGAGTTACAATAGTCGAGACGAGAATGAATAAGAGAAACAGTCAGAGTTTTTGCAGAGTCAAAAGTAAGAAAGGGTCGAATTTTTGAAATGTTTTTGAGGTGCAGATAACAAGAGCGAGCCAGTGATCGGATGTGGGGGACAAAGGAAAACTCAGAGTCAAGTATGACCCCAAGACAGCGGGCATGTTGCTGGGGAGTAATAGTAGAACCACACACGGAAATGGCAATGTCGGGTATAGGTACATTAGTAGCGGGAGGAAACACAAGGAGTTCAGTCTTTGACAGGTTCAGTTTCAGATATAGTGAGGACATGATGTTATACACAGCATTTAGAAAATTGCCGGTGTTTTCTAGAAAGGCTGGCGTGATGTCAGGAGAAGAAGCGTATAATTGGGTGTCGTCAGCATAGAGATGGTACTGGAAACCAAATCTACTGATTGTTTGACCATTAGGGGCAGTATACAAAGAGAAGAGGAGGGGGCCTAGGACTGATCCTTGAGGAACCCGAACAGTAAGGGGAAGATGAGAGGAGGAGGAGCCAGCAAAAGATACAGTAAAGGAGTGGTCAGAGAGATAGGAGGAGAACCAGGAGAGAACGGTGTCCTTGAGGCCAATGGAATGGAGCATAGTGAGGAGAAGCAGATGATCCACAGTGTTGAATGCTGCAGAGAGATCCAAGAGAATTAGCATGGAGTAATGACCCTTTGATTTAGCTGTTAGTAGATCATTAGAGACTTTAGTGAGGGAAGTTTCAGTAGAGTGTAAAGAGCGGAAACCGGATTGGAGAGGGTCGAGAAGAGAGTTTTCTGAGAGATAGCGGATAAGACGGGAGTGGACCAGGCGTTCCAGGAGTTTAGAGATGAAGGGAAGATTAGAAACAGGTCTATAGTTAGCGGCACAGTTTTGGTCAAGGGATGTTTTTTTAACTAGTGGATGTATGATGGCATGCTTAAATGAGGAGGGAAAGATAAGAGAAGAGAGAGAGAGGTTAAATATTTTAGTTAGGTGAGGGGTGACAGCAGGGGAAAGGGGCTGGAGTAGATGTGACGGAAATGGGTCACTGGTGCAAGTGGTTGGGCGAGAAGATGCAAGGAGCCTGCTTACTTCTTCTTCTGTGACTGGTTCAAAATCAGAGAGTGAGCTAGATGCAGTGGGGGAGGGAGGACAGTGCATGGTATGAGGTGATTGGGAGATAATTTCCTGTTGGATCTGGTCAATTTCTTCATTGAAGTAATTGGCCAGATCGTCAGCTCGAAGCTCTGTGGTTGGGGCCTGTACTCTTGGGTTGAGTAGAGAATGAAAAGTGTCAAAGAGACCTTTAGGGTTATTGGACAGTGAAGTGATGAGGGTGTTGAAGTAGGTTTGTTTTGAGAGGTGAAGGGCAGTGTTGTATGTTCGAAGCATAAACTTATGATGGATGAAATCTTCGGGTAGGTTGGATTTTCTCCACAGACTTTCGGCGCACCTGGAGCACCGCTGCAGGAAACGTGTTTGCAGGGTGTGCCAGGGTTGTCGCCGTCTGTGTTGTGGTGTTCTAGGTATAGGAGGAGAAAATTCATCCAGGGCACTTTGAAGTGTTTCATTGTAATGCTTCAATGCAGAATCAGGACATGAGAGGGAGGAGATAGGGGCCAATGAAGACTGCAAGTTCTTCATAAGTTTCTGGGTGTTAATGGCCTGTATGTTTCTATAAATATGGACAGTGGGGGTGACCTGAGCAGCCTGGCGGTTCTTAATAGAGAATGAAAGAAGGTTGTGGTCAGAGAGCGGGAGAGGGGAGTTTGCAAAATCATCCACTGCACAAAGCCGAGAGAAGACCAAGTCGAGGGAGTTTCCGTCTTCATGCGTTGGAGAATTAGTAAGCTGCAAAAGGCCAAATGAGGAGGTTAGAGATAAAAGGTGAGTAGCAGACGGGGAGAGTGGAAGAGCAATGGGGATGTTGAAATCTCCCATTATGAGGGTAGGGATGTCACAGGAGAGAAAATGTGGAAGCCAAGTGGCAAAATGATCCAGGAACTGAAGGGAGGGGCCGGGAGGACGATATACCACCACCACTCACATGGAGAAGGGGGTGAAGAGTCTGACGGCATGGACCTCAAAAGAAGGAAAGACAAGTGAGGGTACTTGAGGGATAACCTGAAAGGTACATTTTGATGATAGGAGCAGACCAACGCCTCCACCTGCTCTATTGTCTGATCTTGGGGATCATCCTTAAGGACGAATAATCACAGTCATCCATCTAGTCCATGTAACAGAGCCCAAGTTAGACGTGTTGTCTAGTCAGGGAATACTGATCACCCCTCTGCAGGATAAATAATCATTCTGAGACTTGAGTAGAGTAATGTTTGGATTCAGCTTTACTGGGAGCTCAAGCAGTTGACACATGACTGTAAGTATGCTTTTACCAACCAGATTCTCATCCATTTTTCTCAAAGGGGTTATCTAGTCTAAATCCACGAGTCTGCATTCACGCTATATGTCACTAGTAAGTATATTGCAAGTGTGAATGTGGCTGGGTCAGAGCTGGACTGGCCATCTGGCAATTCTAGCAAATAGCAGAATGGCCTGTCTGGTCATGGGCCACATTGCCTGCTACGTTGTAAACAGAATTGGTGTTCTCAAGACACCCATACTGTTAAGAGTTGTGACGGAGCACAAAGTCGCTGACTCCATCGCTTATCCCAGCAGGCCACGGGTATCATTAGAAATATTGGTCATGTTGTAATTCTTGCTTTGCTCCATCCAGGGGAATATTAGTAATATATTCCATCTAGTGCTTGGGGATATGAACAGCATGGGCCTGTATGATTTCAAATGCCAGGGCTGAATTTCAGTTCCAGTCTGTACCTGGGCCGGGTGTATGCATATTAACTACTCGCAGTCACGAGACCAACTGACCATCATTCCTAGCTCTGACACCAAAGAATCCACAAAGTGTGCAGAGTGTACAGTGTGAGGATTCACAAGTCTGCGGTCATATAGAGTGACAAAGAGTAAATGCAGACTTGGGGATTTAGACAACCCCTTTAAGGCCTCTTTCACACTTCAGTCTTTTGGCGTCAGTCAAAATCCTTCAAAGTGTGAAAAAACGGATCCAGTGAAGATTGGCTAAAAACTGAAGCACCGCATCTGTTTTTTTGACGGATCCGTCGAAGTTGCAGATTTTGGAATTTAAAGGAGGAGAGAGAGAGACAATTTTGCTGTGCCAGAACGGCTTTTTGAGTTAAATTAAATGAATGAAAAATCTTGTGGGCATGCTCAGTTTAAAAAACGGAATCCATCACTTGATTCCGTCATGTGACGGACGGCGACGGATCTGCCGCCCATAGTCATCCATTATAGCAGACAACGGACTGCGACGGATCCGTCACCATCCGTCTTTTCAACGCAGACAAAAAACGTTACTATGTCCGTTGTATCCAAACGACGGATGCTGAAATTTCGAAGGAACCGTCAAATGACGGATGCAATGGATGGCCATCCATTGCAATCCGTCCTTAATGCAAGTCTATGAGAAAAAAAACGGATTCTGCTAAAAAAAGATCCGTTTTTTTCAAAAAAGGGCGGATTTCGACTGACGTCAAAAGACTGAAGTGTGACAAGTGCTTGAACCACCTAATAAAGTCCAATCTGAAGATTGCATTCTTTTAGTAATCAGCACTGGTGACTAAACATTTTTACTGGGTGGAAAACCCCTATAATAAGGATGTGCTGAGTATAAACTATAACTATTAGGCCAGGATAACACTACCGTATGTGATGCGAGAAACTCGCACGAGTCTCTCGCATCAACACCAGGCGCTGCCGCCGGCACACAGGAGCGGAGCAGCTGCTGCATAGAAATACATATAGTAACACTATTGTTTAATCTGGATGTGAACCTGCTTTGCATCTTGTTCTTGATTACCGCACTCCAACTGCTTGATCAATAATGTTTACATTATTATCACCATATCCTACATTGACCAGTTTTTTCGGCTTTACAGCTAAGGTGTATATTATGCTTTTCTGTATCAGCTTAGTGCATTGTGAGGTTTTACAGGCAGCTAAGAATAATGTAACCATATGAATAACGACTGATATAGATCCGTATTCACTTACAGTGAGTATTGTAGCACAGCCAGATAGGACAGGGTTAAACCCAAACTCTGCAGGCTCTGATTATTAGCACCTGGCTGGTCTGCATATAATCGGGCTAGGTACTCACATTAGTCAATCTGCTTGGGAAAAGCTGACCAGAGTGGGTGATAGTGGAGCTGAAGAGAGACTGCACAGGCTGTGTGCACCAAACTGCAAGTATCACTGGTTACTGTGGACAATAGCTGTTTTGTTTGACCGAACTGAGACTAGCTCAGCTGTGCCTGAGTAGCCAGGGTATATATTGTGTAGTCAGCCCCTGGATAAGGCTAGGGATTTATGCTTATGGTTTTGTTTTTTTGGTCCTGTACAACCTGTGGAAAAAATGTCACATTATTCCACAAGAAACCTGTGCCTGTGTGCAGAGCCACCATAAGAGCATTACTGCCCTTACTAGTGTATGGGGCATGGTGAGCAGAAGCAAAGAGGGGGGCGGTGTACTTCTTACTGGGCTCCAAGGGCAGGATTCGGCCAGGTCAGTAACGGAACGCATGTCCGAGGACACACAATAAGTTAAAATCTATGCACAGCTATAGCTTTCTGCACGGCAATAGTTTAAAGCTGCCAGTCAATCAGAGGCCGGCAGCTGATGTCAGCATGTTATGTCATTGCCATGCACTGGCGCATCAAATGAATGAGGAAGAGGATGCTGCTGGACCGCGGCCAGGTAAAAAGAATCTTTTATTCTACTGAAAGCTGCCATGTGGGGGCTGGGATAGAGCATGTGGGGCCCAGGATGTGGGAGAGTATTACTGTAGGGGTTAATTAAGGGATATTATTAATGCTGTGATGTATTTTATTTTTGAGGATCCTGTTTTCAGTGTGGGATGTTATGTTACTGTGCAGTGCGACACTGTTGATTTTACTTTTTTCATCTGGCGTAGTGTAGAAGTTGGGGAATGTGCTATGGAAGTGATCAGCTATTGAGCACTGTGTGCTTATTTTCTGCAGAGACGAGTCCTGGCTAGAAGAAGTGATGTCAGTCTGCACTGGATGAAGAAGAAAAAGAGAAGTTGAAGGACTTCAAAAACAAATTTCACTGAGTCAGTGTATTGCATACAACATACAGAGCTCCTGTTTATAATGTCACTGCTGATCACCATTACCTGCACACCAACACTATATACAGAGCTCCTGTGTATAATGTCACTGGTGATCAGTGTATTACTTGTACACTGTATACTATATTCAGAGCCCCTGTGCATAATGTCACTAGTGATCCCTGTATTAACTGTACACTTACACTATACACTGCATACTATGTATAGAGTTCCTGTGTATAATGGTAATATTAGTATTGTGTGGTTTTTTTTTTTTTAATTAATGATGAGTTTTGTAGTATTCGGTCACTGTGGTCTGGTCATGGTGTGGCGATATTTATCCCTTGTATGTAATATTATTTGGACATTACAGTGCCTTGTGAAAGTATTCAGCCCCCTGGAACTTTTCCCACATATCATGCTTAAAACATAAAGATACCAAATATACATTTTTGGTGAAGAATCAACAACAAGTGGGACACAATGGTGAAATTGAATGAAATTTATTGGTTATTTTAAATTTTTGGGGAAATTCAAAAACTGAAAAGTGGGGCGTGCAATATCATTAGGCCCCTTTACTTTCAGTGCAGCAAACTCACTCCAGAAGTTCATTGTGGATCCCTGAATGATCCAATGTTCTCCTAAAATGATTAATGATAAATATAATCCACCTGTGTGTAAACAAGTCTCCGTATAAATGCACCTGCTCTGTGATAATCTCAGGGTTCTGTTTGAAGCACAGAGAGCATCATGAAGACCAAGAAACACAACAGGCAGGTCTGTGATACTATTGTGGATACAAAATGATTTCCAAAACGTTAAACATCCCAAGGAGCACTGTGCAAGCGATCATATTGAAATGGAAGGAGTATCATACCACTGCAAATCTACCAAGACCCGGCTATCCCTCTAAACTTTCATCTCAAACAAGGAGAAGACTGATCAGAGATGCAGCCAAGAGTCCCATGATCACTCTGGATGAACTGCAGAGATCTACAGCGGAGGTGGGACAGTCTGTCCATAGGACAACAATCAGTCGTACACTGCACAAATCTAGCCTTTATGGAGTGGCAAGAAGAGAGCCATTTCTCAAAGATATCCATAAAAAGTGTCATTTAAAGTTGGCAACAAGCCACCTGGGAGACACACCAAACATGTGGAAGAAGGTGCTCTGGTCAGATGAAACCAAACTTGAACATTTTGGCATAAAGGCAACACAGCTCATCACCATGAACACACCATCCTAACCGTCAAACATGGTGGTGGCAGCATCATGGCTTGTGGTGGTAGCATCATGGTTTGGGCCTGCTTTTCTTCAGCAGGGACAGGGAAGATGGTTAAATTTGATGGGAAGATGGATGGAGCCAAATACAGGACCATTCTTGAAGAAAACCTGTTGGGAGTCTGAAAAGACCTGAGACTGTGACGGAGATTTGTCTTCCAACAAGACAATGATCCCAAACATGAAGCAAAATCTACAATGGAAAGGTTTACAAATAAACGTATCCAGGTGTTAGAATGTCAAAATCGAGACCTGAAAACAATCGAGAATCTATGGAAAGAGCTGAAAACTACTGTTCACAAACGATCTCCATCAAAGCTCACTGAGCGCAAGCTGTTTGCCAAGGAAGAATGGGCAAGAATTTCAGTCTCTCGATGTACCAAAACTGATACAGACATACCCCAAGCAACTTGCAGCTGTAATCGCAGCAAAAGGTGGCGCAACAATGTATTAAGTTAAAGGGGCCGAATAATATTGCACGCCCCACTTTTCAGTTTCTGAATCTTAACAAAAAATAAAAATAACCAATAACTTTCGTTCAACTTCACAATTGTGTCCCACTTGTTGTTGATTCTTCACCAAAAATTTACATTTGGTATCTTTATGTTTTGAAGCATGATATGTGGGAAAAGGTTGAAAAGTTCCAGGGGGCCGAATACTTTCGCAAGGCACTGTATGTGGTTCGGCTATTGTAATACAGTATTTGTTCCTTTTATGTGGTATTATTCGGTCACTACGTGGTTTAGTCATAGTGTGATGGTATTTGTCCTTTGAATGTGGTATTATTAGTAATTTTAAAAAATGTTTGACACATACAGAAAAATAAATAAAACGTACCTAAAAAGATTATTAGGTATTTTAAGAAATGTTTAATAGTTTAGAGTAGGGTCCGGCCAAAACAGTTTACCTTGCTGTTTGTGGTGGCGGCTTAAAAAAATCTTTTGGCCAAAACAAAAGCTGCTGGCTATGAATGTGATATGGTGTTAGATGGTAACTGTTATAAGGTATGTCTCCACGGGGCATGCTGGCAGCACTTTGGGCAAAGCGGAAACATGCTCTGCCCAAAGTGCCGCCCCCCTTTGTATGCGACTTGATACCGCATGTGTTCATTGAACATATGCAGAATCACCGCATCGTATCCATAGACAGGGTTATTTACAGTCATATGTTAAAGTTTGGGCACCCCTATTAATGTTAACCTTTTTTCTTTATAACAATTTTGGTTTTTGCAACAGCTATTTCAGTTTCATATATCTAATAACTGATGGACTCAGTTATATTTCTGGATTCAAATGAGGTTTATTGTACAGAAAATGTGCAATCTGCATTTTAACAAAATTTGACCGGTGCAAAAGTATGGGCACCTCAACATAAAAGTGACATTAATATTTCGTAGATCCTCCTTTTGCAAAAATAACAGCCTCTAGTCGCTTCCTGTAACTATTAATGAGTTTCTGGATGAAGGTATTTGTGACCATTCCTGTTTACAAAACAATTCCAGTTCAGTTTGATGGTCGCCGAGCATGGACAGCCCGCTTCAAATATCCCACAGATGTTCAATGATATTCAGGTCTGGGGACTGGGATGGCCATTCCAGAACATTGTAATTGTTCCTCTGCATGAATGCCTGAGTAGATTTGGAGCGGTGTTTTGGATCATTGTCTTGCTGAAATATCCATCCCCTGCGTAACTTCAACTTTGTCACTGATTCTTGCACATTATTGTCAAGAATCTGCTGATACTGAGTTGAATCCATGCGACCCTCAACTTTAACAAGATTCCCAGTGTCAGCATTGGCCACACAGCCCCAAAGCATGATGGAACCTCCACCAAATTTTACTGTGGGTAGCAAGTGTTTTCTTGGAATGCTGTGTTTTTTAGCCTCCATGCATAACGCCTTTTTGTATGACCAAACAACTCAATCTTTGTTTCATCAGTCCACAGAACCTTCTTCCAAAATGTAACTGGCTTGTCCAAATGTGCTTTTGCATACCTCAGGCGACTGTGTTTGTGGCGTGCTTGCAGAAACGGCTTCTTTTGCATCACTCTCCCATACAGCTTCTCCTTGTGCAAAGTGGCTGTATTGTTGACCGATGCACAGTGACACCATCTGCAGCAAGATGATGCTGCAGGTCTTTGGAGGTGGTCTGTGGATTGTCCTTGACTGTTCTCACCATTCTTCTTCTCTGCCTTTCTGATATTTTTCTTGGCCTGCCACTTCTGGGCTTAACAAGAACTGTACCTGTGTTCTTCCATTTCCTTACTATGTTACTCACAGTGGAAACTGACAGGTTAAATCTCTGAGACAACTTTTTGTATCCTTCCCCTGAAAAGCTATGTTGAATAATCTTTGTTTTCAGATCATTTGACAGTTGTTTTGAGGAGCCCATGATGCCACTCTTCATAGGAGAATCAAATAGGAGAACTACTTGCAAGTGGCCACCTTAAATACCTTTTCTCATGATTTGATACACCTGGCTATAAAGTTCAAAGCTCAATGAGGTTACAAAACCAATTTAGTGCTTCCGGAAGTCAGCAAAAAGTAGTTAGGAGTGTTCAAATCAAGAAAATGATAAGGGTGCCCATACTTTGCACAGGTCAAATTTTGTTTAAATGCAGATTGCACATTTTCTGTTAGAACAATAAACCTCATTTGAATCCAGAAATATAACTGAGTCCATCAGTTATTAGATATATGAAACTGAAATAGCTGTTGCAAAAACCAAAATTGTTATAAAGAAAAAAGGTTAACATTAATAGGGGTGCCCAAACTTTAACACATGACTGTATCTTGCGGAGACGGAGTGTCGCCACAAGATAAATAGACATGCTGCGGTCAGGAAAGACGCACTGCATGTCCAGATACACAGGGCCGCCGGATGCAGCCCTGCACGCATAGTGGAGACGGGATTTCATAAAATCCCCTCCAATATGCTGTAACATTTGGATGCTGCAGCTGTACGCAGCGTCCAATCCACAGCAAATAGTGAATGTTTCCGGACCATGGAAACATACCCTAAAAGTGTGAATGGTGAGGACATGATGCAGAAGTGGAGTTTTTCCAAGACGAGACAGTGGGACTGTGTATAATGTCACTGGTGATCCCTGTATTACCTGTATACTTACACTACTGTATATACAGAGCTCTTTGGTATAATGGCCCTTATGGTAATATTAGTATTGTGTTTTTTTTAAATTAATGATCAGTGTTGTAGTATCTGGTCACTATGTGGTCTGGTCATGGTGTGGTGGTATTTATCCCTTGTATGTAATATTATTTGGTCATTATATTGTGGTAATATGTGGTCCAGCCATGGTATGACAGAATTTGTTCCTTGTATGTGGTATTAGTCATTTTTAAAAATGTACCTAAAGAGCATTGAATATTTTAAGAAATGTTTAATAGAGTAGGGCCCGATCAAAAGAGTCTTCCTTGTGGTGGGGCTTAAAAAATCGATGGCTGTATGTGATCTGGTGTTGGATGGGTACTACTAATGTGTGATTGGTGAGGACGTGATGCAGAAGTGGAGTTTTTCCAAGACTGGGCAGGGGACTGTAGAATATGGGGCTCCAAAATTCCTGGTGACAGCCCTGCCTGTGTGAATGCTACCTAATGTCTGATAGTAAGAAATCCTTCATTGTGTGGGTTTATATAATAGTATTTATGCACTCATAGAAATATAGATCTATATCGCTTAAAGTATCCTCTAAAGAAAGCAGCACTATACAAAACTGACACTGCAAACGAGAGCAAGCTTCAGAGTATCGACCCAGTATCCTCCATATATACATGGCCCATCCTTTGTCACACTGGAGGGATGAGACCCATAGAAGGGTGTCTGTCAATTTGGTAGACGGCACTAAATTATAATACATATAATGGGTGAGAGATACAGACAACCATCTGGATACTAACTAGCAGTCTGCCACGAATGGCACCCATTTCTTCTTATACCAGAAACAGACTGGATAGATTCAATGTATTTGCAGTTTCCATCTGCTATGTGGCCATTGCCCTTTGTTCACATAGGTCCCTGTTCAAACAAGGTGGCTCTTCTTCCTATACTATTATTTATTACTCCCATACCATCTTTTTTATATACTAGATATATCTGTAATTCTGCTTATTTTGCCTATATTTTACTATTGAGAAACCAGAGCAATCTTCAAATTATCTACAAGCTTATACAGCCTGTGCCGGAGTGTGAGCATTCCCCACTCCAATATGGCAGGTACATATAACTGAGTGCAGTAGACATGTACAGATTGAGGGCAGCTCCCTGATCTAATATGGCGCCACACAACTTGATGGAGAGAAGAGAGCTTGTGCAAATCAGTCAGTGCCGGGGTGTACACTGATAGCTTGGGGCCCCTGTGCAAAAAAAATGTTTGGGCCCCTCTATGTTTATGGCAACCAAGCTACAGATATTTGTCTCCTCTCAATATGAATATTACTGTCCCCTATTACATGATGCCATGTTATGTACAGCACCATCCCTTACATATCGTAATCTCGTTATTTAGAGCATCCTGTTTTATTATAGTATCCACTCTTGTTATATAAAAACTGAAGTGATTGCTGATGGAAGTTGGTAAAGCTACTTTTCTGATAGCAAAGTATGATTAACTGGTGAGATGCTGCACCATCAGCAGTCATGTTATATCTAACAAGAGAGGACACTGTAGTAAAGAGAGAGCGCTGTGAGTAACAAAAATAACAAGAAAGCAATATGTAAAGAACGGTGCTATATATAAGATG
Source organism: Dendrobates tinctorius (assembly GCF_039654945.1). NCBI lineage: Eukaryota > Metazoa > Chordata > Amphibia > Anura > Dendrobatidae > Dendrobates > Dendrobates tinctorius. The sequence continues at coordinate 32,826,081 of NW_027361711.1, forward strand.
ACATAATACTTTGTAATAATGGGACAATAATGTACATAAAAACAGAGGACGCAACATAATAGGGGACTGTCCCATACATAACTAAAGAGGATGGTACGTAATCAGGGATGCCCCTTCCTGGGATAATGTCCCCCATACTGGGACCATTCCTGGGATAGTGTGCCCCTTCCTGGGATAATGTGTTCTGTTCTCCAATGCATAAAAAAATACTACTCGTCTTCCCCCTATGATGCCTGGTGTTCGCTTCTACAGCCGCTGCAGTTGACTTCAGCATCCTCGCCATGGTGCATGATGTCGATGCCATGTGTCACCAGTCACGGGCACGCCGACGTCAGCTACCAGTCTCTGATAGGCCACTGGCATGTATTGCAGCTCAGGGAGCCAGCGGGTCCCCTGCACCACAAAACATTTCAGCAGAATGTGGCTCCAAGGACTTGCATCCAGCTGATATAGTCGTTGGTGTTGGCATGCCCCCTCCACCTCTAGGCCCCTGGTGTAGTGAGTAGCTGGGATCACTGACATCACATTTGAGCCTAGAGCACATTCTATGTATATTACTACCGTCAGCAGTTATATGAGCAATCATTAATTATAACACTTGTGTTATCACATTATCTCTATCAAGCAATTAAGGTTTTAATATTATATGCACAATACCTGTGAACTGGCACAGGATGAAAATCCAATTATTGTTATATGCTTAATGACTCATGAGGAGATTGATATTATTGCACTGTATACATATGCAGGGCCAGCGTCAGCTCTTGGGTAAGTGTCAGGGCCCTGAGCAGGCTGGGGGGCCCACTCACCATTGGGGACACCAGCACGCTATGGGGACCGGTGCCAGCACCCACAAGTTGGCCCCCCCGCTTGCTTAGGGCCCAAGTACTAGCAATACTTACCTCTCCCTGTTCTTCCGCTGCAGTGTCTTCCACATCTTCTCACTCTGGGATGTTTCAGGTCAGATGGTGCGATGATGTGACTAGTGTGTTCCCTCTTCTCTGAACAGTCACAGTGCAAAAAGCCGGACGACTGCAATGCTGAGGAGTCTGGAGCAGAGCAGCGGCCAGCAAGGAGAGGTGAGCATTTCATTTTTTTTACGCTTGGCGCAATATATTGGACTCATATATACTGGAGCATTGTATGGGGCCCATCATATACTGGAGCATTATATGGGGCCCACGATCCTGTATGGAGAGCTATGTGGAACCCATAATACTGGAGCCCAACACCGGAACTGCTGCAACCCACCAACCTACTGTCTCCTTCCCCACCATCCTGTAGCATGTAAGCCCGAAAGGGCAGGGTCCTCTCCCCTCTGTATCAGTCTGTCATTGTTAGTTTACTGTAAGTGATATCTGTAATTTGTATGTAACCCCTTCTCATGTACAGCACCATGGAATCAATGGTGCTATATAAATAAATAATAATACTGTATAGAGGACTAAACTGTCCGGTTTCTGAGCTAAATAGTTATTACTCATGTAATGTAAGAAGTAAGTGAAATCTTTGGCATTGTTCTATACCTATATTTCTCTGCCGTATCTGTGCATTATGTATCGTGGTATGTCTTAAAGGGACCCACTGAGACCATTTCCCCAGGGCCCATGAAAACCTGGAGCCGGCCCTGTACATATCAGCTATTCTTTCCTGATGTATATTGATTGATCACTGATTATAGAGTGTAACCTATATGTACTGTGCTTATACTCTGTGAATGTTGATGGCTTGAGAAAGGTTCACAGTTTTGAAAAGCTGAAATGTCGCACATATCTGGGTGAATAAAGACCACAGTTTATTTCACGATCTCATGCCTGGAGTGCTGCTATATTTTTATATTTTTTTGCCATGTATCTACATCAATCTATATTCATATGGTTACATTTCTATATGAAAAACAGCTGCATACATGTGTCCATATATATATATCAGTGTATAATACACAGACTTGATTATTCTGACACAAGCATCCTGGCTGAATGTGGCATGTAATACAGGTGTGTACTATATCTTGACCAAATGTGTAACTTTCCATGACCCTAACTGGATTCCCATGGAGTCCTGTAAATCTTTTTATTCGGCTTTACAGTACACTGCATTATATACTGATTCTGGGTTACACAATGATTTTGGCCATGGCACAGGTTGGGCAGCATAAAATCATTGTAAGCTGCTGCTACATGACATAGCAGCAGAAATAAAGTGATTAGGGTCACAATACATGCCCTGGGTACCACGACAAGCAGATTGAAAAAAAAAATCAGAACTTGTCCCACCACTGCAGGGGTCGCAATGTGACCCTCCTCACCTGTATCAGAGGCATGAAGAGAAGTTTGGCAGCTTGATCTATGTTGTAACTAAACATCATTTTGCTTCAGCATATGTTTATGGGATAACGTTCCTGCCATGCACGTCAATGTCAGTTGCTATCTCCACGCTGCAACACACTTGGATGCACATACACCTGACGTGGGGGTCCCCCTTCAGTATGGGTTGCACCCTCTGTAATTGCAATCATTACACCCATGAGTAACAGAGGACATGTGACAGTGCTATCACCATTGTGGTGTGAGGTGTAGTGATCGGTGCTGAACTGCCACAGATGGAAGCACAGGATCACTACTCAGTCAGTTTCAGTGCTGGAATGAATGATAGTATCTGCCCCAGCACTAATCTTAAAAGCCAATGATTGTGTAGTGCGTGGGAAGAGGGCAGCGCTGGATGAGAGTTTAGGGAAAAAAAGCAGAGCAATTTGCCTAGTGTGGGGAGAAGCATGTAATCAAACTCCGTGCAGGCAATAAAGTGAAATTCAGGGTGTCATAAATTCAATAGAGGTGAAACTAGCTTTATTAATAAATTAGAATGTTATTTTTTCAGGCTGGCAGTATATCTCGGGCTGCGGCTGGCAGTATATCTCGGGCTGCGGCTGGCAGTATATCTCGGGCTGCGGCTGGCAGTATATCTCGGGCTGCGGCTGGCAGTATATCTCGGGCTGCGGCTGGCAGTATATCTCGGGCTGCGGCTGGCAGTATATCTCGGGCTGCGGCTGGCAGTATATCTCGGGCTGCGGCTGGCAGTATATCTCGGGCTGCGGCTGGCAGTATATCTCGGGCTGCGGCTGGCAGTATATCTCGGGCTGCGGCTGGCAGTATATCTCGGGCTGCGGCTGGCAGTATATCTCGGGCTGCGGCTGGCAGTATATCTCGGGCTGCGGCTGGCAGTATATCTCGGGCTGCGGCTGGCAGTATATCTCGGGCTGCGGCTGGCAGTATATCTCGGGCTGCGGCTGGCAGTATATCTCGGGCTGCGGCTGGCAGTATATCTCGGGCTGCGGCTGGCAGTATATCTCGGGCTGCGGCTGGCAGTATATCTCGGGCTGCGGCTGGCAGTATATCTCGGGCTGCGGCTGGCAGTATATCTCGGGCTGCGGCTGGCAGTATATCTCGGGCTGCGGCTGGCAGTATATCTCGGGCTGCGGCTGGCAGTATATCTCGGGCTGCGGCTGGCAGTATATCTCGGGCTGCGGCTGGCAGTATATCTCGGGCTGCGGCTGGCAGTATATCTCGGGCTGCGGCTGGCAGTATATCTCGGGCTGCGGCTGGCAGTATATCTCGGGCTGCGGCTGGCAGTATATCTCGGGCTGCGGCTGGCAGTATATCTCGGGCTGCGGCTGGCAGTATATCTCGGGCTGCGGCTGGCAGTATATCTCGGGCTGCGGCTGGCAGTATATCTCGGGCTGCGGCTGGCAGTATATCTCGGGCTGCGGCTGGCAGTATATCTCGGGCTGCGGCTGGCAGTATATCTCGGGCTGCGGCTGGCAGTATATCTCGGGCTGCGGCTGGCAGTATATCTCGGGCTGCGGCTGGCAGTATATCTCGGGCTGCGGCTGGCAGTATATCTCGGGCTGCGGCTGGCAGTATATCTCGGGCTGCGGCTGGCAGTATATCTCGGGCTGCGGCTGGCAGTATATCTCGGGCTGCGGCTGGCAGTATATCTCGGGCTGCGGCTGGCAGTATATCTCGGGCTGCGGCTGGCAGTATATCTCGGGCTGCGGCTGGCAGTATATCTCGGGCTGCGGCTGGCAGTATATCTCGGGCTGCGGCTGGCAGTATATCTCGGGCTGCGGCTGGCAGTATATCTCGGGCTGCGGCTGGCAGTATATCTCGGGCTGCGGCTGGCAGTATATCTCGGGCTGCGGCTGGCAGTATATCTCGGGCTGCGGCTGGCAGTATATCTCGGGCTGCGGCTGGCAGTATATCTCGGGCTGCGGCTGGCAGTATATCTCGGGCTGCGGCTGGCAGTATATCTCGGGCTGCGGCTGGCAGTATATCTCGGGCTGCGGCTGGCAGTATATCTCGGGCTGCGGCTGGCAGTATATCTCGGGCTGCGGCTGGCAGTATATCTCGGGCTGCGGCTGGCAGTATATCTCGGGCTGCGGCTGGCAGTATATCTCGGGCTGCGGCTGGCAGTATATCTCGGGCTGCGGCTGGCAGTATATCTCGGGCTGCGGCTGGCAGTATATCTCGGGCTGCGGCTGGCAGTATATCTCGGGCTGCGGCTGGCAGTATATCTCGGGCTGCGGCTGGCAGTATATCTCGGGCTGCGGCTGGCAGTATATCTCGGGCTGCGGCTGGCAGTATATCTCGGGCTGCGGCTGGCAGTATATCTCGGGCTGCGGCTGGCAGTATATCTCGGGCTGCGGCTGGCAGTATATCTCGGGCTGCGGCTGGCAGTATATCTCGGGCTGCGGCTGGCAGTATATCTCGGGCTGCGGCTGGCAGTATATCTCGGGCTGCGGCTGGCAGTATATCTCGGGCTGCGGCTGGCAGTATATCTCGGGCTGCGGCTGGCAGTATATCTCGGGCTGCGGCTGGCAGTATATCTCGGGCTGCGGCTGGCAGTATATCTCGGGCTGCGGCTGGCAGTATATCTCGGGCTGCGGCTGGCAGTATATCTCGGGCTGCGGCTGGCAGTATATCTCGGGCTGCGGCTGGCAGTATATCTCGGGCTGCGGCTGGCAGTATATCTCGGGCTGCGGCTGGCAGTATATCTCGGGCTGCGGCTGGCAGTATATCTCGGGCTGCGGCTGGCAGTATATCTCGGGCTGCGGCTGGCAGTATATCTCGGGCTGCGGCTGGCAGTATATCTCGGGCTGCGGCTGGCAGTATATCTCGGGCTGCGGCTGGCAGTATATCTCGGGCTGCGGCTGGCAGTATATCTCGGGCTGCGGCTGGCAGTATATCTCGGGCTGCGGCTGGCAGTATATCTCGGGCTGCGGCTGGCAGTATATCTCGGGCTGCGGCTGGCAGTATATCTCGGGCTGCGGCTGGCAGTATATCTCGGGCTGCGGCTGGCAGTATATCTCGGGCTGCGGCTGGCAGTATATCTCGGGCTGCGGCTGGCAGTATATCTCGGGCTGCGGCTGGCAGTATATCTCGGGCTGCGGCTGGCAGTATATCTCGGGCTGCGGCTGGCAGTATATCTCGGGCTGCGGCTGGCAGTATATCTCGGGCTGCGGCTGGCAGTATATCTCGGGCTGCGGCTGGCAGTATATCTCGGGCTGCGGCTGGCAGTATATCTCGGGCTGCGGCTGGCAGTATATCTCGGGCTGCGGCTGGCAGTATATCTCGGGCTGCGGCTGGCAGTATATCTCGGGCTGCGGCTGGCAGTATATCTCGGGCTGCGGCTGGCAGTATATCTCGGGCTGCGGCTGGCAGTATATCTCGGGCTGCGGCTGGCAGTATATCTCGGGCTGCGGCTGGCAGTATATCTCGGGCTGCGGCTGGCAGTATATCTCGGGCTGCGGCTGGCAGTATATCTCGGGCTGCGGCTGGCAGTATATCTCGGGCTGCGGCTGGCAGTATATCTCGGGCTGCGGCTGGCAGTATATCTCGGGCTGCGGCTGGCAGTATATCTCGGGCTGCGGCTGGCAGTATATCTCGGGCTGCGGCTGGCAGTATATCTCGGGCTGCGGCTGGCAGTATATCTCGGGCTGCGGCTGGCAGTATATCTCGGGCTGCGGCTGGCAGTATATCTCGGGCTGCGGCTGGCAGTATATCTCGGGCTGCGGCTGGCAGTATATCTCGGGCTGCGGCTGGCAGTATATCTCGGGCTGCGGCTGGCAGTATATCTCGGGCTGCGGCTGGCAGTATATCTCGGGCTGCGGCTGGCAGTATATCTCGGGCTGCGGCTGGCAGTATATCTCGGGCTGCGGCTGGCAGTATATCTCGGGCTGCGGCTGGCAGTATATCTCGGGCTGCGGCTGGCAGTATATCTCGGGCTGCGGCTGGCAGTATATCTCGGGCTGCGGCTGGCAGTATATCTCGGGCTGCGGCTGGCAGTATATCTCGGGCTGCGGCTGGCAGTATATCTCGGGCTGCGGCTGGCAGTATATCTCGGGCTGCGGCTGGCAGTATATCTCGGGCTGCGGCTGGCAGTATATCTCGGGCTGCGGCTGGCAGTATATCTCGGGCTGCGGCTGGCAGTATATCTCGGGCTGCGGCTGGCAGTATATCTCGGGCTGCGGCTGGCAGTATATCTCGGGCTGCGGCTGGCAGTATATCTCGGGCTGCGGCTGGCAGTATATCTCGGGCTGCGGCTGGCAGTATATCTCGGGCTGCGGCTGGCAGTATATCTCGGGCTGCGGCTGGCAGTATATCTCGGGCTGCGGCTGGCAGTATATCTCGGGCTGCGGCTGGCAGTATATCTCGGGCTGCGGCTGGCAGTATATCTCGGGCTGCGGCTGGCAGTATATCTCGGGCTGCGGCTGGCAGTATATCTCGGGCTGCGGCTGGCAGTATATCTCGGGCTGCGGCTGGCAGTATATCTCGGGCTGCGGCTGGCAGTATATCTCGGGCTGCGGCTGGCAGTATATCTCGGGCTGCGGCTGGCAGTATATCTCGGGCTGCGGCTGGCAGTATATCTCGGGCTGCGGCTGGCAGTATATCTCGGGCTGCGGCTGGCAGTATATCTCGGGCTGCGGCTGGCAGTATATCTCGGGCTGCGGCTGGCAGTATATCTCGGGCTGCGGCTGGCAGTATATCTCGGGCTGCGGCTGGCAGTATATCTCGGGCTGCGGCTGGCAGTATATCTCGGGCTGCGGCTGGCAGTATATCTCGGGCTGCGGCTGGCAGTATATCTCGGGCTGCGGCTGGCAGTATATCTCGGGCTGCGGCTGGCAGTATATCTCGGGCTGCGGCTGGCAGTATATCTCGGGCTGCGGCTGGCAGTATATCTCGGGCTGCGGCTGGCAGTATATCTCGGGCTGCGGCTGGCAGTATATCTCGGGCTGCGGCTGGCAGTATATCTCGGGCTGCGGCTGGCAGTATATCTCGGGCTGCGGCTGGCAGTATATCTCGGGCTGCGGCTGGCAGTATATCTCGGGCTGCGGCTGGCAGTATATCTCGGGCTGCGGCTGGCAGTATATCTCGGGCTGCGGCTGGCAGTATATCTCGGGCTGCGGCTGGCAGTATATCTCGGGCTGCGGCTGGCAGTATATCTCGGGCTGCGGCTGGCAGTATATCTCGGGCTGCGGCTGGCAGTATATCTCGGGCTGCGGCTGGCAGTATATCTCGGGCTGCGGCTGGCAGTATATCTCGGGCTGCGGCTGGCAGTATATCTCGGGCTGCGGCTGGCAGTATATCTCGGGCTGCGGCTGGCAGTATATCTCGGGCTGCGGCTGGCAGTATATCTCGGGCTGCGGCTGGCAGTATATCTCGGGCTGCGGCTGGCAGTATATCTCGGGCTGCGGCTGGCAGTATATCTCGGGCTGCGGCTGGCAGTATATCTCGGGCTGCGGCTGGCAGTATATCTCGGGCTGCGGCTGGCAGTATATCTCGGGCTGCGGCTGGCAGTATATCTCGGGCTGCGGCTGGCAGTATATCTCGGGCTGCGGCTGGCAGTATATCTCGGGCTGCGGCTGGCAGTATATCTCGGGCTGCGGCTGGCAGTATATCTCGGGCTGCGGCTGGCAGTATATCTCGGGCTGCGGCTGGCAGTATATCTCGGGCTGCGGCTGGCAGTATATCTCGGGCTGCGGCTGGCAGTATATCTCGGGCTGCGGCTGGCAGTATATCTCGGGCTGCGGCTGGCAGTATATCTCGGGCTGCGGCTGGCAGTATATCTCGGGCTGCGGCTGGCAGTATATCTCGGGCTGCGGCTGGCAGTATATCTCGGGCTGCGGCTGGCAGTATATCTCGGGCTGCGGCTGGCAGTATATCTCGGGCTGCGGCTGGCAGTATATCTCGGGCTGCGGCTGGCAGTATATCTCGGGCTGCGGCTGGCAGTATATCTCGGGCTGCGGCTGGCAGTATATCTCGGGCTGCGGCTGGCAGTATATCTCGGGCTGCGGCTGGCAGTATATCTCGGGCTGCGGCTGGCAGTATATCTCGGGCTGCGGCTGGCAGTATATCTCGGGCTGCGGCTGGCAGTATATCTCGGGCTGCGGCTGGCAGTATATCTCGGGCTGCGGCTGGCAGTATATCTCGGGCTGCGGCTGGCAGTATATCTCGGGCTGCGGCTGGCAGTATATCTCGGGCTGCGGCTGGCAGTATATCTCGGGCTGCGGCTGGCAGTATATCTCGGGCTGCGGCTGGCAGTATATCTCGGGCTGCGGCTGGCAGTATATCTCGGGCTGCGGCTGGCAGTATATCTCGGGCTGCGGCTGGCAGTATATCTCGGGCTGCGGCTGGCAGTATATCTCGGGCTGCGGCTGGCAGTATATCTCGGGCTGCGGCTGGCAGTATATCTCGGGCTGCGGCTGGCAGTATATCTCGGGCTGCGGCTGGCAGTATATCTCGGGCTGCGGCTGGCAGTATATCTCGGGCTGCGGCTGGCAGTATATCTCGGGCTGCGGCTGGCAGTATATCTCGGGCTGCGGCTGGCAGTATATCTCGGGCTGCGGCTGGCAGTATATCTCGGGCTGCGGCTGGCAGTATATCTCGGGCTGCGGCTGGCAGTATATCTCGGGCTGCGGCTGGCAGTATATCTCGGGCTGCGGCTGGCAGTATATCTCGGGCTGCGGCTGGCAGTATATCTCGGGCTGCGGCTGGCAGTATATCTCGGGCTGCGGCTGGCAGTATATCTCGGGCTGCGGCTGGCAGTATATCTCGGGCTGCGGCTGGCAGTATATCTCGGGCTGCGGCTGGCAGTATATCTCGGGCTGCGGCTGGCAGTATATCTCGGGCTGCGGCTGGCAGTATATCTCGGGCTGCGGCTGGCAGTATATCTCGGGCTGCGGCTGGCAGTATATCTCGGGCTGCGGCTGGCAGTATATCTCGGGCTGCGGCTGGCAGTATATCTCGGTTTTCCTTTATAGAGTTGGGATATAACAAACAATTTTAAAGCGCATTCAAGCTACAAGATATTGATATGCTATCCTCAGGACCTACAGTATATCACAAATATCATAAATATTCTATCTTCAGTGTTGTAAATTTACGGAATCCTGTGAAGTCCATCCTAAGTACAAGGAAATACATCCATGCATAGATTAGGTAAGGGTTAACTAGAAGGTATGGTAACACTAGTAATTGATGGGAGCTGTTAAAATAGATGTTCCCACTTATTTATCCCCAATCCACAGTATAGGGAATAAGCTGCTGTTTGCTGGGGCTGCGTTCCCCGGACCCTCCAGCCCTGAGATGCCCCTGTAGGATGGAGCCGAGGTGGCGCATGCGCCCCACACACTGTACAATGATGAGAAAGACTCTTACCTGCGATTTACACCTTCAGCTGAAAAAGAAACAACAGTTTACAATTAGATTTATTGAAGTATTTAATAACAGTTGCAGCGGACGACTTATTTTTGGGTCGTATTCACACGTCTTTGTTTTTCTCATCTGCACAAACCCAAACTAATTTTCATCAGTGCGCTGCTTCCAATTTTCATCTAGTTTTAGTCCATGTGTCCATTTTTTTACCATCAGTATCTCATCCTTTTCTATTGTATGCAAAAAGAAAACCAAAACCTGATGGAAGTTTCCCAAGTTTCTCCTAGTAGTCAGTGGGTGAGTGTGATCCACAATTCGCCCCACAGCTGACATGTTACCAGCTCCATAGAATATAAGGGCCAGTGAAAAATACTGGCAGCACCCCTGGTACATAGACACACATGTGACTGAGCCCTTCCTTTACAACGTGATTGTACAGAGACTTCCTTACACAATATCTGATCTAGCATCCAGGTTTCGGCTATACAGTCCCTACTGGAGTGCAGGGGCGTCACATCAATAGCGGGGGGCCACACGACCCGTGAGTCCTGGGGAGTGTTGGCTTTGTTTCCCCATCATCATAATTTTACCATCAGCTTCTTGTTCCACCATTCAGCCTGACACTCGGCTCAGCAGGCGCGATAGGCAGGCAGCAATAGATCGCACCTGCTGTAGAAAACCTCAGCCCCACACTGCACAGACCGGAGCAGGGCGCTGGGGGACACGGCCAGGCATAAATGCTATAAATGCATGTGAGAAGAATGTGATACTTACATGGGATGTCAATCACTGCAGGCTGTAAAAGTAAAACAGAGAAGTGTAAAAAGTCTATGAAATCTTTCATCTTCTTACATTGTCCTGTACATCACATACTCATAGGCTTCCATTACACCCATTACACTAGACAATGAATGTGACATTATCACACAAGATAGACTGCGCTAGTATTAATAAATCTATGAGCAGAGCGCCAGTCCGTGCCCCATGCAGCATTCATACAGTCCATAAACAGCACGCCTGCTATGTGACCCGGCATCGGCTGACAACTATAAGATATGTGGAATATATTTATACATTAGTTGTGTATTAGGAATCTCTGGAGCTGCGTCCATTCTGTACATATTTATTGGGTTTAAAAATGGGGGTAAACTGGCATCGCTGCGTTACTACATCTGCCGTAATGTAACAAAGAGTTGTGTGTGTTTCATGGCACTGCAGCCTTGCAGCGCTGGGGTTCAAATCCCACCAAGGACAATATCTGCAAGGAGTTTGTATGTTCTCCCCATACTGATAGGGAAAGTAGATTGTGTGCTCCATTGGGGACAGCGATGATAATGTATGCAAAGCACTGCACAATATGCTAGCGCTATATATAAGTAAACGTTATTATGCTACAAAGATTTAACTCTTTAAAAGAGTTGTCCACTACTTGGACAATTCCTTCTTGAACTAAATGTTTGGTCCCAATAAAATAATAAAGCTTAGACTCCCCTCCCATGCTGGTGCTGTTCCAGCAGTGTCAGCACTTGCGGTCCCCAGAGCTCTGGTGCCGTGTTGTGACACGTGGTGCTCGGCGCCCAATCAGCGCTGGCATCATTGTCCCCACCTTCGTACAGATTGAACATGAAGAGGAAGTCCGGGCTGCAGCTGATCTCAGTCTTCCTTCCAGCCCTGAGAACCCCTCTATACTTGATACCCAGCCTTGCTGAAGCTGACAGCTGAGCATTGGGGCCCCAAGCTGTCAGTTTTGCCTGGCAGGTTATCAAAAATACAGGGGAAGCCACACATTGTTTTTTTAATTATTTATTTAGAGAGCATGAGTCATCACCTGCTCTCAATGTTATTAGCAGCAGCTGGCATCGGTTGATGGGAGCAGATGTCTCATCAGCCGACACCAGTGACTGGAGGTAAACTTTGTACCGCCGATCTCAGCGGTGGGTTCACGCTGTCATTTGTAGTGGTAGTGCATGGCAGACACTGGATATTCGGGCTCCCCATTCAAGTGAATGGGGTCCGGGTTTTTTAACAGTTCGGCCGAACCTGCTGGACCCAAACAACCAGGGGTCCACTCATCTCTACCCATGAAAGAAAAAAGTTTTTAAAAATGTAAAAAGATAAAAATTCAAATCAACCCCCTTTCCTCCAGTTAATATTAAAGAAAGGGAATAATAAAAGGAAAACACATATTTGGTATCAATCTGTTCAGAAAAGTCTGACCTATGAAAATATAAAATTAACTGACCTAATCTGTAGAAACTGTAAAGCATAAAAAAGAATCAAAATGCCAACGTTGCAGGTTTTTGGTTGCTACAACTCCACAAAAAAATACATAACAGCAATCACATAATCATAACTACCTCAAAATATTATTAATACATCAGGATACCATGCAAAAAAAGAAAGTGTATAAAGAACGGACATCAGAAATTCCTTATTACATACACGTATAGAGACAGCATTACTCTCACTATTCTGAATTCCACGGCTTTTCTTATTTGGAACTTACATAGATCGGTCTCTCGTTTGTGCTCCACATTCTTCTCCTAGAACCAATCGCACAATCCTGAATAGGACAAATAGAGAGGTTTCCATATAAATAGCCTAATCTCAAATGCTAACTTTATCAACAGTAAATATTACTGTAACTAATTAACAAATATAAGGTTTTCTTTCTAAAAATGTATGGGACATGAGAATTGGGAAATAGGGGAAGCTTATCACAAGAAATCAGAAATTTGTATAGCTAGGAAATGGGGAATAATGAGGGCAGGGCAGGAGCATAAGACGCGCATACTCACTCTCATCCACAACTGCAACTCTCAAAGGAGTTCCAGTAGAGCGGCTGACAATAGCGCCGATCCTGTGATGTCACAACATTCTAGAATGTCTGCAGGAGACAATCAGATCCAGTATAATCCTGTATAATAAAGTATTGGAGGATTTATAGATATATGTAAATAATGTGATACAGCAAATTATAGAAAACAGCACCCCTGCGCCCCCCCACTCTGCACACACATGAACACATGTATAAAGAAGAGTATAGTCCAATTTTTTTCTTATATTGTTATTATACATATGCACATAAGTGTAGGGATACGGAATTTTATAACATGTTACACTAAATTCATAGGCATTAATGTGGAGTTTGTCTTTTTCTCCAAGATTTTGGAGGTGTCTGTGGGGATTTTTGCCCCTTCAATCAGGATCGCATTTGTGACAGTAGACATTGATGCTGGATGGGTGGTCCTGGCTAGCAATCTCCATTCTTGTTCATCCCAAATGTGTTGGATGGGGTTGAAGTCAGGGCTCTGTCCGGCCTTAGCGGCTGCAGGTCCCTCACTGCTCCTTTGCATGGTGCTGCTCCTCTATCCTGGAAATATTCACTGCACACTCAATTCAGTTCAAGCAAAATAGATGATTTGTATTTATTTCCATAGGTATCAGTCATGTATTCATGTATTGATTCAATGAATCTTTCTCAAATATGTCACAGGGTATTCCAGAGCCACGGTTATACAGGTGCTCCTGTCAGGACACTGTGCAGCGTCATATGTTATAGCACACCACATACTATTTGCACACACACAAGCCACATACAATATACACACACCATATACTATATACACACACCACATACTATATACACACATACAAGCCACATATAACATACGCACAACATACTATATACACACAACATACCATATATACACACAAGCCACATACAATATACACACACCACATACTATATACACACATACAAGCCACATATAACATACACACAACATACTATATACACACAACATACCATATATACACACACAAGCCACACATTATATATTCACACCATACTATATACAAACAAGCCACATACTATACACACGCCATATACTATATACACACACCACATACTATATACACACACCATATACTATATACACACACCACATACTATATACACACATACAAGCCACATATAACATACGCACAACATACTATATACACACAACATACCATATATACACACACCACATACTATATACACACACCACATACTATATACACACATACAAGCCACATATAACATACGCACAACATACTATATACACACAACATACCATATATACACACACAAGCCACACATTATATACTCACACCATACTATATACACACCACATACTATATACACACAAGCCACATACTATACACACACATCATATACTATATACACACCACATATTATACACACACCACATACTATATACACACATACAAGCCACATATAACATACGCACAACATACTATATACACACAACATACCATATATACACACACGCCACACATTATATACTCTCACCATACTATTTACACACAAGCCATATAGTATACACACACCACATACTATATACACACATACAAGCCACATATAACATACACACAACATACTATATACACACAACATACCATATATACACACACAATCCACACATTATATACTCTCACCATACTATATACACACCACATACTATATACACACAAGCCACATACTATACACACACCACATACTATATACACATACAAGCCACATATAACATACACACAACATACTATATACACATAACATACTATATACACACAACATACCATATATACACACACAAGCCACACATTATATACTCACACCATACTATATACACACACCACATACCATATACACACAAGCCATATACTATATACACACCACATATTATACACACACCACATACTATATACACAAACAAGTCACATATAACATACACACACAAGATACAATATACACAAGCCACATTTTATATACACACACCACATACTGTATACACACCACATATTACTGTATATACACAAGCCACATACTATATACATGCCACATACCCACCTCATACAACACATACACAAGCCACATACTATGTATACACACCACATACTATATATACTCCACATACAATATATACACAAGCCACATCTAATATATAAAGCTCAAGTGTGTGTATGTATGTATGCATGTGTGTATGTCCAGGATTGGCATCCGCACCGTCGCAGCTACAGCCACAAAATTTGGCACAGTCACACGTCTGGACCCCGAGAGTGTCCTAGGCTATGTTGTGAGGTGAAATTTCTGCCCCACGCGTTCCAATTCACCAAACAATTTTGCCCCTATCTACATAATGGGGAAAAAGTGTGTGTGTGTGTGTATTAAGCCCCGCCCCTCATTATGATGTCATAATGGTTGAGTATGAGATGGAGGATGTGTGATGGGTATATGGGCACTGAACTATGGGATGGAGGATATGTATGACGGGTATATGGGCAAGGGACTATGGGATGGAGGATGTGTGATTGGTATATGGGCACTGGACTATGGGATGGAGGATATGTATGACGGGTATATGGGCACGGGACTATGGGATGGAGGATATGTATGATGGGTATATGGGCATGGGACTATGATATGAAGGATGTGTGATGGGTTTATGGGCACTCTACTATGGGATGGTGAATATGTATGATGGGCATATGGGCATGGGACTATGGGATGGAGGTTGTGTGATGGGTATATGGGCATGGGACTATGGGATGGAGGTTGTGTGATGGGTATATGGGCATGGGACTATGGGATGGAGGATGTGTGATGGGTATATGGGCACTCGACTGTGGGATGGAGGATATGTATGATGGGTATATGGGCACGGGCCTATGGGATCGTGGATATGTATGATGGGTGTATGGGCACAAGACTATGGGATGGAGGATAATTATAATTTGCTATAACTAACCACAGTTAGTTACTATGCCCGGGCAGCGCCGGGCTATTCAGCTAGTATTATATAAAAGAAAAAAGGGGTTCGGTACCATTTTAGCCAGTTGAAAAATAATGCATAGCATATTATATACACACACACACACACACCATACTATATACACACCACATACACACCTCATACTATAAACCAGGAGCATTGCTAGAGTCCTATAAGATCAGGGGCCCAAGCCCCAAAGTGCATATTTCCCCATATAACTCCCCTAAGCCATTTAAAATATCATCTATACATACATAATTACAGTATACCAATGTTGCTAACCAAAAATACACAATGCAAAGACCAATATTATCAACATGCTACTTTAAAATATGGCTACACAATGTCAACTACCATCACCACTACACAGCGAATACATATTATAATAAGCAATATTATTATAAGAAGGCTGACTACACAGACACAAATGGAACCAAGATTAAGCTGGCTGGCTTAGTGATAGAAAACAAAGAGTGGTTATTAATGGGGCATACTCAGATTGGGCCAGGGTTACTAGTGGGGTACCACAGGGTTCTGTATTGGGCCCCCTACTATTTAATATATTTATTAATGATCTAGTGGATGGCTTACACAGTAAAATATCAGTATTTGCAGATGATACAAAACTATGTAAGGTAGTTAACACAAAGGAGGACAGTTTGCAACTACAGACAGATTTGAGTAAATTGGAGAATTGAGCTGAAAAATGGCAAATGAGGTTTAACACAGATAAGTGTAAGGTTATGCACATGGGAAGGAGAAACAGATGCTATAATTACTTACTAAATGGAAAACTGCTGGGGAAATAAGACATGGAAAAAGACTTAGGCATCTTAGTCAATAAGAAGCTAAATTGGAGTGCCCAGTGTCAGGCAGCTGCCAGCAAAGCAAATAGGGTCATGGGATGCATTAGAAGAGGTCTGGGGACACGAGATGAAAACATAATTCTCCCTCTGTACAAATCTCTCGTCAGACCACACTTGGAGTATTGTGTGCTATTTTGGACGTCGGTGCTCAAGAAAGACATTACTGAACTAGAAAGTGTTCAAAGGCGGGCTACTAAAATGATAAATGGAGTTGGTTCACTACAATACCCAGAAAGGTTATCAAAATTAGGTCTATTTACTCTAGAAAAGAGAAGACTTAGGGAAGACCTAATATATATGTACAAGTATATCAGAGGGCAATACAGAGATCTCTCCAATGAACTGTTTGTACTAAGGACTGTGACAAGAACAAGGGGGCATTCTCTTCGTTTGGAGGAAAGACAATTTCTGCACCAGCATAGAAGAGGGTTCTTCACGGTAAGAGCAGTGAGGCTCTGGAATTCTCTTCCTGAGGAAGTGGTGATGGCCAACTCATTGAATGAATTTAAGAAAGGAATGGATGCTTTTCTTGTGAGTAACAGTATACAAGGTTATGAATAACATAATATTATAGGTAGATGATTGACCCAGCTTAGGGGAAGGAATTTTTTCCCTATGGAGAAAATTGGCTTCTACTCTGTGGGTTTTTTGCCTTCCCCAGGATCAACAATGCAGAACAGCTGCACTAAAATAGGCTGAACTAGATGGACATAAGTTCTTCCTTCAGCCTTCAAAACTATGTCACTATGTTATTACTACGTAGATAAGGGAACTGAGATATGGGAGCAAAACCGATCTTACTACAAAGATAAGGGAGCAGAACCAAGCTTAATACAAAGCTATAGGAGCAGAACCGAGACTACTACAGAGCTATGGGAGCAGAATCAAGCTTACTAGAGAGATATGGGAGTGGGTCGCCCTCCCAGGGCCGTGGGGTACTCGGTACCGGGCCGGTGTCAGTGGGACGTGTCACAGCAGTGGTGACCCAGACCGTGGCCCTGGTCGCCCAAGTAATAGGAAGATGTGAATAGTGAAATGTAGTTAGATGAATAGTTCGTGACGCCACCTGAGGTGTTCGGTAAGGGAGGTGTTAAGCCAACACTGCATGCAGATCCTCCAGGACAGATGGCGTGGTGCAGCAATGATGATATAGCCCTCCACAGGCAGGGCTGTTGTCCCAGGGCGGTGTAGATGTGGAGACACTTAGGTGATGTATTGTCTGGCGCAGGGGATGTAGCAGTGTCAGGCAGACGGACGCAGGAAGGAATGGAGGACACCAGGGCATGTACTTCCAAAGCTTTACTCACAGTCTGTAGTGCCCGCTTCTGTGCCGTGTCCTTCGGGTCAGGGACTCAGTCAACCTCCAGGCAAGATGGAAAGCTCCCTTCTACACTCCGCCAACTTATATGCCTTTCCTGAAGGTCTCCTCTAAAGCGCCTTTAAGTGTGAAGATCTCCAGTACCGTGTTACACTGGAGTTCCTCCTGACAGATGTTCCCAAGAACTCTACTTGCACGGCAGACAGCTGTAGCCTGCTTCGTGGACTCTCTACTCCTAAGTCCCGGCTCTCTATCTGTATTGCTGTTGTGCCCTTTGGTCGCCCTCGCACACCAAGGGCAGCGGGGTACTCGGTACCGGGCCAGTGTCAAGGTGGGAATGTGTCACATCAGCGGTGACCCGGTCCGTGGCCCTGGGTGCCCAATATCAATGGCGGTAATGTTAATGGTGTTAAAGTTTATTAGAATAGTTCGTGATGCCACCCGTGGTGTTTGGCAAGTAAGATGTTGAGCCAACGCTGCATGCAGATCCGCTGGGACTGATGGTGTGGTGCAGCAAAGATGGTGTAGCTCCCCACAGGTGGAGCTGTAGTCCCAGGGCAGTGTAGGTGCAATGGATGAGGAGAGGCGCAGAATGGTATGGAGGCTGGTACCCAGGTGTAGTGGTGCGGGAATAACTGGAGGACACCCGAGTATGTGGTTCCAAAGCTTTACTCACTGTTTGCAGTTCACTCCACTGCCTGCCTCCGTACTGTGTTCTCCAGGTCAGGGCTCCAGCCAACCTCCAGGCAGGATAGGATACTCCCTTCCACACTCCGCCAACACGTACCTTACTGAATGACTCCTCCAATGCGCCTTTAGGTGCGAAGCACTCCAGTACTTAGTTACCCTGGAATGCCTCTCTCTAGGTGTTCCTAGTCTTTGCTTGTATGACAGACAGCTGTAGCCTGCTTCGGGGACTCCTCACTGCCTCCCGGCTCTCTATTCAGTAGCTGTTGTGTCCTGTTGTGAGTTCATTTTCCCCTTCGTCACTGAGGTCTGGTGAACTCCCTATTCTGGTAAAGGAAGGTAATGAGTCTGATTATCAGGCACCTGAGCCTGATGATGATGACTGGCTGAGTGGAGTCACGGACTGGATATAAGGCTGCCGACGCCCTTCTGCCCTGCGGGTGATTTCTCTGTGGACTTCTAGGAGACCAGTCTGATTCCTGCTCCTCTAAAGCTAAGTTTTCTGCTTTGCCTGTTAGCATTTGTGTTTGTTTTTGTTTGCCTTGCTTTTCTGGATTCTGCCATTCCCTGCTGGGGTGAGCTGAATCTCCTTTTGCTGGTTGCTCTGTCTTCAGAATATTCCTGAGTAATGACATAGCTTTTTGAAGCCTAGCGTCTTCAGGGCCTTTTTCACTGTCAGTTTGTTGGCTCTTATTTTCATAGGGTTTTTCACGGATTGCAGACAGCAGCCTTCCTGTCCTTTCCTATCTAGTTAGCTTGGGCCCCGTCTTTGCTCAGTCTATCTTTCTGTCTGTGTTAGGCTATGTGCCCACGCTAGCATTTTTAAACGCTCAGGAAAAGGATCCCCTTCCCAGAAATCGCACGTCTTTTTCCGCGCGTTTTTTGCGCGATTTTTGACGCGATTTTGACTCGTTTTTGACGCTTTTTTTGACGCGCAATTTCTGGGATTATTGGGGATGGCTAAAAACGCTCAGCAATGCGGAAATTAATGAGCATGCTGCGTTTTTAGCCGCTAAGCGATTCCTGAGTGGTTAAAAACGCATGCATTGGCACAAAAAGCCAAAAATGCATGCTAATTAATTTGATGCATCTTTTAAGTGTTTCTGCAGCATCTGAGCCAGCTCAAACGCTGCAGAAACGCTTAAAAAAATGCATCGTGTGCACACAGCCTTAGTGTTCTTTCTTCTTGCTTCACCGTCATTATATGTTGGGGGCTGCCTTATGCTTTGGGGTCTGCTCTGGGGCAGTTTAGATTTCCCTTTCTGTCTTTAGGCTTTATAGTCCTCCGGCTGTGATCGTGGGGTCTAGGGCATTGTAGGAACCCCCCACGGCTACTGCTAGTTGTGTTGATAGGTTCAGGGGTCTGCAATCCGATAGCTGCCAACTTCTCTGGTTTTCTGGACTTAGCTAGCATTTCTATTTTTGCCTCCTACGGTGACTCATTCATAACAGTGTCCCAAGTCTATGATGGAAGCAAGGTGTTAGCGGATCACTACTCCTCCGGTGTCTGTTGCCGGACATAAAGATCCAATCAACCTCGGGGACCGGGCCCCGGCCTTTGCGCTCTCTGGACTGGAAGGGTTCTCTATCTTTCTTCAACCAGCTTCCCACTGTCCTTCTATTCTCCTTCGTTCCGATCTGTTCTATCTGTCTTATGGAAGGTTAGGTTATCAATCTCTTTCTCTGTTTTTCTCGTGCCAGCAGCCCAGATCACTGGGACCTGCTGCAGCACGTCCTTCAGACACCCATCTTCTCTCTTCTCTCTCCAACTAACCAACCAACTCCTCCCTAACTCTCACTCTTCCCACTCTTTTATATCATCTCACTCCACCCGCCTCCCAACACATCTCGTGTTATGAAGCAGGGTTCCACGAGGGGTGCTCTGCTAACCCCCAGCCTGAAGCTGTTAGGTGGCCCCATTGAACTATCCTGTGTGTGGAATGCAGGTGTGGAGGTCAGGAGTTCCCACCTTACCTGGATGGTGGGGCACTACACCTTAGAGAAGGTGCAGTACCTCTGTGGCGACTGAAGCCTCAGGGGCGCCACATACCCCCCCGTTTAACACAGCACGTCCGCGGGTTGTAAGACAACAAAAGGTACAATACAGGAACACACAAAAAATTTTAAATGCTATTCAACAATACTTATCTAATCTTCCTAATGTAGGAGGCACATTTCTTAAACATTACAAACAGCTTAACTTCCTATCTTAGTATCAAAAATTTACTTAAGTGCAATTCATAGTTCAAAGTGCAATTATTCTTTCTCTCTCTTTCTACTGGATGCAAGACACTGACTATCTGTACTTGGCCTGTCACTTTCAATTCTTCAGTCTTTATTCAATTCTCACATTCTATCTCAAAACTTTTCTAATTCCCTGTATCAAATATTCTATAAAAGACATTTACTTTCCACAAGACACAACATTATCAAATAGGTTATCATAAAACAATCAAAGATTCTTGCAAAGTGTGATGTGAGACTTAGGTAGATATCCTGGAGTGGACCCGCTGGACGATGGCAACGAATCTCCCACGGGCGAGCTGGCCAGGTGGACCACCCCCTATACAGGAAGTGTTTGGGGCAGGCCCGCGGGTAACTATCACCACGGCAGCTGGTACCCAGAGAGAATACAGGAGAGCTGGCAAGGGGCCAGAGATGCTGGCGGAGGACCTCCCCAGAAACAAGAATACGGATGGCGGACAGGTCAGGAACACAGGCGATACGGAGGGAAGCAGGCACGAACTGGAGAACTCAGCCAGGGGACCAGGACAGACTGGAGCACGAGCTCAGACTTCCAGATCCTAGGAGAGAGGACAGTGGAGAAGACGGGGAAGCTACAGGCAGGGAGGCAACGGGGGTGCATACAGAGACAAGGGCCAGAATCACCACCAGCAGGAAGAGGCCGCCTGATATAGGGAGTCATGGCAGGGACTTCCGGGTCATGACCCCTCCCAGCGCAAGGTGAGGAGAGCGCATGGCCTCAGGAGGGGTAGAGAGCACGCGTGCTCCTGACCACAGTGTGTGCGCGCACGCCCGCCGAGGAACAGGAAGCTGAACCGGGGCGTGCGCCCGACGGGACACAGGAGACGAGGCAGGAGCGAGTGCCGGGAACAAGAGACGGGGAAAGGAGGAGCGCGGAGAAGGCCGAGGCAGCCGGGACCGCGGCGTGGAGGCCGCCAGATAGTGGGCAGACTGCCGGCAGAAGAGAAGGTATCGGTGGGGGCTGCGGCGGCAGCAGCGTGACAGTACCCCCCCTCCCTACGCGCCCCCCTCCGCAGAGTGGAAAAAACTTAGCCAAAATTCGAGGAGCCCGAATATTCTCCCGAGGCTCCCAGGACCTCTCCTCAGGACCAAAGCCCTTCCAATCGACCAGAAAAAAGGTCCTCCCCCTTCGCTTCTTCATGGTCAAAATGTCTTTAACCTCAAACTCATTGTCAGCAGAGACAGGCGGCGGCGACTGAGTGGCAGAGGTTTGGAAGCGATTGAGGATGACCGGTTTTAGAAGGGAGACATGAAAAGCACTGGGGATGCGGAGTGAGGCGGGAAGTCGCAGTTTGTAGGAGACGTCGTTAATACGAGCCAATACCTCAAAGGGTCCAATATAGCAGGGACCCAGTTTATGTGAAGGGATCTTGAGACAAATGAACTTGGAGGACAGCCAAACTTTATCACCAGGGTGATATGGCAGGGAATCCAGGCGCCTTTTGTCTGCGTGTCTCTTTACCTTGTCGCGTGCTAACTCGAGAGCGGCCTTTGTCTCCTGCCAGATCCTGGAGAAATCCCCGGACAGATCAGCCGCCAGTACACCCGAGGCAGAGGGAACCGGTAGAGGTACACCTGGATGCTGCCCGTAGACAACAAAAAACGGAGATTTGCCAGAAGACTCGCTGACGTGGTTATTATAGGTGAACTCTGCCCACGGGAGTAAGTCTGACCAGTCGTCCTGGTGGGCAGTAGAAAAGTGCCGGAGATAGTTCACCAAATTCTGGTTAGTCGGCTCCGCTTGACCATTGGACTGTGGATGGTAAGATGAGGAGAAGTCAAGTGTGACATCCATCGACTTGCATAGGGCTCTCCAAAATCGAGAGGTAAATTGG
The DNA here is from genome assembly GCF_039654945.1 of Dendrobates tinctorius. Classification (NCBI taxonomy): domain Eukaryota; kingdom Metazoa; phylum Chordata; class Amphibia; order Anura; family Dendrobatidae; genus Dendrobates; species Dendrobates tinctorius. Next base: position 32,848,599 of record NW_027361711.1, read on the forward strand.
ACTCCTCTGTCAAAAACAATATGTTGGGGTAGTCCATGGAGACGGAAGATGTGGTGAACGAAAACTTTTGCCAAGTCTCGTGCTGAAGGTAACCCGGGGAGAGAGATGAAATGTGCCATCTTAGAGAATCTGTCTACCACCACAAGGACGACGGTACAATCTGCAGACCTGGGTAGATCGGTAATGAAATCCATGGCAATGTGTTGCCAAGGGGACAATGGAACTGGAAGCGGATGCAGAAGACCGGAAGGCAACTGCCTAGGCACCATGGTTTTAGCACAGGACGGACAGGAAGCGACAAAATCTCGGACATCCAGGGGAAGAGTCGGCCACCAGTAGTAGCGGGAGACAAGGACAAGTGTTTTTTTAAGGCCGACATGACCAGCAAGTTTGGAAGCATGCCCCCAGTGTAGGATCTGTCTTCGGTCCTTCTCTGCCACGAAAGTCTTACCACGTGGCGGCGAGACGAGAGAGAGAGGTGCCACCGTGATGAGCCTGGAGGGATCGAGATATGTGTGGGTTCCTCCTCCAAATCTGCAGAAAGGAAGGACCTGGACAAAGCGTCAGCCTTGAGGTTCTTGTTGCCGGGACGAAAGTGCAGATCAAAATCGAATCGGCCGAAGAACAGAGACCACCTGGCCTGCCGAGGATTGAGTCTGTGCCGATTGAAGGTAAGCCAGATTTTTATGGTCCGTGTAGATTGTAAATGGATGTAGGGCTCCCTCTAATAAGTACCTCCATTCCTCCAGAGCTAATTTGATGGCAAGCAGTTCCCGGTCTCCGATGGAATAGTTTCGCTCCGAAGTGGAGAAGGACTTGGAAAAGAAACCGCACGTAACAAGTCTACCAGAGGGAGATTTTTGAGACAGAACTGCTCCGGCCCCAGTTGCGGAAGCATCCACCTCGAGGATGAAAGGTTTATTGGCTTCTGGGCGATGGAGCACGGGTGCCGTGGCGAATGCGTGTTTCAGAGACAAGAAGGCGTTCTCGGCTTCAGGGGACCAGGCGTGCGGGTTAGCTCCCTTACGGATCAAAGAGGAGATAGGACCAGTCAAAGAGGAAAAATGAGGAATGAACTGCCGGTAGTAATTTGCGAAGCCAAGAAATCGCTGAATGGCTTTTACCCCATGGGGACGCGGCCAGTTAAGCACGGCAGATACTTTCTCCGGGTCCATGCATAAGCCTGAGTCGGAGATGACGTATCCTAGGAATGGAAGGGTGGACTGTTCAAAGGCGCATTTCTCCAGCTTAGCATATAGGCGATTCTCCCTTAGGCGTAACAGTACTCGACGGACATCTCTCCTGTGGGCGGGCAGATCGGGAGAGAAGACGAGGATATCATCCAGATATACGACCACACAGGAGTACAGAAGGTCTCGGAAAATGTAATTTACAAATTCCTGAAAGACTGCGGGGGCGTTGCACAAACCGAATGGCATGACGAGATACTCGTAGTGCCCATCCCTGGTGTTAAAAGCAGTATTCCATTCATCTCCAGAGCAAATACGGATGAGATTGTAGGCTCCACGGAGATCCAGTTTGGTAAAGATTCGCGCCCCTCGCAGCCGGTCGAATAACTCGGGGATGAGAGGTAGGGGGTTATTTGTTCTTGATAGTGATTTCATTAAGACCCCGATAGTCGATACACGGGCAAAGGGACCCATCCTTCCTCTTGACAAAAAAGAAATCTGCTCCGGCAGGTGAAGATGACTTCCGGATAAAGCCCCTGGCCAAATTCTCCTGAACGTACTCAGTCATGGCTTGGGATTCGAGCGGACTCAAAGGATAGATTCGCCCTGGGGCGGAGTTGAACCTGGAACAAACTCGATCGGGCAATCATATGGCCAGTGCGGTGGAAGAGTCTCTGCCTCCTTTTTGTCAAAGACGTCAGCAAAGGCCCAGTAGGCCGGGGGCAGATCCGCTGGACCCAAGTCAGGTAGCGAAGTCATGAGAGGTTGTACCGGAAGAAGACATTTAGTCTGGCAGAAACGACCCCAACGAAGAATGTCTCCAGAGCGCCAATCCAAGACGGGTTTGTGTATCCTCAACCATGGAAGACCCAGAAGCAAGGTGTGGGACAGTGACGGCAGCACGAAGAAGGCTATCTTCTCACGGTGCAGGACCCCGATCTGTAACTCCACCTCTTCGTGACCAAAGTGACGGTCTCGCGCAGGGGAACACGGTCGACTGAAGCTAACTGCTGGGGAACCTCCAAGGACCTGACAGGTATCTGCAATCTTTTTACCGCCTCGGGTTGGATGAAGTTCCCTGCAGCCCCTGAGTCAATATAGGCCACCTCAGAAAAACGTTTGGATCCCAGGACAAACAAAACAGAGAGGGTCAAGGGTAGAGAGGTATCACAGACACCTAGGGAGGCCTCTCTTACCTGTCCTAGGCTGAGGCGTTTCCCGGCCTCACTGGACAGGAACGCAGAAGATGGGAGGCGCTGCCACAATAGAGACAAAGACCATGTGTAAGTCTCTCCTGGCAACGCAGCTCCGCTGGTCTGAGTCAGTCCACTTGCATGGGCTCCAAAGCTGACGCCACGGTGGTAGGTCGTGGGCGAGGAGGACTGCGTGGAGAAGGGGAAAAATGAGAAGGCCTTCTCTCCCTGGCGGCTTCGCGGGAGCGCTCCTGGAAACGCAGATCAATTCGCGTTGCCAGACAGATGAGGTCCTCCAAAGACGTGGGTGTGTCTCTCCCAGCCAACTCGTCTTTGATTCGAGCCGACAAGCCGCGCCAAAAAGCCCCCACTAGGGCCTCGTTGTTCCATCCAAGCTCGGAGGACACTGTACGGAACTGGATGGCATACTGTCCCACAGAGAGAGCACCCTGGCGGAGGTTAAATAAGGACTCGGTGGCTGAGACCAGGCGACCGGGCTCATCGAAGACTCTACGAAAGGTCTCTAAGAAGGTCGCAAGCTGGGAGACTAACGGGTCGTCACTTTCCCACAAGGGATTTACCCAAGCCAGCGTCTCACCCTCCAAATGGGATACCACAAAGGCCACCTTGGCCCGGTCGGTAGGATACTGCAGGGGCGTCAACTCAAAATGCAGCTGGCATTGGCTAATGAACTGCCGCCTGAACAGGGGCAGCAGCAGCGGTCTGGAGAGCTAGTAGGGGTTTATCCACCGAGGCCATGTAATTCAGAATGTGGGCCTGGGTGTCGCGCTGCTGAGCAAGCTCCTGCTGGAGGCTGGAGATCTGAGAGGCAGTCCCTGGATCGGAGGCTTGCAAAGAGGAAAGACGGGACTCCATAGATTTGAGGAATGACATGATCCTCGCCTGATTTTCTCGGAGGAACAAAAGTTCCTTCTGGGTCGGGGTACCAGCGGGATCCATGGCCTGATTATTCTGTGATTTGAGACTTAGGTAGATCTCCTGGAGTGGACCCGCTGGACCGTGGCAACGAACCTCCCACGGGCGAGCTGGCCAGGTGGACCACCCCCTATACAGGGAGTGTTTGGGGCAGGCCCCGCGGGTAACTATCACCACGGCAGCTGGTACCCAGAGAGAATACAGGAGAGCTGGCAAGGGGCCAGAGATGCTGGTGGTGGACCTCCCCAGAAACAGGAATACAGATGGCGGACAGGTCAGGAACACAGGCGAGACGGAGGGAAGCAGGCTCGAACTGGAGAACTCAGCCAGGGGACCAGGACAGACCGGAGCACGAGCTCAGACTTCCAGATCCTAGGAGAGAGGACAGTGGAGAAGACAGGTAAGCTACAGGCAGGGAGGCAACGGGGGTGCACACAGAGACAAGGGCCAGAATCACTTAGCAGGGCACAAGTGATAATCAGGCACCGCCAGCAGGAAGAGGCGGCCTGATCTAGGGAGTCGTGGCAGGGACTTCCGGGTCATGACCCCTCCCAGCGCAAGGTGAGGAGAGCGTGTGGCCTCAGGAGGGGTAGAGAGCGTGCGTGCTGCGGACCACAGTGTGCGCGCGCGCCCACCGAGGAACAGGAAGCTGGACCGGGGCGCGCGCCTGACGGGACACAGGAGACCGGGCAGGAGCGGGCGCCGGGAACGAGAGACGGGGAAAGGAGGAGCGCGGAGAAGGCCGAGGCAGCCGGGACCGCGGTGTGGAGGCCGCCAGAGAGTGGGCAGACTGCGGCAGAAGAGAAGGTATTGGCGGACGCTGCGGTGGCAGCAGCGTGACACAAAGGTGCTGAACATTGCTCCCAGCCGGGCTTTCTTGCTGTGTCCCTTGAGGTAGACATCATTCCTCGAAAAGTGTCCATGCAAAAACATTATCTTCGCAAAGTGTCTTTATATGTAAAACCAAGAAAGGGCACCTAAAGAGGTGCAACTATTTACAATAAAAGTTTTTGGATTAATCAGTGTCTATGATCTCCACAGTTCCATTTCAAAAACAACGCTGCCAATCAAAACTGGGCAACATGATGAACAAAAAGGCAAAGGCACAACTGGTGCAACAAACTCTCCTGGGTAACAAGATTTAGTAAATTATTTCAATTGTGGTCCCCTCCTGGGGTTCTGGTAGCTGAACTGGAACTGTTCTCAGAGGTGGTATCTTCGTACCGTTGGCTACTTGCTAGCCGCATATACTCAATCTCCCATACAGAGGGATAGGGACTGGTGGGGCCCAGGGAAAGGGCCATGGATATTTCTACTGTCTGCGGGGATATGTGTCTCTCCAGTTCCATAGGAAGTTCAGGAGATGGTGCCGCAGTCTGAGGCCGCCAGCCAGGAACAACTTGATCATCTCCCCTATAGGCACTGCAGCCGGGGATCATCGGCGAAGGTCAGTGGGCCCGTTCCTATCTGTGGGTTCCGCTCCCAAAACCAGGGTCAGACCGGGGGGTAGCGATCATACCTGGCGTTTCCAGCCGCGGTTCCGGCTCCGGTTCCTGGTGGTAGATGGCAGCAGCCGCAACTCCCGGAGTGACTGGTGGAGTAGGCCGCAGTTGGATCCGTGCCGGGACCAGGCCGGTCTCAGCTGGGTTTGACGGTGGAGGCCGGTGCCACCGCGCCCGATCCAGGCAGAGACACGGTCCCGGTCCTCCATTCTGTTCCAGAGCCTTCATGTATCTCCTCCGGACGGGGCTCCCCCAATGACAATATCTGTTGTGAGGCGGTGGCAGACGCAGCTGAGGATGAATCAGCGGTCGCAACCTCCGCGTAGGCGGCCTAGGGGCGAGTGACTTCTCCCCTCCCTGTTCTTCTGTCTTCTCATCTGCTTTCATGATGGCATTCTGGCGTTCTCCTTGCTCCGCCCTTCTGCTCGCCAGAGGCTTCATCTGCCCCTCCTTCTGGGGGCGGCATCTTCTTCCAGCGCCTCCATACCAAGCCAGTATACGAACCCCTCGGGGGGGTGGGCCATGCATCGGTCACATAGTAATTCAGGCAGGGATGGCCCAAGATTCTTTGCGGTCTTTTCTTAGGACCTCCCATCTCTTCACGCCCTTCTTCTCCGCACCAGTGGCCATTTCTAATGTCCATTTTACAGTCTATTTAATTTGGTCTTCTGCACATTTTCAAAAGTTGTAAATCCAAGGCACACAGAACCCGATGGCATCGGGTCTCGTCATCCTGTTCGTGACGCCAAAATTGGGTCGCCCTCGCACACCCAGGGCAGCGGGGTACTCGGTAGCGGGCCGGTGTCAAGGTGGGAATGTGTCACAGCAGCGGTGACCCGGTCCGTGGCCCTGGGCGCCCAATATCAATGGCGGTGATGTTAATGGTGTTAAAGTTTATTAGAATAGTTTGTGACGCCACCCGTGGTGTTTGGCAAGTAAGATGTTGAGCCAACGCTGCATGCAGATCCGCCGGGACTGATGGTGTGGTGCAGCAAAGATGGTGTAGCTCCCCACAGGTGGAGCTGTAGTCCCAGGGCAGTGTAGGTGCAATGGATGAGGAGAGGCGCAGAATGGTATGGAGGCTGGTACCCAGGTGTAGTGGTGCGGGAATAATTGGAGGACACCCGAGTATGCGGTTCCAAAGCTTTACTCACTGTTTGCAGTTCACTCCACTGCCTGCCTCCGTACTGTGTTCTCCAGGTCAGGGCTCCAGCCAACCTCCAGGCAGGATAGGATTCTCCCTTCCACACTCCGCCAACATGTACCTTACTGAACGACTCGTCCAATGTGCCTTTAGGTGCGAAGCACTCCAGCACTTGGTTACCCTGGAATGCCTCTCTCTAGGTGTTCCTAGTCTTTACTTGTATGACAGACAGCTGTAGCCTGCTTCGGGGACTCCTCACTGCGTCCCGGCTCTCTATTCAGTTGCTGTTGTGTCCCAAGTCTATGATGGGAGCAAGGCGTTAGCGGATCACTACTCCTCCAGTGTCTGTTGCCGGACATAAAGATCCAATCAACCTTGGGGACCGGCCCCGGCCTTTGTGCTCTCTGGACTGGAAGGGTTCTCTATCTTTCTTCAACCTGCTTCCCACCGTCCTTCTATTCTCCTTCATTCCTATCGGTTCTATCTCTCTTATGGAAGGTTAGGTTATCAATCTTATCAATCTCTTTTTCTGTCTTTCTCGTGCCAGCAGCCCAGATCACTGGGACCTGCTGCAGCATGTCCTTCAGACACCCATCTTCTCTCTTCTCTCTCCAACTAACCAACCAACTCCTCCATAACTCTCACTCTTCCCACTCTTTTATATCATCTCACTCCACCCGCCTCCCAGCACATCTCGTGTTACGAAGCAGGGTTCCACGAGAGGTGCTCTGCTAACCCCCAGCCTGAAGCTGTTAGGTGGCCCCACTGAACTATCCTGTGTGTGGAATGCAGGTGTGGAGCGTGGTCAGGCGTTCCCACCTTACCTGGATGGTGGGGCACTACACCTTAGGAGAAGGTGCAGTACCTCTATGGCGACTGAAGCCTCAGGGGCACCACACCCTCAAGTCTTAGATGGGAGTAGTGCATTTACAGCCCACTATTCCACTGGTGTCTGCTGCAGAACCATTAGCGTTCGTACAACCTCGGGGACCGGGAGCCGGCCTTTCGCTTAGAACTTCTAGGCAGGGTTCTTCCTCTAACCCACGTCCTCTGTGTTCCCTTTTACTCCTACGTTCCGTGCTTGTCCTTTCCCTTCTATGGAAGCTCAGGCTTCAGGTCAACGTCCTTCTCCTTCTTTTCTTTCCTTTCCCGTGCCAGCTGGCTCAGGTCACTGAGGCAGCTGCAGCACTTCTTCTTCCATCCCTTCTTCCAGGGATCCCTACTCCTCCCGTGTGGCTTCCTTCCTCACTGACCTCCTGTCAGACTGACTTGTCATCCTAAACCATCCCACTCATATATATATTCTGAACTACACCCACCTCCCAGCACGTCTAGTGTTCCAAGCAGGAAACCACCAAAGGTGCTCTGCCTCTCTCTAAGCAAAGAGCCGCAATGTGGTTGTGCTGAACTACTCTATTGTGTGGGGTGCGAGTGTTGGAGTGTGGTCAGGAGCCTCCAACTTACCTGGATGGTCCTTAGTAGAAGGTGCAGTACCTCTGTGGCGACTGAGCTTCAGGGGCACCACATACCCCCCCGTTAAACACAGCACATCCGCGGGCTTCAAGGTAAGCAAAGTTGACAGCACAGGAACATGCAAATTTTTGCAATGCTGAATAAACTTTTCTTATACTAAACTTTCCAATATGAGAGGCACTCGCTCTTGAACGTTGCAAACAGTTATTGATTAACTACCTAAAATTCTAAGTCAAAAAGTGCAATTTTTCCATACCATACTTAATTCAAAGTGCTATTATCTGTTACTCACTATCACTTCAGTATTCTTCATCTTTCCATCTCTAGTACACATTTCTTTTCTCTCTCTAGTGCACATTCTCTCAAGTGACAACCGTGATGCCTGGTTCATCATATACTTTTTCAATTCTTTATTCAAATCTCTCATCTCTGTATCAAAACATTCCTAATTCTATATAAAAGCTATCATAAGACACATTATGAAATACTTCACGTTAAAACTTTCAACAATAATTCTTGTAAGTGCTGGACACCGCTTCCAGCCGGGATCTCTTGCAGTGCCCTTTGATTGGAGTCATGCTCCAATGAGGTAGACTTAATCTTCGCAATGTGTCCATATGTAAAACCAAGAGAGGGCACCTAAAGAGGTGCAACTATTTACAAATAAAAGTTTTTGGATCACTCCAAGTTCATGATCGCTAGTTCAATATGAAGGCTGCCAACAACACAGGGCAACACTGGGAAAGCAAAAGCTAACCATGATGGTCAAAAATAAAACAAGAGGCACAACGGTGCAAATAAACCCTCCTGGGTCACGAGAGTTAGTGCAAATTTTAGTGCTGGTCCCCTCCTGGGGTTCTGGAAGCTGTTGCTGGGGTACTGCTACCAGATGAAATACTTTGGGTGTCTGCATCCTGCTGGTTACTTGATAGTTGCATATACTCTGCCTCCTACAGGGAGAGATAGGGACTGGTCGGGGTAATTGAAAGGGCCATAGAAATGTCTACTGCCTGCGGGGACGGCATATCCGCCACCTCCGATGGCTCTTCTGCTGCCGTTGGAGACTCAGCCGGCGTTGTCACTGGTTCCTCGGGGTCAGACTCTTTGGTGTCCATCGGGACCTCGGCTGGCAGCACTGCAGCCTGAGGCTGCCGGCGGAGGTCAATTGGGCCATTCCTATCTGTGGGTTCCGTTCCCAAGACTAAGGTCAGGTCGGGGGCGGTGATCGTACCTTGTGCCTCCAGGCGAGGTTCCGGTCCCGGCACCGGGTAGTGGACAGTGGCAGCCGCAACTCTCAGAGTTGATGATGGGATGGGCCGCAGTTGAATCCGGGCAGGGGCAAGGTCGGCCTCGGCCGGGGTCATCGGTGGAGGCTGGTGCAACAGCGCCCGGCCCAGACGGAGACGCGGTCAATGCCCTCCGTTCTGCTCCAGAGCCCTCATATATCTCCTCTGGACGGGACTCACTGAATGGCAATATCGGTTGTAAGGTGGTGGCAGCCGCTGCAGAGGATGTATCAGCGGTCGCAGCCTTCGCAGGGGCGGCCTGGGGGTGAGTGACTTCTCCTCCCCCTGTTTTTCTGTCTTCTCTTCTCTTTTTATCATGGCGTTCTGGCGTTCTTCTCCCTCCTCTCTCGGCCCCTTTCTTGCCACTGGCTTCTGCCCCTCCTTCTGGGTGCAGTGTCTTCTTCCAGCTCCTCCATACCAAGCCAGTATACGAACCCCTCAGGGGGGGGCCATGTTGCTGTTACATAGTAATTCAGGCAGGGGAGGCCCAAGACTCTTCGCAGTCTTTTCCTAGGACCTCCCATCTCTTCACCCCCTTCTTCTCCACGCCAACGGCCATTTTTAATGTTCATTTCACAGTCTATCAAACTGGGTCTTCTGCACATTGTCACAAGATTTAAGTCCAACAAATCCCGGCCGCACAGAACCCGATGGCATCGGGTCTCGTCATCCTGTTGGTGACGCCAAGTTGGGTTGCCCTCCCAGGGCTGTGGGGTACTCTGTACCGGGCCGGTGTCAGTGGGACGTGTCACAGCACGGTAACCCGGACCGTGGCCCTGGGCGCCCAAGAAATTAGAAGTTGTGAATAATGAAATGTAGTTAGATGAATAGTTTGTGACGCCACCTGTGGTGTTCGGCAAGGGAGGCGTTAAGCCGACGCTGCATGCAGATCCTCCAGGACAGATGGTGTGGTGCAGCAATGATGGTATAGCCCTCCACAGGCAGCGCTGTTGTCCCAGAGCAGTATAGATGTGGAGACACTTGGGTGATGTAGTGTCTGGCGCAGGGGATGTAGCAGTGTCAGGCAGATGGACGCAGGAAGGAATAGAGGACACCAGGGCATGTAGTTCCAAAGCTTTACTCACAGTCTGTAGTGCCCGCTTCTGTGCCGTGTTCTCCGGGTCAGGGACTCAGTCAACCTCCAGGCAAGATGGAAAGCTCCCTTCCACACTCCGCCAACTTATATGCCTTTCCTGAAGGTCTCCTCTAAAGCGCCTTTAAGTGTGAAGATCTCCAGTACCGTGTTACACTGGAGTTCCTCCTGACAGATGTTCCCAAGAACTCTACTTGCATGGCACACAGCTGTAGACTGCTTCGGGGACTCTCTACTCCTAAGTCCCGGCTCTCTATCCTTATTGCTGTTGTGCCCTCAAGTCGTAGATGGGAGTAGTGCATTTACAGCCCACTACTCCACCAATGTCTGCTGCAGAACCATTAGCGTTCGTACAACCTCGGGGACCTGGCCCCGGCCTTGCACTTAGAACTTCTAGGCAGGATTCTTCCTCTAACCCACGTCCTCTGTGTTCCCTTTTACTCCTACATTCCGTGCTTGTCCTTTCCCTTCTATGGAAGCTCAGGCTTCAGGTCAACGTCCTTCTCCTTCTTTCCTTTCCTTTCCTTTCCCGTGCCAGCTGGCTCAGGTCACTGAGGCAGCTGCAGCACTTCTTCTTCCATCCCTTCTTCCAGGGATCCCCACTCCTCTCGAGTGGCTTCCTTCCTCACTGACCTCCTGTCAGACTGATTTGTCATTCTAAACCATCCCACTCATATATATATTCTGAACTCCACCCACTTCCCAGCACGTCTAGTGTTCCAAGCAGGGAACCACCAAAGGTGCTCTGCCTCTCTCTAAGCAAAGAGCCGCAATGTGGTTGTGGTGAACTACTCTATTGTGTGGGGTGCGAGTGTTGGAGCGTGGTCAAGAGCCTCCAACTTACCTGGATGGTGGGGCACCACACCTAAGGAGAAGGTGCAGTACCTCTGTGGCGACTGAGCCTCAGGGGCACCACAGGAGCAGAACTGAGCTTATTACAGAGCTATGGGAGCAGGATCAAGCTTAATAGAGGGATATGGGAGCAGAACCGAGCTTACTACAGAGCTATGGGAGCAGTACCGAACTTACTACAGAGCTATGGGAGCAGAACCGAGCTTACTACAGAGATATAGGAGTGGGACTGAGCTTACTACAGAGCTATGGGCGCAGAACAGAGCTTACTAGAGAGATATGGGAGCAGAATCGAGCTTACTAGAGTGATATGGGAACAGCACCAAGCTTACTACAGCTCTATGGGAGCAGAATCAAGCTTGCTACAAATATAAGGGTGCAGAACCAAGCTTGCAACAGAGCTATGGAAGCAGAACCGAGATTACTACAGAGCTATGAGAACAGAACCAAGTTTACAAAAGAGCTATGGAAGCAGAACTGAGCTTACTACAGAGATATGGAAGCAGAACCGAGCTTACTAGAGAGATATGGGAGCAGAACCAAGCTTACTAGAGTGATATGGGAACATAACAAACCTTACTAAGGATCTGTGGGAGCAGAAACAAGCTTACTACAGAGCTATGGGAGCAGAGCCGAGCTTACTACAGAGCTATGGGAGCAGAATCGACTTACTGCAGAGATATGGGAGCAGAACCGAGCTTACTACAGACATATGGAAGCAGACCCGAGCTTATTACCGAGATATGGGAGCAGAACCAAGCTTACTATAGAGATATGGGGGAAGAACCGAGCTTACTACAGAGATAAGGGAGCAGAACCGAGCTTGCTACAGTGATATCAGACCAGAACCCAGCTTACTACAGAGATATCAGTCCAGAACTGAGCTTATGGAGCGCCCACCAGGGCCGTGGGGAACTCGGTACCAGGCAGTTCTTAAACGGGAAGTGTCACGATAGCGGTGATCTGGTCCGTGGCCCTGGGCATCCAATGAAAATGTTCAATAAAGTTTATAGTGGATGATTTAAAAGGAAATTAGTTCATGATGCTACCTGTGGTATTCGGCAAATAAGGTGCTAGCCGACCCGGCTTCAGAGTCCGATGGGGCTGATGGTGATGCAGTAGAGTTGTTACAGCTCTCCACAGGTAGAGCTAGGCCCCAGGGTAATTGTATGTGTAAGTGATGAGATGATGGTGGTTGTAGTGCAGGGCAGATGGTATAGCAAACAAATCTGAGGACACATCAGGGTTGTATTTCCTTTACCTTTACTAAATTTATAGAGGTGCCGATGGGAGCACTGGTTACAGGTGTCAATGAAGGTCCAGGCAGCCCGAAGCAACTTAGGATCCACTCAGCCAGGTGGCTTGGAGGCTTCCTTACTGCGCTGCTCTATTTGAGGTCCTTGCTGCCTAAAGCTCAGCTCAGTCCTCTGTTCCTCTCACTGTCTTTTAGAAAACGTTACTCGCGTGACAGGCAGCTTGAGCTTTTCACAGGAGTCGCTCCTCGTGGCATCTCCGGGCTCTATCCTGCTGCTGTGCCTTCAGGTGTGTGATAGGGGCCAGAAGACCTGCAATCTGTCCTCCGGATTTAGCTGATGAGACTGTAGTGCTCTGCAGCCACAGACTCTGGTGTCCAGTTCTAGCACTGAGCTCTGGGATGAGCGTGGTCACTAGAGTTGAGCGAAACGGGTCGAAAAAATTCAAAAGTCGCCGACTTTTGGCAAAGTCGGGTTTCATGAAACGAAACCCGACCCTAGGATGAGGTCGGCCACGAGGTCGGCGACTTAGGCGCCAAAGTCGCGTTTCAAAAGTTTGTTTTGCGCTCTTTTTCAGCCAATCAGGATCCACGGACACTGTGGGCAACGTGATGACCTAGGCACGGGTCACCACCATCTTTCAGAAGGGCATGCAAGTGATTGGCTTGCTTTGGTGGGCATCACAGGGGGTATAAAAGGGCGTGCACGCCGACCGCCATCTTACTTCTGCCGATCTTAGTATAGGGAGAGGTTGCTGCTGATTCTGTAGGGAGAGCGTTAGGCAGGGAAGAAGACAAAAGAACTGCTTCTGCTGCTAGCGATTTGGCCTGCACAACACACAAGTCACTGTGTGTGCAGTGCAAGGGGAGGCTATATTGTGGTGTATCAGTGGTGTTGGTTGTTGGGCTGCCTTCTAAGGCTTCCTGACACGCTGGCATTGCTGTTTACCCACTGCTCTGCAAACTGCTTTTTTAAAAGCAATCCAATCTCCCTTATCCTCTAGTCACTTTTGTCACAGCTGTGCCATCGAGCGTGTCACATAGCGCTCAGATATCAGTGGGCCTCACACAATCTACAAGTGTCCAGTGTCCAAAAGTGTACGCAGAGATTCAAAATCTCCATTATACTCTCGTCACTTTGGTCACAGGCAGCTGTGCCATCGAGCGTGTCACATAGCGCTCAGATATCAGTGGGCCTCACACAATCCACAAGTGTCCAGTGTCCAAAAGTGTACGCAGAGATTCAAAATCTCCATTATCCTCTCGTCACTTTGGTCACAGGCAGCTGTGCCATCGAGCGTGTCACATAGCGCTCAGATATCAGTGGGCCTCACACAATCTACAAGTGTCCAGTGTACGCAGAGATTCAAAATCTCCATTATCCTCTCGTCACTTTGGTCACAGGCAGCTGTGCCATCGAGCGTGTCACATAGCGCTCAGATATCAGTGGGCCTCACACAATCTGCAAGTGTCCAGTGTCCAAAAGTGTACGCAGAGATTCAAAATCTCCATTATCCTCTCGTCACTTTGGTCACAGGCAGCTGTGCCATCGAGCGTGTCACATAGCGCTCAGATATCAGTGGGCCTCATACAATCTACAAGTGTCCAGTGTCCAAAAGTGTACGCAGAGATTCAAAATCTCCATTATCCTCTCGTCACTTTGGTCACAGGCAGCTGTGCCATCGAGCGTGTCACATAGCGCTCAGATATCAGTGGGCCTCACACAATCCACAAGTGTCCAGTGTCCAAAAGTGTACGCAGAGATTCAAAATCTCCATTATCCTCTCGTCACTTTGGTCACAGGCAGCTGTGCCATCGAGCGTGTCACATAGCGCTCAGATATCAGTGGGCCTCACACAATCCAAAAGTGTCCACTGTCCACAAGTGTGTGCAGAAATTCTAAATCTCCCCTGTCCTATAGACACCTTGTACCTTGTTTTACATTACTATATAGTTTGTTGGATTTTGTCTACATTTCTACCAAAAATGAGGAAGGCTGGTGGAAGAGGCCGTGGAATTGGGCGGGGGTTGGCAGCTGGTAATGATGGTGTTGGTGGTGGATCTGATGGTAGTGGCAAGAGCAAAATAGGACCGAATGCAGGAGGTGCTGACCCTGCGTCATCGTCTGGCTACATAAGGCCTCGAACGCTTAGTTTTCTAGGAGTTGGCAAACCGCTTTTAAAGGCAGAGCATCAGGAAAAAGTTTTGTCTTACATTGCTGACTCAGCCTCCAGCTCTATCGCCTCCTCTTCTTCAGTTGTAAAAAGTAAAAGCACTGAGTCGTCATTGGAGGCTCATGTTCATGAACCACACCTTTCCTTGTGTCCTTCACCCCAACCAAGATTGAAGGATGACGCAGGCCATACTACTAATTACTCCATGGAGCTGTTTTCACATACCATGCCTGGATTATCAAGTCAAATGGTGAATTACCCAGGCCAAGATGAATCTGACATGGAGTGCACTGATGCACAGCCGCTGATGGATGATTCTGCTGGTACATTCACTCAGAGCACTACATTGTCCTCGCAGTGTACAGAGCCAGATTTTGACCCTGATGAGACTCAGGTGCCCCTTCCCGCACACTATACCACCATACACGGTGACACAGAGAAAGGTGCACATGACATAGAAGAGGAGGTGATGGATGACCCAGTTGTTGACCCAGATTGGCATCCATTGGGGGAAGAGGGTGCTGCTTCCAATAGCTCAGATGAGGATCATCCACAGCAGACATCGACATCGCAACAGCTGTTATCTGGCAGGCCCGGAGCACTCCAAAGACAGGTTCCAAACATCAAAAGAGTTGTTGGACAGCTTGTCCAGAGGGTCAAAAGATCACAGCGTGCTAGGCCGCAAAATGTCTGCCAAAGTAGGAAGAGTGCAGTGTGGCACTTTTTTGAACAAAATCCTCATGATCAGGCCAAGGTTATCTGTAAGAAGTGCGCAAAGACCTTTAGCCGAGGGAAAAATCTGAAAAATTTGAATACCAGTTGCATGCTTAGACATTTAACCAGCATGCACTTGCAAGCGTGGACACAACACCAAACCTCAAGTGCCACATGTGCAACTGATCACAACGAAGGTAGTCAGCAACGCTACATTGTTTCCCCCACTGTAAGCCCACCGGTTAGCACAGCAGTAAATGTTGAGGTGTCGTTGCAAGGCCACAGCAGTCAGGGAATCCCACTGTTATATCAACGAAAGACTGATTCTAGGCCATCAGAAAGAACACCAACTCCATCACCATCATCAACCCTCTCTCAGTCCGCCCTGTCCACCGCTACTTCCACCATATGCAGCTCTCAAGTCCAGCTCACCCTCCCAGACACTATGAGTAGGTCAAGAAAGTACTCAGTCTCTCATCCGCGTACACTGGGTTTGAACGCCCACATTGCCAAACTAATCTCGTTTGAGATGATGCCCTTTCGGTTGGTGGAAAGCACAGCTTTCCGCGAACTCATGGCCTATGCAGTACCACGCTATGACCTACCCAGTCACCACTTCTTCTCTCGCAAAGCCATCCCAGCCCTCCACCATCATGTGAAAGACCGCATTGTCCATGCACTCAAGCAGTCAGTGAGCGGAAAGGTGCACCTCACAACTGATGCATGGTCCAGTCGGCATGGCCAGGGCCGTTACGTGTCCATCACTGCGCACTGGGTTAATGTGGTGGATGCAGGGTCCACAGGGGACAGCGGTGGTGGGACAGTGCTGCCTAGCCCACGGTATAGGAAACAGTTGGCTGTAGGCGTTCGACCCTCCTCCTCCTCCTCCTCCTCCAGAAGCGAAAGCTCGTCCACAGAGCGCAGTCGTACGAGCACTCCATCTGCAGCTGCCACTGTTGCACACGATGTGTCCCCCTATCGAGCAGCTAGTGGAAAGCGTCAGCAGGCTGTGTTGCAGATGATGTGTTTGGGCGACAGACACACCGCCGAGGTGCTGGCCGACTACTTGAAGCGACAAACTGAGTCATGGCTGGGCAGTGTACATCTTGAGGCAGGCAAGGTAGTTAGTGATAACGGCCGTAATTTTGTGGCAGCCATAGCCCTTTCAAAACTCAGCCACATACCTTGCTTGGCTCACACATTGAACCTGGTGGTGCAGTGCTTCCTCAAAAATTATCCGGAGTTAACAGCCCTGCTCCAGAAGGTGCGAAGACTGTGCGCGCACATCCGCCGGTCGCCTGTACACTCCGTTCGTATGCAGAAGCTGCAGCGATTGCTCCACCTTCCCAACCACCGCCTCATTATCGACATTGCAACAAGGTGGAACTCCACCCTGCACATGGTGGAGCGGCTGTGCGAGCAGAGGCAGGCCATAATGCATTTGTGGGAGGATACACGGCCAGGCACTTTGAGAGCAGACATGGAGTTGACAGGCGTGCAGTGGTCGAAGCTGAAAGACCTTTGTAAAGTCCTTCAGTGTTTTGAGGAATGCACACGGCTGGTAAGCGCAGACGACGCCATCCTAAGCATGAGCATCCCACTTATGCGTCTGCTCATGCAAACTTTGACGCACCTTAAGGAGCAGGCGTCTGCAGCCAATGTTGATGAGGAGGAAGAGGAGGAGGGAATCCTTGATGATATTCAGCCATTGTCTGCTCAGGGACCTCTCCTGGACGAAGTGGAGGAAGAAGAGGAGGAGGAGGAGGAGGATGATGGGGATGATTACTTAGGGGAGGAGGATGCATCTCGTGGGGCAAGTGAAAATGTTGGCGTGGCAAGGTCTGGTACAGGGTTTGTGCGTGACTTGAGGGATGTGGATTTGCCAGAAAGTGCTCCTCCACCCAGCACTCGCAGTGCATCATTGACACCGGGAACATTGGCCCACATGTCAGATTATGCCTTGCGGATCCTAAAAAGGGACCCCCGCATTGCCAAAATGATGAACGATGACGACTACTGGTTGGCCAGCATCCTGGATCCACGCTATAAAGGCAAATTACAAAACTTGCCTTACAGGAGCTCGCTTGCCCAGCTGCAAGTGTGCTATCGGAAAGAGTCTTCAGTGCAGCTGGATCAATCCTTACAGAAAAAAGGACCCGTCTGTCAACCCAAAATGTGGATGATCTAACCTTCATTAAAATGAACCACGCATGGGTTTCCAAGGATTTTGTCCCACATTCCCCTGATGACACATAGGGTGACAGAAAAATGGCTTGCTTTGGTCCACCTCTTCCTGGTACTTCACCTATTTCGCCTTTTGCATCAGCTGAATGTCCAACATCAACATATGCCACTTTCTAAAACTCCCTAACTGTGCTGCCTCCCCCCCATGGCCGGGGTCACCACCTACCGCACGACACCGTGCGAGTGCCGTTGCCCTGGACAGGTGGGTAGGCCGACTCTTGGGCGCGGGCACTGGCACAGGGTCCCTCATAGTGCAATCAAGTGTCTCTGACGGCGGTGGTGCACACCCGCCGTCAGACACACCGCTGTACTATGAGGGGCCCAGTGCCAGTACCGACGCCCACGAGTGGGCCCCCCTTGCTTGGGCAGGGCCCCAGCATTTGCAATCTTTACCTCTCCCTGCTCCTCCGCTGTGTAATCTGGGCCGTCAAATCCATACTGTGCCTGACACCGTCTGAGCCTGCCTCCTGAGACATATATTTTGAATGTGTACGCTATCCATACATGTTATCCGGGGATACGGTACCCTTTCTAACCTTTGTGCAATGACGTGCAATCCATACTGGGCCTAACACCGTCTGAGCCTGCCTCATGCTGTATAGAC
Source organism: Dendrobates tinctorius (assembly GCF_039654945.1). Classification (NCBI taxonomy): domain Eukaryota; kingdom Metazoa; phylum Chordata; class Amphibia; order Anura; family Dendrobatidae; genus Dendrobates; species Dendrobates tinctorius. The sequence continues at coordinate 32,866,256 of NW_027361711.1, forward strand.
ATATATTTTGAATGTGTACGCTATCCATACATGTTATCCGGGGATACGGTACCCTTTCTAACCTTTGTGCAATGACGTGCAATCCATACTGGGCCTAACACCGTCTGAGCCTGCCTCATGCTGTATAGACATATATTTTGAATGTGTACGCTATCCATACATGTTATCCGGGGATACGGTACCCTTTCTAACCTTTGTGCAATCACGTGCAATCCATACTGGGCCTAACACCGTCTGAGCCTGCCTCATGCTGTATAGACATATATTTTGAATGTGTACGCTATCCATACATGTTATCCGGGGATACGGTACCCTTTCTAACCTTTGTGTAATGACGTGCAATCCATACTGGGCCTAACACCGTCTGAGCCTGCCTCATGCTGTATAGACATATATTTTGAATGTGTACGCTATCCATACATGTTATCCGGGGATACGGTACCCTTTCTAACCTTTGTGCAATGACGTGCAATCCATACTGGGCCTAACACCGTCTGAGCCTGCCTCATGCTGTATAGACATATATTTTGAATGTGTACGCTATCCATTCATGTTATCCGGGGATACGGTACCCTTTCTAACCTTTGTGCAATGACGTGCAATCCATACTGGGCCTAACACCATCTGAGCCTGCCTCATGCTGTATAGACATATATTTTGAATGTGTACGCTATCCATACATGTTATCCGGGGATACGGTACCCTTTCTAACCTTTGTGCAATGACGTGCAATCCATACTGGGCCTAACACCGTCTGAGCCTGCCTCATGCTGTATAGACATATATTTTGAATGTGTACGCTATCCATACATGTTATCCGGGGATACGGTACCCTTTCTAACCTTTGTGCAATCACGTGCAATCCATACTGGGCCTAACACCGTCTGAGCCTGCCTCATGCTGTATAGACATATATTTTGAATGTGTACGCTATCCATACATGTTATCTAGGGATACGGTACCCTTTCTAACCTTTGTGCAATCACGTGCAATCCATACTGGGCGTGAGAATGGCTGGCGAGCTGTTAAGCAAGCTACAGCACCTGTCCAGACAAGTACAGGGATTCCCTAGCGAGGAGACTTATTTGATTGTTTTCAATGTTGGGACAGCAATTTTTGGGGAGCACTATACTCTGGAGAATGATAGATGGGGCCCACCATACACTGGAACATTCCAAAGGTGGACATCAGACACTGGAGCAGCATTTACAGGGCCCATTATACAATAGAGCATTAGAAATGGGGCCCATTATGTTTGGAGCATTATTTGGGCCCATAAGACAGTGGAGCTTCATCCATGGGGACCAACATATACTGTAGCATTATGTGGAGCTCATCATATACTGTTTCAAACATTATATGGGACCAATGATTCTGTATGGAGAAATAGATGGGCCTCGTCATGAGATGTAAAAAGTGAGGTATTTTTCATTGTACTATACCGCTATTTATCTGCCGTATCGGAGCATGATGAGTTGTGGTATGTGTTAAAGGGGCGCTCTTTCGCCCAGGGCACCTGAAAACCTGCAGCCAGCCCTCCCCCCCCACAACTTTAGCCAAATAACACCCATTTTTCAGTGCGTAACTTATATTATGAAGTTAATTAAGGTTGACAAGCTTAAGTAAGAAGAATTGATGCTTTTGGCATTCAAATGGGCACTGTTGGTGTCTTTCCTGTCCTCCTCTCACTGCCGACTTTTATTCCCCATTGACTTACATTGGGTTTCGTGTTTCGGGACGACCCCGACTTTTCCCTATAATCGGACGATCTTGCTCGACCCGACTTTTGGAAAAGTCGGGTTTCACGAAACGAAACGCGACCCTAAAAAACCAAAAGTCGCTCAACTCTAGTGGTCACAACTCCTCTTCCCAAGCTTCCCTATACTTTTATCTTCCTCTCTGACTCAGAATGCACTCTAGTCTGGGGACAAGCTTCTCACTCGTCCAGTTCCCAGCACTGACTGACTGAAACTCTAACTAACTTCCTCCTCCTGACCAGATAGAGCAGCTCCCCTCAAGTCAGGTTCAGAGTTCCCCCTGCTGGCCTAGAGCAGGATCTGTGTTGCATGCTGTGTATACCTGGCCAGGGGATCCCTCCTTGCTTCAGGCCTGACATTATCCCCTGTGAGGAAGGCAATGCCCTTGTGGCTACCGGTCTCCTGTGGTGCCACACTTACAACAGAGATAAGGGAGCAGAGCCAAGCTTACTACAGAGATAAGGGAGCAGAACGGAGCTTACTAGGTCTACTACATAGATACGGGAACAGAACCAAGCATACAGCATATATATGGTGCCTGAATCTAGATTACTACATCGATAGAGTACGAGAACCAAGCTTACTAGAGAGATAATGGGAGCAGAACCAAGCTTACTAGAGAGATATGGGAGCAGAACTGAGCTTACTAGAGCTATGGTGGAAGAACTGAGCTTACTACAGAGATAAGGGAGCAGAATCAAGCTTATGTGATAATCATGTGGGAATAGTGGATGAGGGCAGGTATATCTCGCCCAGATTCCTTTCCTATGTGGCCTAGTCTGGTTAGTATCGCACCTGCTTGCTAATGAATAATGGGAGGTGGATATAAAAGGATGCCAGGTGGTTGTGTGAGTGTCTCAGCCTGGGAACACAGAGAGCCTGTCTGTGTGAGAGACACACGTGAGTGAAAGCAGTGCCCACTGCAACTGTGGTTTGGCTGGACGGGAGAAGCCCGCCAGTTGGTAGTTAGGTTGTCCATTGTTTAGTTAGTGCCGGACAGGCAAGGATTTGTTTTATGTTTTTTTTTTCTTTATGCATTGCTTTCACCGTTAATAAACCTGACCCAGTGTCAGTTATACCCGGACCCCGTCTCTGCGCCTGAGTTTCATGCTGAACGCACGTGACCTTTGACCCCAGCAAAGCCGATCCCGGAGTGTTTTATCACACTTGCTACAGAGATATCAGACCAGAACCAACTAGGTCTGGTATATAGATACGGGAACAGAACCAAGTTTACAGCATAGATATGGTTTCAGAATCTAGATTACTACATTGATAGAGTCCCTGTTCCCACCATATGTATAGTATGATGGCCCCAGTTCCCCCATATATATAGTAGGATGGCCCCAGTTCCCCATATATATAGTAGGATAGCCCTAGTTCCTCCGTATATCTAGTAGGATGGCCCCAGTTCTTCCCATATATAAATTATGATCGCCCCAGTTGCTCCTTGTAACGCCAGTGTGTTTGTACTTTGCTTCCCCGGCGTTACTCTGCATGTCTGCATTAACCCTTTGCTCCTCTCCTCCTAACGAGCAGGGATACTGTTGCCTGTTACCGTTATGGATGCTGCTCAGGTCCCTGCCCCGCTGCGTAGCCGTACATGCGTGCGTGGCTCCGCTGCTTTGCAAGACCACCCGCTGGTGCAGTCCCTGGCTGCTGTTGTGGAAAGCTATCGGTGGGTTAATAGGTCCTCTACATTGTGTATGGCTTACCACGTATGTTCAGGCTTGCAGCTCTCGCCAGGTGTCCTCTGCAATGCTGATTTGTTTGGCCTTGCTTAGGGTGCGCGCGGCCACACCTCCCCTGCTTTTATGAGGAATGGGTGTGTGCTACAATTGCTGCTCCAGCCTATGACTGTGAGGCAGCTGGTATATAAAGTTCCCTCCCCCTTTGGGGCATCGCCAGAGCTTCGCATTGAGTTCCTGAACCTAGCGATGTGAGTATGTGTGTTCAGCTCCTGCTCTGATTGTGATCAGTTCTGGGGGAGCTGGTGCTCTTTGTCCCCATGTGAACTGTGTTTTGCCACCTACCAGGAGGCAGAATATCCTGGCCCTCGGCCCTGTCCGCCTTCCCAGGAGGCAGAATATCCTGGCCCTTGTCCGCCCTCCCAGAAGGCAGAATATCCTGGTCCCTGTGTTTGTGTGGAGTCTTGCCTTGCACCTGTGTCTTGTTCCCTGAATCCTGGATCCTGAATTTGTTCCTGCACCTGACTCTGTCTGAATTGTGTCTTGTTTCTTTGCCTGCTCTGGGGGCAGTAATACCAAGATCGCCCTTCCTGGAGGCTGCATATCCAGGCCTGTCTATGTTGTGTCTTGTTCCCTGAATTCTGGACCTGCTCCTTTACCTGACCCTGTCTGAACTGTGTCCTCTGTGGGATGTTCCTGAGGTCCCTTCATGTCTTGAACCCTGTGCCCAGTGACTGTGACTCTTTGCTACCTGACTTGCTGTGATTTAACCTGGGTTCATCTAGGAAGTAGGAGTCCGGTGTGTCCGCTGGGTTTCTGCCACTCTGTGCTCAGCTGGGGATTCAGTGCAATTCCCTGCCAGTTCCAGTCCAACCCGGCAGGGATTGCACCAGACCGCTGGGGTTCCTTTCTAGGTCGCTGCCAGATGACCGGAGCCTGATGACCACGGCCTGATGTCCGGTGTCTGACGACCCCTTCCAGATGTGCTGTGCCTGATGTCCTCTGCCAGATGGCCGGATCCTATGCTTCTCTGCCCGATGTCTGGAGCCTTCCGTTCGCTGCCAGTGGTCCGGAGCCTGATGACTGCGGCCTGATGTCCGTAAATGATGCCCGCAGCCTGATGTCCGGATCCTGTCGGTCGCTGCCAGATGTCCGGAGTCCGATGCCAGTGTGCTGATGCTCTATCTAAGATCCAAGTCCTGATGCCCTGCCTGTATCCTGATGTCCAGTCCATGTTCCTGGTGTCCTGATGTCCGTGTTCCTTGTGTCCTGATGTCCGTGTTCCTTGTGTCCTGATGTCCGTGTTCCTGGTGGCCTGATGTCCGTGTTCCTGGTGGCCTGATGTCCGTGTTCCTGGTGGCCTGATGTCCGTGTTCCTGGTGGCCTGATGTCCGTGTTCCTGATGTCCAGTCCGTGTTCCTGATGTTCTGCCCGTGTCCCGATGTTCCGCCAATTATCTGAGGTCCACCCAGTGATGACGTCCTTCTCGGATCGGTGTTTGATGTTCTCCTGCTGAGCCTGTGCTACGCCTGAGGCCTGAGAGAGAGGCCGTCCTAGTATGCCCGTGCCAGAGGATCCTGGACTGCATCAACCCATGATGACTCCTGCCATCGTCTGACATCTGTCCTGGGTATGTGTCTGATGTTCTCCTGCTGAGCCAGTGCTATGCCTGAGGCCTGAGAAAGAGGCCGTCCTGATATGCCCGTGCCAGATGACCCTGGACTGCATCAACCCATGATGACCCCTGCCATTGTCTGAAGTCAGTCTGAGGATGGTGTCTGATGTTCTCCTGCTGAGCCTGTTCTATGCCTGGGGCCTGAGGAAGAGGCCGCCCTAGTATGCCCGTGCCAGACAACCCTGGACTGCATCAACCCGTGATGTCCTCCTGCCTTCGTCTGTTATCCTGAGACGTGTACCCTTCCCTGATGTGCAGAACCGAGAGCCTTGCATAACTATTTTGTTTCTGTACCATGTCTTGTTCAAGTAAACTTTGTCTATACCTGAAGTTGTGCGGTGTCGTTCTGCCTCCTCGTCCACATGCTCAGCTGCCACAGACCCCGGTCTCTACTCTTCCCTCGTCTGGGTATGCCAGGGTCCCCCCTGTGGTCCAGTGGGTCCACATTCCGTTCCCACCTGGGATGCTCTCCCCACGTCGGCGTGGTCGGTCGACGTGGAGGTGCCGGCTCGGCCGCGAACGCGGTCGCTAGTCGCGACACCCCTATATATAGTTGCTTCTCACAAAATTAGAATATCATCAAAAGGTTAATTAATTTCAGTGAAACACATATTATATAGAGTCATTACAAACAGAGTAATCTATTTCAAGTGTTTGTTTCTGTTAATGTTGATGATTATGGCTTACAGCCAATTAAAACCCAAAAGTCATTATCTCAGTAAATTAGAATACTTTATAACACCAGCTTGAAAAATTATCTTAAAATCCAAAATGTTGGCCTACTAAAATGTATGTTCACTAAATGCACTCAATACTTGGTCAGGGCTCCTTTTGCATCTGAGTTGTTGGGTCTGGTGTCTCTCATCTTTCACTTGACAATACCCTTTAGATTCTCTATGGGTTTAAGGTCAGGCGAGTTTGCTGGCCATTCAAGCACAGTGATACTGTTGTTTTTAAACCAGGTATTGGTACTTTTGGCAGTGTAGACAGGTGCCAAGTTATGCTGGAGAATGAAATTTCCATCTCCAAAACCTTGTCGGCACAGGGATGCATGAAGTGGACCTACACCAGCTGGCGGCATGGCTCCCCAAAACATCACTGATTGTGGAAACTTCACACTGGACCTCAAGCAGTTTGGATTGTGTGCCTCTCCACTCTTCCTCCAGACTCTGGGACCTTGATTTTCAAATGAAATGCAAAATTTACTTTCATGTGAAATCAACACCTTTGACCACTGAGCAACAGTCCAGTTCTTTTTCTCCTTGGCCCAGGGAAGGCACTTCTCGTCTTGTCTATTGTTCATGAGTGGCTTGACACAAGGAATGAGACACTTGTAGCCCATATCCTGGATACGTCTGTGTGTCCACAGCAGTCCACTCCTTGTGAATCTCCCCCCAAACTTTTAAATGGCCTTTTCTTAACAATCCTTTCAAGGCTGTGGTTATCTCAGTTGCTTGTGCACCTTTTTTCTACCACACTTTTTCCTTCCATTCAACTTTCCATTAATAAGCTTGGATACAGCACCCTGTGAAAAGCCACCTTCTTTAGCAATGACCTTTTGTGGCTTAGTATGTTGGTCACAGTTCCCCCCCCATATATATAGTAGGATGGCCCCAGTTACCGTATATATAGTAAGATGGCCCCAATTCCCCCATATACTGTATATAGTATGATGGCCCCAGTTCCCCCCCATATATAGTATGATGCCCCAGTTCCCCTAAATATAGTAAGATGGCCCCAATTCCCCCATATATAAAGTATGATGGCCCCAGTTCCCCATATATATAGTATGATGGCCCCAGTTCCCCCCATACATATAGAATGATGGCCCCAGTTCACCCCATACATATAGTATGATGGCCTCAGTATACCCCATATACATATAATATGATAGGCCCAGTTCTCCGATATATATGGTATGGTTGACCCAGTTCCCCCATATATACACAGTTGTGGCCAAAAGTATTGACACCCCTGCAATTCTGTCAGATAATACTCAGCTTCTTCCTGAAAATGATTACAAACACAAATTCTTTGGTATTATTATCTTCATTTATTTTGTCTTAAATGAATAAACACAAAAAGAATTGTCCTAAAGCCACTCCCACTCCCTGCCGACTTTGCTTCCCCATTGACTTGCATTGGGTTTCTGTCAGAGACACCGCACTACACTTGCTCATAGAGCCAGTGCGCGTGTCCTGAGTACAGAAGCAGTGCTAAGAGTTACCTGGGGAGCAGGGCAGCAGAGGTGACCGGGCGTGCTTCAACTATTAGTGTCAGGGTCCAGTCAGCGCTGGAAAGTAAAGAGGCACGGGACCTGCGGACACTGAAAATGAACAAGCTTGAACGGGACCTATGGTCATGTGACTGCAAGGGGCGTGGCTTAGCGTCCTGCTTTCAGATATGACAGTACACCATACAACAACTCAGAGTCAGGCAAAATGGAGGTCACAACAGTATGGGCAAATGAAGTACAGGAGGGACAAACAGACGGGAGGTCAGACAAAGCCAAAGGTCATACACAGGATCACAGTACAGTACCAGGGATGAGACAGAGCGGATAATCAGGGTCAAGCAGAGATCAAGACCAAACAGACATAGGAGGTACCAGGCAGAATCCAAAGCGATATCCAGGGAACAGACCGAGTCATATACAGAGAATCAAGTAACCAGAACACAGCACTAACACACTCAGGGGTCACCACACAATGCCAAGGGCAAGAGTATAACTGACAGGGATGGGAGCGTCCTGAGGCTATAAGAAGCCTCCCCCAGAACCAGGGAGAGGCCGCAATCATAGCCCCAGGTGTGCAGGTAAGCCTGCATCGGGATCACAAACTTTAACCCCAGAAATGCCAGTCATCAGCACTGGTTCCAAACATTAACCCCACGTGTGCGAGTCAAACCCGCACTGAGATCATGACAGTTTCGTGTTTCAGTTGGACCTCTGACTTTTCCCTATAGTCGGCCGTTTTCGTTCAACCCGACTTTTGCAAAAGTCGGGTTTCATGAAACCCGACTTGACCCTAAAAAAGGCAAAGTCGCTCATCTCTATATTAAAATTTTTTTTTACAATTCTTTCCTTCTTTTGAGTACCCTAGAGTCTGCGGTTAGGCTGGTGATTCTGTTATGAATGGGTCACTGAGGAGGATGGCAGGAACAGGCTAAACCACCAGAGGACCAGAGAGGTTGGTAACTAAGCGGATTGCAGGCCCGTGATCCTATCCACATAACTAGCAGTAGCCATGGAGCGTTCCTACGATGCCCTAGACGCTTCGTCACAGCCGGAGAACTATCTAAGCCTAAAGACAGAAAGGTGAAATCTAAACTGCCCTGGAGCAGATCCCCAAAGGAATAGACAGCCCCCAAACATATGTTGTCGGTGAGACAAGATGAGACACAAACACAGGCAGAGAACAGACTGAGCAAACGGGGGGGGGGGCAAGCTGTCTAGACAGGACAGGACAGAAAAGATACTGTCTGCAATCACACACAAAACCCTAAAAAAGTCCAACACTTCTGATATACAAAAAACCTGAGGTCACATGACCTCACCCCCGCTAGATCAGCACTCTGGTATGAACTGGAAGCAAAGCAAAAAGATACTAACATGACAGGGGACTGAACAAGCTGCAACATATGAAGCAGGGCCCAGCGCTGCCCTCAGCAGGGAGCACGCTGAATCCTAGCAACAAAGCAGAAAGCAAAAAAAAGGCAAAACCAGATTAGATGCAAAGGATTAGCAAAAGAATCACTTAGCTGAACAATGCAGATCAGGCAGGGGACAAAAGAACTCCAAATGCACAGGGAGGAAATCACCAGCAACCTCAAAGAGCAGCCAGCTCAATTATATGCACCCAGCTAGTAATCCCAGGTTTCCAATTATCGTCGTCAGGTGGGGATCTTCCGTCCACCTTGCCAGCTCCACTAATCTCAGTAACCACCAGAGGGAGCAGAGGGAGCTTCGGCTCAGAACTCCGATCAAGAGAATTCACAACATCTTCTGCTATAAACTGCTAATGTATGACCATTTTATGTATATTTTATAAAAGATATTAACAGTCATATCTATACATGTAATATTAAATTCAATGCGCCGTTATTTAGGAATGGAAGAATACTTATAAAAAGCTGGCATACAAATATGTAACGGAATCTTGTTCTTCTACCAATTTAAAGTACTTACAACATTTGGGTGGCATTGTGAACCTGCCTACATGCACAATGTTTGTCTCAAAGTCAAGAAAATTTAATGTCTGTACATTGTGCACAGGGGATTTAAGGTGACTTCAGATCATACTAGGTTCCAGTAACACACAGATAGACATAAATGTGCAAATAGACGGTGCAAGCAGGGCCGGACTGGGACTAAAATTCAGCCCTGGCATTTGAAGTTACACAGGCCCACTAGTCACATGGTGACTATATAATATCTTTGTACACTTGTAGTTTACAAGAAGTGAGAGGAGATTAACACAACTATATAACATGTAGTCACAGCTGTGCCCAGTATTTCAGCTCAGTCCTATTTATTGCTTTTAGGTACAGTACTCCTCCCAAATCTCTGTCCCCTTTTGTATGCATGATTACAGAATTCCTGGCAGAACTGCTCTTTATTGGGCAACCAGACCCCCTGGTCATAGCCGCCCCAATCATACCTCCCAACTTTTGAAGAAGGGAAAGATGGACAAAGACTGCAAATTTTTGGCCACGCCCAGCCACACCCATTTCACAACTAGTCACACCCATGTCCACACCTAATCGCACCCATTTAGCACTGCTGATCACACTGACTGGTACTGAGGGCACAGTGGCTGGCATTATGGGCACACTGACTGGCACAAAGGAAGAGAGAAAACAGAGAGAGAGAGAAAAAAGAAACCAGAGAGAGCGAGAAAGAAAGGGGAAAGAAAGAACAGAGAGAGACAGAGAAAGAACAGAGAGAGAAAGAAAGAAGTAAAGAAAAGAAAGAAAGAACAGAGAGAAAGAGAGGGAAGAAAGAACAGAGAGAGAAAGAAAGAAAGATTAGAGAGAGAAAGAAAGAACAGAGAGAGAAAGAAAGAACAGAGAGAGAAAGAAAATGAGGGATAGACAGAACAGAGAATGAAAGAACAGAGAAAGAAAGAAAAAGAGAGAAAGAAATAAATAAAGATTCTACAAAGATACTATAGCAGCCCGGCTCCCATTGTAGTACCCACCTGAGCCTCCCGGTGCAGGACCTATCATGATCCGCTCACATGGCCGACATCCCCGATTCCAAGGCGATCCTGCTGTCTGCGCTGTCGGAGGAGGACACGGTGATGGATCTGAAGCATTCCTGGTTCCGTCACAATCTCCTCAAGAAATTATCTCATTTCCGGTCAGCTTCCAGCACATCACTTCAGGTGGAACGTCATATGTGTGTTTTAAAATGCTCCTCGGGGCTCCGCCGTGTACTCCTGTGTCCGTGGGAAAAGCCCGCTTTGTATGCTTTGTACACACTTGGCTCCGCTCTGTACACATATGGCTCCACTCCATACACGCGCGGCTCCTCTCCGTACACCTCGTACACGCGCGGCTCCTCTCCGTACACCTCGTACATGCGCGGCTCCTCTCCGTACACCTCGTACACACTGCTCCGCTCTGTACACCTCGTACACACGGCTCCGCTCCGTACACCTCGTACACACGCGGCTCCTCTCCGTACACCTCGTACACGCGCGGCTCCTCTCCGTACACCTCGTACACACACGGCTCCTCTCCGTACACCTCGTACACACGGCTCCGCTCCGTACACCTCGTACACACGGCTCCGCTCCGTACACCTCGTACACACGGCTCGGCTCCGTACACCTCGTACACCCGCTGCTCCGCTCCGTACACCTCGTACACCCGCGGCTCCGCTCAGTACACCTCGTACACACACGGCTCCGCTCCGTACACCTCGTACACACACGGCTCCGCTCCGTACACCTCGTACACACACGGCTCCGCTCCGTACACCTCGTACACACACGGCTCCGCTCCGTACACCTCGTACACACACGGCTCCGCTCCGTACACCTCATACACACACAGCTCTGCTACATCCACACTGTAAATCCTGACCCCACACATACTTACCTCAACCAGCACCATGACAACAGCAAAGCAGAGTCTTGCAGACGGTAGAGGCAAGGCTGAGCGCACAGGACATGTGATGAGGTCACAGGAGGGGCGGAGTCAGGGGTGACATGATCGGGGGTCTGGACAAAGGCTCCTGATCATGTGACCCCCTGACTCCTCCCCTCCTGTGACCTCATCACAGGTCCTGCGAACAGAGCGAGCAGGCAAGCGAGTGCAATGCTGTGAGTGGCTGCGGGGGGAGGGGGTCTCATGCTAAGGCGAGGATGGGGTGCGTGGGGGGGGCGTGGCGGCTTATCTCCCTGCAGTGCAGGAGGGACTTGAAACTATCACCGCCGTGCCCGCAGAGGGCCAGCGTCAGGAGCAACAGTGGCCGCAGCAGCTGGCAAGCGGCCAGATGATCGGGCGCTGCCGCCCACGGCCCACGTGACAGCGGCCCAGCGGGAAAATGCCCGGTTGATTCTATTGCCAATCCGGGCCTGGGTGCAAGAGTGACAACAATAGATTGAAGCACGCATTGCACTGTAACTTTAAATCGGAAAAATCTTATTTTTGCAGTATTATACAGTTGTGGCCAAAAGTATTGACACCCTTGCAATTTTGTCAGATAATACTCAGTTTCTTCCTGAAAATGATTGCAAACACAAATTCTTTGGTATTATTATCTTCATTTAATTTGTCTTAAATGAAAAAACACATAAGAGAATGAAGCAAAAAGTAAAACATTGATCATTTCACACGAAACTCCAACAATGGGCCAGACAAAAGTATTGGCACCCTCAGCCTAATGTCTTAAATGAAAAAACACAAAAAGAATTGTCCTAAAGCCAAATTGGATATAATTCCACACCAAACATAAAAAAAGAGGGTGGACAAAAGTATTTACACTGTCTGAAAAATCATGTGATGCTTCTCTAATTTGTGTAATTAACAGCACCTGTAACTTACCTGTGGCACCTAACAGGTGTTGGCAATAACTAAATCACACTTGCAGCCAGTTGACATGGATTAAAGTTGACTCAACCTCTGTCCTGTGTCCTTGTGTGTACCACATTGAGCATGGAGAAAAGAAAGAAGACCAAAGAAATGTCTGAGGACTTGAGAAACCAAATTGTGAGGAAGCATGAGCAATCTCAAGGCTACAAGTCCATCTCCAAAGACCTGAATGTTCCTGTGTCTACCGTGCGCAGTGTCATCAAGAAGTTTAAAGCCCATGGCACTGTGGCTAACCTCCCTAGATGTGGACGGAAAAGAAAAATTGACAAGAGATTTCAACGCAAGATTGTGCGGATGTTGGATAAAAAACCTCGACTAACATCCAAACAAGTTCAAGCTGCCCTGCAGTCCGAGGGTACAACAGTGTCAACCCGTACTATCCGTCGGCGTCTGAATGAAAAGGGACTGTATGGTAGGAGACCCAGGAAGATCCTACTTCTTACCCCGAGACATAAAAAAAGTCATGCTGGAATTTGCCAAAACTTACCTGAAAAGCCTAAAACGTTTTGGAAGAATGTTCTCTGGTCAGATGAGAAAAAAAGTAGAGCTTTTTGGGCAAAGGCATCAACATAGAGTTTACAGGAGAAAAAAAGAGGCATTCAAAGAAAAAAACATGGTCCCTACAGTCACACATGGCGGAGGTTCCCTGATGTTTTGGGGTTGCTTTGCTGCCTCTGGCACTGGACTGCTTGACCGTGTGCATGGCATTATGAAGTCAGAAGACTACCAACAAATTTTGCAGCATAATGTAGGGCCCAGTGTGAGAAAGCTGGGTCTCCCTCAGAGGTCATGGGTCTTCCAGCAGGACAATGACCCAAAACACTTCAAAAAGCACTAGAAAATGGTTTGAGAGAAAGCACTGGAGACTTCTAAGGTGGCCAGCAATGAGTCCAGACCTGAATCCCATAGAATACCTGTGGAGAGATCTAAAAATGGCAGTTTGGAGAAGACACCCTTCAAATATCAGGGACCTGGAGCAATTTGCCAAAGAAGAATGGTCTAAAATTCCAGCAGAGCATTGTAAGAAACTCATTGATGGTTACCGGAAGCGGTTGGTCGCAGTTATTTTGGCTAAAGGTTGTGCAACCAAGTATTAGGCTGAGGGTGCCAATACTTTTATCTGGCCCATTTTTGGAGTTTCGTGTGAAATGATCAATGTTTTACTTTTTGCTTCACTCTCTTATGTGTTTTTTCATTTAAGACAAATTAAATGAAGATAATAATACCAAAGAATTTGTGTTTGCAATCATTTTCAGGAAGAAACTGAGTATTATCTGACAGAATTGCAGGGGTGTCAATACTTTTGGCCACAACTGTATGTTTTTCAGCTTAGTAAAAATCTTGCTAACACCCATGCTCTAGTTTCTTTTTCTCTTCCAGATTCATCAGAAACCGACACCTGTCATAATCTGAAGCCTGGTGATTTGGTAGTTGTGAAAAGGCATGTCAGAAAGCATGGACAAGAACCCTTGTATGACGGTCCCTATCAAGTCCTCCTCATCACCCAACAAGCCAATAGCAAATAAAGGGGGCAAAATATTTTGGTTTTCCACATTTTCTGTATTATTATTGGTAGAAATTAAAGTTAAAGTTAGAAGATATTCAAAGGCTCAGAGATCAATATGATAAAGACAATGATCATAATAAGGACAGTTGGTGGTCTGACACCTTCTCCTTTCTCAATCCAGCCAATTGATTTAAGGGAATTGGGGGCTGGATAACTGGGATTTTACAAAGCTTGATGTATATTGCTGCCTGTATCCTTGTTGTATATGTGATACTAAAACTTGTTCTTTGGTGTATTTCTGTATGTATTAGAAAATTCTGCACTAGGATAGCTAGCGATGATACCAAAGTCATCGTTGCCCCTGCTCTTCTCTATACCGATCTCAAAAGGCTACTTGATGAAGATGTTGAAGCCAAGCGCATGGCTACCTTCAAAAGATCTCCACCACCATCATCAAAAATTGTTATTTGTAAATTGTAGCATACGGGGAGATGGGTGCGCTGCAACAGCCATGACTGATAACATGGCATCAGCCATGTGAAGACCAGTACCCCTTGAGCTTATGGCTTGGGATAGCACCTCTGATGCTGCATATTAGATAACTAAATTTATCTAGGGGGGATTGTGAAGTACAGTATTCAGTTGTACGGGACATCTTGTTCTCCAGACCTCCATTTTAGTGCTTGCGACGCCATTTTGTTGCTTACGAGTTAAATTTTGTAGTTAGGTGAAAGTTTGCGGTTGTTAAGAAACCAGACTGTCCCAGTCTGAACAAGATATGATATATGAGACCCTGATGAATGTGCTATTGTTCTATTCTCTGCGTCACGTAGCTAGGAACATATTCCGATTTTCTTGCAATACTATTGGCTTATAAAGTAAATGTGTCACGACGATGCTATTGGTAGCTGAGTACTTTGCATATTTAAGCAAAATACTATAAAAAGGTGACATAATAAACGGGGTTAGTGATCTGCCTTGATCCTCCCATACAGAGGCATACGTCTCCGTCTGGTCATTCCCAGTTGCTAGCAACGCCCTGTGGATTAATTTGGAAATCACTTGGTCAACCGTGAGGGGTTAATTTAGCCCTCCCTCAATAGCTCCCTCATCATACGGTATTAAGAAATGGGGTATGTAAACTTTTGATCAGGGTCATTTGAATGTTTTGGGTTGTCATTATGATTTAAAACGTGAAAACACATTGGTTTGACAATAAATGGTTTCACACAACCACTAACCATGAGTGAAGAAAAAGTTTTGGTGTTATCATTCATATTCTCTGAAAAAAGGCCAAGAAAGTAAAAATTCTGCCAGGATATAAAAACTTTTGAGCACAACTGTATGTAAACTTCTGGTTTCAACTGTATGTGAGCTGAGTGCTCACAATAGTATCAAAGAGAAGAGACTAGCAGCTTACAAGAAACTGTAACCCTTTCAAAATAAACCTTTATCAGGAAATAATTAAAATCCATCAGACTAACGAAAAAATGATAATCATATATACCATGGATATATGATGTAATACAAAACATATAGATATAACAGCAGACTATAAAAATTTGTACCATGTGCCCACAGGTAATCCTGTAGCCAGGTGAGCAATACTATACAATCTACAATGTTAATTGCCTGGGTAATGCCATGTTATGCGCATTTTGTTTTTTGAGCTATACTACCAGAGGTCTACAGCAGCATTTAAGGAGCTACAAAAATTTCTGGCAAGTACTGGTTGTGTACTGCAAGTGACAACAATCTCATGTATTCTTCATAAGTATGGCCTGTGGGGTAGGTTGGCAAGTCGCAAGCCTTTTCTTACAAAGAAAAAACACAAACGTGGCAATCTATTGCCAAAACCTACATCAAGTCTGCCAAAATCATGAGGGAAAATGTGTTGTGTGATGAGACCAAGATGTAACTTTGCACCAACCATATCGTTAACAATGTGTATCACCAAAAGAACACTATACCCACAGGGAAGCATGGTGGAGGCAGCATTGAAGCATGGTGGAGGCAGCATTTGTGACTATTTTCTTGCAGCTGGAGTTGGAGAGAATTATGGAGAGCTCTAAATATCAGTCAATTTTTCATCAAAACCTGTTAGTTGAAAATGAAGAGGAATTTCACTTTGTAGCACAACAGCGATCTTAAGAAGACCAAAGTTTTGAAAATAGCCCAGTTAGAGCCCAGACCTGTATAGAATTGAAAATTTGTGGGTTGACCTAAAGAGAGCTGTACACAAGTGATTCCCTTGCAATCTGACAAATTTGGAGCGCTATGCAAGGCAGAGTGAACAAAGATTGCAAATTCTAGGTTTGTCATTCTGAAATACTCCTACCCAACAACACTTAATGCTGTCATAAATTCAAAGGGTACATAAAAAAGTATTTGTTTAAGGCTAGTTTCACACTAGTGTATGGCTGAAGTGCGGAGGGCTGCTGGCTTCCTCCGTGAAGCTCTGCCCCTGCACCTCAAGTTGACAGACGGCACAGAGAGGCTGCAGCTTGCCGGCTCCCAGTATTCAATTGCACTCGCATCTTTCAGAGCGACTCTAGCTGCGTGATCAGGTCATGTGATCACGCTGATGATGTCACTCCCTGAGGCACAATGGTGGTAAGTGCTTCATGCTAGTGGAGCTGAAGACACCTAAGATTGGATCTATCTATCACAATAAGTGACATCACACTTTCCCCTGTACCAGGAGTCTGCTGCCTCGGAGTAACCCCTGACTCCGCCCTGTCCTTCAAACTGCACATCCATGCTCTCGCCACCTCCTGTCACCTCTAGCTAAAAAATATTTCCAGACTCCATTCTTTCCTCAACCCTCAATCTACTAAAATGCTTGTGCATGCCCTAATCATCTCCCACCTTGACTACTGCAACATTCTTCTCTGTGGCCTACATTCCAACCCTCTTGCACCTCTCCATTCTGTCCTTAAAAGTGCTGCCAGACTAATTCATCTCTGTCCTCTCTACTTCCCTGCTTCCCCCCTTTGCAAATCCCTTCACTGGCACCCAATTTCCGAGCACATCCTGTTCAAACTACTAACACTGACCTACAAAGCCATCCATAACCTTTCTCCTCTGTATTGTTCCGAACTAATCTCCCAATATCTTCCCTCACGTAATCTCTGGTCCTCCCAAGACCTCCTTCTCTCCTTCATGCTTACTCACTCCTCACCCAATCGCTTCCAAGACTTCTCCTGAATATCCCCCATCTTCTGGAACTGTGTGCCCCAACACATCTGATTAGCCACCACAATTGGATCATTCAAGTGGAACTTGAAAACCCATCTCTTCAAGAAAGCGTACAACCTGTAATGACCACGCTGCCACATCAACACCATCGGAGCTACTGCAACCCCCAACCTTCTGTCTCCTTCCCCATAATCCTGTAGAATGTAATCAGGCAAGAGGCAGGGACCTCTTCCCTCTGTACTAGTCTGTCATTGTTTCTTTGTCTTCTGTGAGGCCTCGTTCACACGTACCGTTTTTTCACGTTTCCGCGGCGGTATTTTCCGAGCGTTTTTGCCGCGAAAACGTGAAAAATAAGCATCCCATGCATTCCTATGGGATTCCGCAATGCTGTGCTAATGCTGCGGTTTTTACCGCTGCAGAATCGCTTCATGGTAAAAAACGCAGCATGCTCATTAATTTTGCGGAATCGCGGCGATCCCACACCCATAGGAATGCATTGTTCTGCTTACTTTCCGCATGTGGCTGTGCACACCATGCGAAAAGTAAGCAGAACATAAGCGGATGGCAACCACGGTCCGGAGGAGAGGATACTGTCCTCCGGGCTTTGGGTACCATATCCCTGTAAAAAATAGAATTTAAAATAAAAAATATTGTTATTCTCACCTTCCGACATCCCGCGCAGCCTTCCCGCCTCTCTCCACGCTCCCGGTCCCAGTAAGCCTTTGCGAGCGATGACGTCCGTTCTCGCGGTCATTCGCACAACGTCATCGCGAATGACCGCGAGACGTCACGATCGCGTGAGAACGGACGTCATCGCGGTAATTGTCGCAAATGATTACTGGGACCAGGAGCGTGGAGAGAGGCGGGAAGGCTGCGCGGGACATCGGAAGGTGAGAATAACAATATTTTTTTTTTATTATTTTTTACATTCTGTCTTTTACTATTGATGCCGCATAGGCAGCCTCAATAGTAAAAAGTTGGTCACACTCGTCAAACACTATGTTTGACGAGTGTGGCCAACCTGTCAATCAGTTCTCCAAGCGATGCTACAGATCGATTGGAAAACGCTAGCAATTCTGCAAGCTAAATACGCTTGCAAAATGCTAGTTTTTCTGTGGGAAAATCGCGGGAATTTAAAATGCGATTTTCCCGCGGAATGGAATTCCGGAATTCTCACGGTAATTTCCGCGAGAGTTCCGCTACGTGTGAACCCAGCCTAAGTGATATTTGTGTTTTGACGTAACTCCTTCTCATGAACAGCACCATGGAATCAATGGTGCTATATAAATAAATAATAATTGGAGGAGTAGGTGAGATTACTGTGTTTGTGTGTGTGTGTTATTTACTGTGTGTGGGGGGGTGGTATTACAGTGTGAGTGGGGAGTATTTAGTGTGGGTGGGTGTTACTATGTGTGGGGGGTATTTTGTGTGGAGGCATAAGATAATGCTCACTGTATGGTTTGGGGTCACTCACTTGGCAACAGGATTAAGGCACACAGGAACGGTTTCTCACTTAAACAGACCATCCGGTTTATTTAGACACGGCATAAACCGGATAGACTACAGACCGTTTAGTTACATTCATGAACATAACAAGACACCAGTCTGCTCATGTAGCAGATATACCTCCCTGCCATTCTTACAACCCCCTAGTCTGAGGTTAGCTTCCAGGAGCTCAGCTCCACATGCTGTCTTTTTGTCAGTCCTGGCTTCCAGGGAAGCTGCCTAACTGGAATCCCTGTCCCGGGCAATGACTGGCTCAACAGGTCAAACCCGACAGTTCCAGACCCTCAGAAGGGCGAAGGTCGGTAGCTTCCCCAATGCAGTTAGCCATCACAGACTGCAGGTACATAGCCTCACCATGTGCTATTCAGGAATCCAGTCCTCTTGCAGGACCTTCCAACACAGAGACCATGTGACTAAACCACAGTCTCATTATAACGTATGAGACCCACCCCTTGATTGGAGGTCTGTGACTAGCCAGATCCGCCCAGCTCTCTGGCTAACCCTGTAAGCACAACGCCTTATAAGCTAAATAAGTCTCATGGAAGTACAGGTCCCAGAGCAACAGGCTAAGAGCCCAGAGGACCTTCTCCACTGCAACACATACCGTCCATTCACCACAACACCAGTCACTGTCTCACATACCCCCTTCTGTTCAAACTTGTGGGGTTGAACACTTGACATAAACCAGGGGCCTCGAGACATGTCACGCATGTCACCATGCCCTACCTGTCGAGAGGGCCTTCTCAGTCCCGAAAACATAGTCCATCAGTCACTAAATTCTTTGTCGCCTTACGTTTCATAGTCATCAATTTGTTAGGCCTCCCCTGCCCCCAGAGGTCCGTATGTAGGCTTTGAGCTTCAGCCCTTGAGCCCTTGAGTCACAGTCTGTCTGTGTCACCAGACCCTTTTTAGTCACCACATTTCTCAAGTATAACCTTCACCCGACCTTTCTCTCCATGACCGCTTCCAACGGTTGGTGCAGTCACGAGACTCACTTACAGTCAAACCTACTGTCTGAGTCTGACCCATCTAGTATGTTACAGGGGCTATTGTCCAGGTCCTTCAGCTTTGCCCTGAGAGTAGATCTGCCATTTTCAGATTCTTGGCATCCTTGTTTTCCTTCCTGAACTTCCAAGGTTTCTTCTTTCTAGATGTCTTTGGCTGTCAGCAATTCCATTATTTGGAGGACCCCTTCAGTTCCCATTACCTTGGGTTGAAGGCGGCAGCCATCATCCACCAATGTGGCAAAGCTGTCCTGTAAGAAGCAATCTTTTGAGCCTTAACTGCTCTATCTCCTTTAGATACACCATTCGATACTCCAACAGAGTATAGCTCCGAGACTCTCCATCGTACCCAAGACGAAGAATCGAATCATACCCTTTTCTCTGTGTTTCTGGTCTTCATGGTCACCTGGAATTCTTAATCTCACCACTCCAGACTTATCCACCATCTCTTGCATGGGTCGACCATTTCTTCCAATGACTTTTTCCACCATAGGAATAGGCAGAAGACTCTGAGCTTTCCTCATATGCTCCAGCTGCCTAGCAGCGTCTTCATTCCTCAATCGAAATATCCACGTTGCACGCACACATCTCCACTCAGGATAGCTACTCTCCTCGCTGTGACATCATTTGTGGACAGTACCACTAACTGTTTAGCTTCTGGGGGCCAGTACACCTTACACGCCCACACAGCCTTCTTGAATTCTTCAAGCACAGACTGCCTGGCACATGCCTCTCTCAGGTCCTCGGGTACCTCAACAACTCACTTGAATTTCAAAGTGCTATTCTCTTCACGGACGGACGGCTCCTGTTTTGCCTAGGACATTTCCATCAAGACATCTGCCATGACTGGCTGATTGTCTTGTCCAGCTCTTAGCGCAAACTCTCCCTGAGCTTTACCCTCTTCAAGACCCTTTGCCAAGATGGGCCTTTACAGCTTTGCCTCATTACCACTCTGGCACTGCCGCTGTAAGTCTGCGACCACCAACTCCTTCTCTTGTAGAAGTCCTCCTAATGCTTCTCTGAGCACCTCCATATCTTCCAATGTGGCCTTGTTCACGGTTTGACACTTTGACAGGTGACCTCTGAGCTCAGAGACTTCCTTCTCCAGCTCATCCACTCTGTGCCCAGGACCCTTTCTCGTTCGACATGCTCTTTTACCGTCTCTTTAAGCATCTTTATTTCATGATCCTGTTCTCTTTTGGCCAGCATGTGTCGCACCATAACTTCTTTAATTATATTTTCAGATGGGCCAGCTTGCCCACCCAAACTCTGCTGCTTGAGAGTTCTATCTGTTCCTTCATCACCAGGTTTAGCTTTCTCTTGGGTCTTCCATCCATTACCTTCGACTGCCTCTAGGGTCTCTGCTGGGCTCTCTGAAGAATCACTGTTCTTGCTCCCAGACTCCAAAGCTGAGTTTTTGTCAGATTTTTGTTCCTTCAAATGCTTTACTTCGGCTTGTAAATCTGTCACTTTTTCCTACTCCCGAGACAACTCTTTGGCGAGGTCCTGGAACTCCTGCATTTTGTTCCAGTAGGTCATTTCCAGCTGAGACACGTTTTCTGCATTCTCCTGCCAAGCAGAGCACAGCTTCTCCTCGGTGGAGTGGAGGGTATGGAGCAGCTTCTGCTCCTGCGCATCCTTCTCTCTGAGCTGAGCCTTGACTACCGAGAGCTCGGACTCCAGGTGATGCACCTGATCCAGCTGCGTGGAGTTGGCAGCTTTCATACTCGACACCTTCAACCTCTCTTGAGGCTCTGCCCGGTCACCCTTAGGTACCTTTCTACTCTCTAGAACTTAAGAGAACTCCACACTCTCCAGCTCTTCAGCATCAGGTTCTCTGGAGGCTTCACCATACTCAGCCATCTCACCCCTTTGTCACCACAGATGTGGGTCTACTACAGGTCTCCATGACCTTCGTAGATTCTTGCTTAACCAGCACTCTCCAGGTTCTCTTCTCCTTCAGTGCCACCAACTGACCGACCATTAGCTGATTGTCCCGACACCGAAGAGGTCAGCCATACTATCTTCTTGGCTGGCTCCTTCGTCCTGACTTCACCTTGTGGAGCACTGTCATTCCACTGTGTCAGTGCTTCTTACAGCACAACATCATACTCAGCCCTAGCGGTTACTACTGGCAATGAGACGTCATCTTCCTTTCCAACCTTTTCAGTGTCTGGAAGAGTACTCACATCTTGAGTAAAAGCACAAGTCCCTACTTTTCCTTTATTTATATCCTCAAAGTGTGCAACTTGTTCAGTCTCTTTGCGCCCTTTACGTCTCTGGCGACAGGAGGAAGACTTGCCATTTGTACCCGGGTCAACTTTATTGCACTCTTTTCCCCTTGCGTCACCGTCTGAATGGGAGTCACCCCTACTCAATCTTTCATCCTGGAACCAGCAGTCCCCACTTAAACAGGTGTTGGACCCCTCTCCTGGAGATGCCCCCCTTCTACTTTCTGGTCATACTTTCCAGTCATACATTCTGGTATTGTTTCCACCGTCATGTCGCTAAGTTGTGCCTGTCCCAGGCCCGGATTTTGGGGGGGCCCAATGGGCCCAGGCCCTGGGCCACCCACCAAGTGGAGGCCTCCCACCAATATAGGGATAAATATCTCAAAACATGTAAAATACACGTCTCTTTGCTGTGAACCATTTCTAATGATAAGGAACAGTTAACAAAAGAGAAACTATTGAAAGTGTAGGGACCTGGCTACGGTCCTACATCTCAGTGGCTGGCACAGAGCGGCAGAGTCATGGCACCTGACCTGCGTCAGCATCCACTGACTTGGCTAACCATACTTCATTAGTACTCTGTACCTAGTGCTTAGCTTATGGCATGTCGCAGCCTTCTCCGATCCCAACACAAGCTTCTAGGTGCTACCTATTCAGCTATATGATCGCTCCCTTGGATTAGATCAGATGAGAGTTTGTTCAGCTACCTTCGAGGAAGGAGGCGGAGCCACAATGTCGGCACGAGAAGAGGATTCTCCACCGCGGAGTGTGGCAGGACATCACTCTGGAATGGAACTTCAGTCACTGAAGATCCAGAGGTGAAGTGGTTCAGTCTTCACAGTGTCGCAGTGGATGAGTATGATTTCTGTATGTCTGTGTGTGTGTGTCTGTCTGTCTGTGTGTCTGTCTGTGTATCTTTCTTGCAGCTCCTGTCCTACACAGTACCATACTGTATATACAGGTCCAGAAGCCTTTCATACATATACAGCCCAGCAGCAGCCTCTGACATATAGAGCCCAGCAGCAGTGTTTGATATAGACAGCCCAAATTTCTACAATATACATATGCAAATTGCTTCTTTATGTCACTCTCCACAAGGAGGAACCTTACCCGTTAGACTACAATATGCATACATACATATGTGCATATTTTCATCTTTAATTCCCTTTCAGGACTTCAAGGGTTGACAAGGTCATTTTGTTACTTTTGGATTATCATGATGGACAATCGTGAAGGAGATAGGCACAGACATCACACAAGAATTTGAGAGTCTGGGGCTTCTAAAAGACGTAAGGCAAAAGAAGCAACAAGGAAATCAACAGAAGAGATAGCGAAGACAAGAAAATTGTACAAGTTCTTCACTGTTCAAGGCAAGTGTCGGAAAGGAGTAATGACTTAGTAGAATCTGATCAACCTGACAATGCATCAGTGGAAATGGTTGTTGATCCTGGCAAAGAAAAGGCTGAAGTAGTAACGTGTACAACTGAAGAACACAAAGAAAAGGAGATTGATAGTGGCACATCTTATGAAGAAGGTGAAGTTGAGGGACCACCGGGGGGCGATGACATTAGACTTTGACCATCCATTATTTCGGAACAGATGGGAGATTACTGGCTGAAAAGGGGTGTATCAACAATCCAGCACTGTGATGAAAGTTTGTTCATTGCACACTCGGTTCAGCAACCTAGAAAGGACCTCAATATTTCAAGAATGTGCACACTTGGGCTTTTCCGTTGTCAAAATCATAACGGAGAAGTCATAATGAGGAATTGGTTATGCTTCTCCCCCTCTAAAGGACACAATTATTGCTTCACATGCAGATTGATGATGTGCTTTATTACAGCATCTGAGTCTTCTCAGCTTTCGTCTAATGTGGAAACATTCCCAAGAACGTATAAAAAGTCATGAGCAGTCAGCGGAACATCTGAACTCTACAATTGCTTTCAATATGAGGTTAAAAGCGATTGGGCGAATTGATACGGAGCTAACACAACAGGTCGAGGCTTGGGAGCATTATTGGAGGTCAGTGTTGAAACGAGTAGTAAATGTTATTCAGTTTATCAGTTTAGGTGGGATCACCTAGAAATGGAAATTTTCTGGGCATTCTTGAGCTCATCGCCCAGTACGATGACTTTCTTCCACAGCATATCAAAACTCAAGCCAATCGCGGCAAGGGTCATACAAACTACCTGTCATCTACAATTATGGAAGAAATTATCAATGTAATGGGTGAACAAGTCCTCAGAGAAATTATTTCTCGAGTTAACCAATCAAAATACTACTCCATTTCTTTGGATTCCACACCCGATGCAGCTCATGTTGACCAACTAACCCTTGTATTGAGGTATATGGAGAAAGATGGCCCTGTGGAATGCTTTGTAACATTCATGGCAAACAAAGGCTATGGTGCTCAAGACATGTTCAATGCCTTGTTGGAATTTTTGAAGAGACATGACCTAGACCTGGGAAATTGCCACAGTCAAAGTTATGACAATGCATCTGCAATGAGTGGCAAATACAACGGCCTGCAAGCCAAAGTAAGAGAGAAGAACAATCTTGCATCCTTGTATGGCACACTCTTTAAATCTTGTTGTTAAAAATGCTGTAGAAAGCTGCT
The DNA here is from genome assembly GCF_039654945.1 of Dendrobates tinctorius. Lineage (NCBI taxonomy): Eukaryota > Metazoa > Chordata > Amphibia > Anura > Dendrobatidae > Dendrobates > Dendrobates tinctorius. Next base: position 32,890,537 of record NW_027361711.1, read on the forward strand.
CAAGTACTGTACATTATTTTTACTTTCTTGAAAAGCTGTTCCTCTTCTTCACAGTTTTAACGCATCGGCATCAGCTCCTGACTAAGGCTTTGAAAAATATTGACTCAGCGACACCATTGACTCTCAAACGTGTCACAACAAAGCGTTGTTCCTGCAGAGCTGACACTACTAATGGCCCCGTTACACATAACAATGTCCCAGCGATCCCACCAATGATCCGATCCGACATGATGGGATCGCTGCGACATCGTTAGGCTGATCGCTGGTGAGCTGTCACAAGACAGCCCCTCCAGCGACCAGGACCAGCGATGCTGGATGCTGGTTTCTAATCCCGTGGCTCCTGGATACCCGCTGTTTACATTGGAAACTGGCGTACACGCAATCTCGCTGGCAAGATAGCTGTGGCGTCGCTGGCGAGATTGCTGTGTGTGACGGGGCCTTAAGGCCCTTAAACATGACTATCAGCAGATTAAAGATGTACTTAAACAGATTGCTGATGACTTTGAAGAAAAACCTGTGTACGGTGTTAAGCAGAAGGACTGTTAAGACAAATGCATCAGCTTGAAATTGGTATTAACACCACCTTCTGGAATGATATCCTGCAAAGAACAGATGCTACTAGTAAAAATCTACAACACGCAAAACTAGATCTAAACACTGCTGTGGTGTCACTGACTGTTAGGCGTCGGGTTCCGAACACTGCACAGCAGGAATCCCAAGCCTTGCCACCTTCGGTCTCCTATCCCTCTCCGGCCGCAGTGGAGTCTGCTCAGCAGACTTCACAATCCCGGCGTTCAGCCCACACCAACATTGTGGGTTCAGTTGCTACTGCCACCTCTGGTTCTGTTATGGCAATGCAGCCTGGCCAGCAGCAAAAGCCTCCAGAGGCTAAGTTCCTCCTTCGGCCCACTGAGCATGCTCATGAGACGATCTCCCATTGGGGATCGGGAGTCACATGCTCAGGTCCTTTTCCTGTTCCGATTGGTCCATCTTGAGCATCAGGAAGGTCCCAGAAGCGAACGGCTATAAAAGGTCCACATGGCCGCTCAGCCATGCGCTAGTATAGACTCTAGTTGCTATATGTGTGGATGATGACGGATGCATGCACCTGGTAAATGACTCATTAAAATTCCCCTCCCTTTGATATTACTTATGTGGTTAGGGAATTAGTTGCAGAGTCAGTGTCAGCCAGTGGCTAGCCATAGGACACAAGTGCTCGTCACTTCCCAGCACTAGCGTCCGATGGTGTCGCCTGCCATAGGGCACATCGTACCACGGCAGGCATTGTCGCTTTGCGGCAGTCGGTTTCTGTTAGCGGCGTTCACAGCTGCAACGCCACATGCTCGGTAGGTCTAGAGGGATGCTGGTCCTATGTCCTGGGGCCAGAATCCTGTGACCATACACTGTTGTGAGTTCATTTTCCCCTTCACCGTCGATGTCTGATGAACTCCCTCTTCTGGTGAAGGAAGGAAGTGAGGCTGATTACCAAACACCTGATCTGGTAGATGATGACTGGGTAACAGGAAATTCTGACTAGATATATGGCAGCCGACACCCTTCTGAGTCGCTGGTGATTTCTCTGCTGGATTCTTGGAGACCAGTCTGATTCTTGCTTCCCAAAGATAAGTTTTTGCTCTGCTATTGAACTTATTAGTTTTGTTTTGCTTACTTTGTTTTTTGGAGTTCAGCCATCCCCGGTCGGGGGTGTCCTGAGTTCCATTTTTGTCTCTGATCACTTTGTCTCTTTGCTCTGTCTTCAGAATTTACCTGAGTGCTGATACAGTCTTTTTGAAGTCCTAGTGACTTCAGGGCCTGTTTTTCCTATCAGACGGTTGGGACATTTTTTGTTAGGGTTTTTTGCGGATTGCAGACAGCAGCTTTTCTATCCTGTCCTTTTTAGTTAGCTTGGGCCCCATCGTTTGCTCAGCCTATCTTTCTATCTGTGTTAGTGTTTTCATCTTGCTTCACCGTCATTATATGTTGGGGGCTGCCTATTGCTTTGGGGTCTGCTCTGGGGCAGTTTAGATTTCCCTTTTCTTTCTTTAGGCCTATTTAATTCTCCGGCTGTTATCGAGGGGTCTAGGGCATCGTAGGAACCCCCCATGGCTACTGTTAGTTGTTGTGGATAGGATCAGGGGTCTGCAATCCGATAGCTACCAACCTCTCCGGTTATCTGGACTTACCTTGTATTTTTGTTTTTTCCTCCTTCGGTGACTCAGTCATAACAGAATCACCAGCCATACCGCAGATCCTAGGGTACTCAATAGCAGGAAAGAATTGTTAAAAAAAAAAAAAAAGAGTTTGTCAGAATTTTTTTTTTTTTTGGTGTGTATATTTTTTCCTCTATGTCTCTGAGGCCGTAGGGGGAATTTTTTTTTCTTTCTCAATGGAGATGAAGCATTGTCTGATCGTGTGGAGCAGCTCACTGCTGAAGTGCGGGGAATTTTCGCCTATCTTGCTCATTCACATGCTGCTGAACCAAAGATTCCTACTCCTGATGTGTTTTTTGGGATCGGTCTGAATTTTTGAATTTTAAGAATAATTGTAAATTATTTTTTGCCTTGAAGCCTAACTCATCGGGGAGCTCCGCGCAGCAGGTTAAAATTGTCATCTCTTTGCTGCGCGGCGATCCCCAGGATTGGGCGTTTTCTTTGAAACCTGATGATCCTATTCTTACTAATGTGAATGCATTTTTTCAAGCCTTGGAGTTGTTGTATGATGAACCTAATGCTATTGATCAGGCTGAAAAGGCCCTGTTGGCATTGAGCCAGGGTCGGGATTCTGCAGGGTTGTACTGTCAAAAATTCCAAAAGTGGGCGGTTCTTACTACCTGGAATGATGGTGCCTTGGCAGCTCTCTTTCGGAAGGGTTTGTCAGAAACCGTAAAAGATACTATGGTGGGATTTCCTGTTCCCTCTGGTCTTGACGATTCTATGTCATTAGCCATTCAGGTTGATCGGCGTTTGCGTGAACGCAAAACCGCACGAGAGGTGTTGCCACCTGTTGAACAAATGTCTGAACCTATGCAATGTGATAGAGTTTTGTCTAGGGCGCAACGTCAGGAGTTCAGAAGGCGTAATAAGCTGTGTTTCTTCTGTGGTGATGCCTCGCATATTATTTCTGTCATAGTTGATTTTGAGGGAGAATTCCCTGTATGTCAAGGGATCGAAATGCCTTTTTGGTGTACAGAGGATTTCATTTTTGGGATTTATTTTGTCTCCGTCAACTATTGAAATGGACCCGGCCAAGGTACAGGCCATTTATGATTGGGTTCAGCCCACTTCTTTGAAGGCCCTCCAGAAGTTTTTGGGTTTTGCTAATTTTTATCGTGAATTTATAGCTAATTTTTCTGGTATTGCCAAACCATTGACTGATTTGACTAAGAAGGGTGCTGATGTGCTGAATTGGTCTCCTGAGGCTGTTTCTTCCTTTCAGGAGCTGAAGCGAAGGTTCACTTCTGCTCCGGTTTTGCAGCAACCTGATGTCTCACTCCCGTTTCAGGTAGAGGTGGACGCTTCTGAGATTGGTGCAGGAGCTGTTTTGTCCCAAAAAGATCCTGTAACATCTAAAATGAATCCCTGTGCTTTCTTTTCCCGAAAGTTCTCCCCATCCGAACGTAACTATGATGTGGGGAATCGGGAACTGTTAGCCATGAAATGGGCATTTGAGGAGTGGAGACATTGGTTGGAGGGAGCTAAACATCAAGTCGTGGTCCTTACTGACCACAAGAATTTGATTTACCTGAAGTCAGCCAAACGCTTGAATCCTAGACAGGCTAGGTGGGCCTTGTTTTTCACACGTTTTGATTTTGTGGTCTCTTTTCTTCCGGGCACTAAGAATGTCAAGGCAGACGCCCTCTCTAGGAGTTTCTTTGCTGATTCTCCTGTTGTGACCAAGCCTGCTACCATCTTAGGTGAGGGGGTAGTTCTTTCTGCCATCTCGCCCGATTTGAGACGTGCTCTGGAAGAGTTTCAGGAGGACAAACCTGAGCGTTGTCCCATTGGAAAATTGTATGTTCCTGACCAGTGGAGGAAGAGAGTGATGTCTGAAGTTCATTGCTCTGCATTGGCTGGTCATCCAGGTATTTTTGGTACTAGAGTTTTGGTGAGTCGGTCTTTTTGGTGGCCCGCCTTGTCTCGTGATGTCAGGAATTTTGTGCAGTCCTGTGGGACTTGCTCTCGGTCTAAACCTTGTTCTCGCTCTAGTGGGTTGTTGATGCCTTTGCTGGTGCCCAGGAGGCCATGGACCCATATTTCAATGGATTTTATCTCTGATATGCCTGTCTCTCAGAGAATGACTGTTATTTGGGTGATTTGTGATAGATTCTCTAAGATGGTCCATCTTGTACCACTCCCTAAGTTGCCATCTTCCTCAGAGTTGGTGCCCTTGTTTTTGCAACAGGTGGTTCGCTTGCACTGGATTCCTGAGAACATTGTATCTGACAGAGGAGTTCAGTTTGTGTCTAGATTTTGAAGGACTTTCTGTTCCAAGCTGGGAATTCAGTTGTCCTTCTCCACTGCGTTTCACCCTCAGACCAATGGGCAGATGGAGAGAACAAACCAGACTTTGGAGTCGTATTTGAGATGTTTTATTTCTGCCGATCAGGATGATTGGGTTTCATTTTTGCCCTTGGCCGAATTTGCTTTAAATAATAGAGCTAGTTCTGCCACTTTGATGTCACCTTTTTTGTAACTTTGGGTTTCATCCTCGATTCTCTTCAGGGAAGGTGGAGCCTTCTGCCTGCCCAGGTGTTGACACTGTGGTGGAGAGAATGCACCAGATCTGGGACCAAGTGGTGGATAAGTTGTCTCTCTCCCAGGAAAAGGCCCAGCGGTTTTCCAACCGGCATAGGACCATTGGTCCCCAGTTTAAGGTGGGTGATATGGTTTGGTTGTCATCAAAGAATATCGCTATGAAGGTGGCTTCTCCAAAGTTTAAACCTAGATTTATTGGACCTTACAAGATTTTGGAGATTCTTAATCCAGTCTCTTTTCGATTGGCTCTTCCTGTTACATTTAAGAACCATGACGTGTTTCATAAGTCTCTGTTAAAGAGGTTTGTTGAGCCAGTAGTTCCTGTGGTGGCACCTCCTGACCCGGTATTGGTTGAAGGTAATGTGGAATATGAGGTTGAGAAGATACTGGATTCTCGCCTGGCTAGACGGAGACTCCAGTATTTGGTTAAATGGGAGGGATATGGCCAGGTGGATAATTCTTGGGTCCATGCATCCGATATTCATGCCGAAAGATTGGTTTGTGCCTTTCATCGGGCCCATCCTGATCGCCCTGGTGGCGTGGATGAGGGTTCGCTGACCCCTCCTCAAGGGGGAGGTACTGTTGTGAGTTCATTTTCCCCTTCACCGTCGATGTCTGATGAACTCCCTCTTCTGGTGAAGGAAGGTAGTGAGGCTGATTACCAAACACCTGATCTGGTAGATGATGACTGGGTAACAGAAAATTCTGACTGGATATAAGGCAGCCAACGCCCTTCTGAGTCGCTGATGATTTCTCTGCTGGAATCTTGGAGACCAGTCTGATTCTTGCTTCCCAAAGATAAGTTTTTGCTCTGCTATTGAACTTATTAGTTTTGTTTTGTTTACCTTGTTTTTTGGAGTTCAGCCATCCCCGGTCGGGGGTGTCCTGAGTTCCATTTTTGTCTCTGATCAGTTTGTCTCTTTGCTCTGTCTTCAGAATTTACCTGAGTGCTGATATAGTCTTTTTGAAGTCCTAGCGACTTCAGGGCCTGTTTTTCCTATCAGACGGTTGGGACATTTTTTGGTAGGGTTCTTTGCGGATTGCAGACAGCAGCTTTTCTATCCTGTCCTTTTTAGTTAGCTTGGACCCCATCATTTGCTCAGCCTATCTTTCTATCTGTGTTAGTCTTTTCATCTTGCTTCACCGTCATTATATGTTGGGGGCTGCCTATTGCTTTGGGGTCTGCTCTGGGGCAGTTTAGATTTCCCCTTTCTTTCTTTAGGCCTATTTAGTTCTCCGGTTGTGATCGAGGGGTCTAGGGCATCGTAGGAACCCCCCATGGCTACTGTTAGTTGTTGTGGATAGGATCAGGGGTCTGCAATCCGATAGCTACCAACCTCTCCGGTTTTCTGGACTTAGCTTGTATTTTTGTTTTTTCCTCCTTCGGTGACTCATTCATAACAATATACCAAGCGGTCTTCTCCTCGAACGCTGTGAGTGTGAACAGGCTCGGCATTTGTGTATTAGCGTTAGTGCGGCTATGTGAGGTAACAGAGTTCGCCCAGCGCACACCGGGTGATGTTTAACCCGCGTGTGTTATACTGCCATATTGAGCATCCGCCATTACTTAGCAGCAGCATACCAACTCTGCACAGTGGACCCCGGGCGGCGAACGCGCCTACTATTATTTTATAATAACATTATACTAGCGCCAGGGTCTGGCTAGTAATGGCGGATAAGCAGCAGCTCCTGCAGCACATTGGGTATGCAGGTTGGCGGCTCTCGAGCGTTCAACCTCACCTGCTGATGTTACTGCGGCTGCTGTTCAGGCAGCCGCTGAGGCTGTCTCCCATGTTCCTACGTCCATCCCTGCACCGATTTTATCCCACCTCCCGCTGCCCGAGAAGTTCTCAGGCGATAGTGCCTCCTGCAGGGGATTCGTGAGCCAGTATACTATTCAGCTTGAGCTGCTGGCCGCGTGATTTCCCTCTGAGCGGACTAATGTCGGATTCATCGTGTCCCTTCTGGCTGGCAGGGCTCTGGAGTGGGCCACCCCACTGTGGGAGCGTGCTGACCCCGTGGTTCGGGGAGCCTCGCAGTTCCTAGCCTCTCTGAAGCAGGTCTTTCTGGGACCACGGGTCAGACACTGTTAGGAACGGCGGAGCGCACTAAATAAAAATAAATAATAAAGTGTGTTCGCCGCTCGGGGTCCACCGTGCAGTAGGTGTAACAACCGCTGCTGAGTGATGACAGAGGAGCAATATGGCGGTATGATGCACACGGGTTCAACTTCACCTGGAGGGCGCAGAGCGGGCTTCAGAAAGCATACAAAACGCTGAACCTGTTAGTGACACAGGCTTCAGGAAAATGCACACACGGTATCTGGTCACAGGAGCAGGACCCAAGACAGAGAAGCTGCGTCCTTCTAGACCTACCATGTGTGTGGCGTCACTGCTGCGACCGCCAAGAAGGGCTGCAACTGCAGCACAGCGTAGGACACTGCCGCTCGACGACAAAGCCAGATAGCAAGCGCAATGTCGGAAGCTAGCATAGCGGTGCGGTGTGCACAGTAGCTTAAGGCTTGCCACTGACTGGCGCAGACTGCTAAACTAATACCCTATCACCATGCGTAATATCAGAGGGAAGGGGTTTCAAATGAGTCAGTCACCAGAATCATACATCCATCACCATTCACACATAGCAAGTATAGCCTATACTAGCGCATGGCGGAACAGCCATGTGTTCCATGAGCATGCCCAGTAAGAGGACAGAAGGACTTAGCCTCAGGAGAGATTTGCTGCAAGGCAATCTCCTCTGCAGTGGAAAAATAGAAGGAGAGTGCAGAATGTGAGGATCTGTATCCATGCTGAGTAAACGCAGAAATCCGACTCCTAACATTACCCCCCTCCTAGGGCACCCCCTCCCTGAGCCTTACGATCCACCTACTTGTGCCCGTAAGAGGTATAAGGCCTCAGACTTGTCCGCAGGCAAGTCTGATGTCCCGGTAGATGACAGAGAGGCCCGGGACATGTGGAAGGCCTCAGGGGTGGCAAGATCGCCAGGTCTGAAAAGGGGCCCGTGGGAGACAGCGGGAGCGGAAGTTAAAGTGGAACACCACCGTGTGTCGGCAGGCGTCTCCGATCTTCGCTTAAGGAAGCTATTCCGAGCACAAAAGGCGCAGGCCAGAATATATTTTTTAACATCCTGAGCCCTGTGCGGTCACCAGTAAGACCCTGCCAGGAGTTTTGTGGTCTGCATATAGCCACAGTGACCACCTCTCCAGGATGTGTGTGCCCAGGCAAGAACCTTTGGCCGAAGGTGGGGAGGAACAAGGGCCTTACCCGGCGGTACAGAATTTGGCCTTTGCGGGGCACTGTTGTTCTGAGACACCGCGTGTTGACAAATAAGGCCACGACTGGAGTCTTGTGCCAGACACGCCTGGAGAACGGTGCGAGACACCTCCATGGGCTCTGGGGGTGGAACCTCTGGCTCGGGTAGTTCCAGAGGCTCAAAAAAATTGGGAGCCGGAGTAACCTTCCGTTTGGATTGAGCACGCTCCATACCGCGCTCCGAAAAACAGAGGTCAATGCGGGTGGAAATGGCAATCAGTTCTTCCAAACTGGCAGGAATGTCTCTAGTGGAAAGAGCATCTTTAATGTGCTCCACCAAACCTCTCCAAAACACAGAGATGAGGGCTTTATCGGACCACTCCAACTCGGAAGCAAGTGTCCGAAAACGGACGGCATACTGACTAACCGAGAGAGCACCCTGAGTCAAAGCAAGAAGCTGAAGAGAGGTATCGTGCGTGACCTGTGGACCGAGGAAGACCTGCTTAATAGCTGTTAGAAAGTGAGCAGCGGTCCGGACTTCTGGGTCACCACGCTTCCATAGTGGCGTAGCCCACTCCAACGCTTTGCCCGGCAGCAGGGAAACAATAAACCCCACCTTGGCCCGTTGCGTAGGGAATCGCGCAGCCAGTAATTCCAGCTGAATGGAGCACTGGCTGATGAAACCCCTACAGGAGGCGCCATCGCCATAAAATTTATCGGGCAACGGGAGGCGGGTAACTGTCAGCGCGGGGGAGGACGTGGACATACGGGAAATTGCGTCTGTGATTGCCTTTACAGCAGCTTCGGTGGATTGTGCAGCTGAGAGAGCCCTCTCAAGAGTGGCCAGCCGGCCCTCAAGCTGCCGAATACACTGTAAGAGTTGCTGCTGTTCTGCCATCACTAGCCAGACCCTGGCGCTAGTATAATGTTAGGAACGGTGGAACACACTAAATAAAAATAAATAATAAAGTGCGTTCGCTGCTCAGGGTCCACCGCGCAGTAGGTGTAACAACCTGAGTGATGACAGAGGAGCAATATGGCGGTATGATGCACATGGGTTCAACGTCACCCGAAGTGCGCAGAGCGGGCTCTGTTCACACACAGAGGTGCCGCTACAAAAACATACAAAACACTGAACCTGTTATTGACACAGGCTTCAGATAGCATACAAAATGCTGAACCTGTTAGTGACACAGACTTCAGGTAAATGCACACTCGGTATCTGGTCACAGGAGCAGGACCCAAGACAGAGAAGCTGCGTCCCTCTAGACCTACCGTGTGTGTGGCGTCGCTGCTGCGAACGCGAAGAAGGGCTGCAACTGCAGCGCGACGTAGGACACTGCTGCTCGACGACAAAGCCAGATAGCAAGCACGATGTCGGACGCTAGCGTAGCGGTGCGGTGTGCACAGTGGCTTAAGGCTTGCCTCTGATTGGCGCTGACTGCTAAACTAATACCATATCACCATGCGTAATATCAGAGGGAAGGAGTTTCAAATGAGTCAGTCACCAGAATCATACATCCATCACCATTCACACATAGCAAGTATAGCCTATACTAGCGCATGGCGGAACAGCCATGTGGGTCGCCCTCCCAGGGCTGTTGGGTACTCGGTACCGGGCTGGTCTCTCAGAGGGGAATGTCACAGCAGCGGTGAACCGGTTCGTGGCCCTGGGCACCCATGTAAAAGGGATGAAGTGATGGAATAAAGTTTATGAGTGAATGATTTGTGACGCCACTTGTGGTGTTCGGCAATGAAGGTGTTAAGCCGACGCTGCAGACAGATCCTTTGGGACAGATGGTGGGGTGCAGCAAAGATGGGGTGGCCCTCTACAGGCAGGGCTGTAGTGCCATGCCAGAGCAGATGAAGAGGGTAGGTGTTGAGGAAGAGGGTGTAGTGTTTGGCACAGAGATGTAGCAGTGCTGGAGAGTTTGCAGGAAGAAGGCAAGGACACAACAGGGTGCAGTTTCTTTACCTTTACTTTGCTTGGCAAATGCTGTCCATGGTCCAGATTACAGATGGCACAGCAGCTGGCTAGCCTGGAAGCAACTTAGGAATCTCTCTAGGCAGATGGGTTGTGTATAGAGTTGAGCGACTTATGGTTTTTTAGGGTCGCGTTTCGTTTCGTGAAACCCGACTTTTCCAAAAGTCGGGTCGAGCAAGGTCGTCCGATTATAGGGAAAAGTCGGGGTCGTCCCGAAACACGAAACCCAATGTAAGTCAATGGGGAATAAAAGTCGGCAGTGAGAGGAGGACAGGAAACACACCTACAGTGCCCATTTGAATGCCAAAAGCATCAATTCTTCTTACTTAAGCTTGTCAACCTTAATTAACTTCATAATACAAGTTACGCACTGAAAAATGGGCGTTATTTGGCTAAAGTTGTGGGGGGGGAGGGCTGGCTGCAGGTTTTCATGTGCCCTGGGCGAAAGAGCGCCCCTTTAACACATACCACAACTCATCATGCTCCGATACGGCAGAGAAATAGCGGTATAGTACAATGAAAAATACCTCACTTTTTACATCTCATGACGAGGCCCATCTATTTCTCCATACAGAATCATTGGTCCCATATAATGTTTGAAACAGTATATGATGAGCTCCACATAATGCTACAGTATATGTTGGTCCCCATGGATGAAGCTCCACTGTCTTATGGGCCCAAATAATGCTCCAAACATAATGGGCCCCATTTCTAATGCTCTAGTGTATAATGGGCCCTGTAAATGCTGCTCCAGTGTCTGATGTCCACCTTTGGAATGTTCCAGTGTATGGTGGGCCCCATCTATCATTCTCCAGAGTATAGTGCTCCCCAAAAATTGCTGTCCCAACATTGAAAACAATCAAATAAGTCTCCTCGCTAGGGAATCCCTGTACTTGTCTGGATTCCTCGTTGTCCCCATCTTCCATCTCACTGCACAGTATTTCAACTTTGCAAGTGCTGTGATCCTGGGCAAGCAGGGGGGGCCCACTCGTTGGCGACGGTACTGGCACAGGGCCCCTGATAGTACGGTGGTGTGTCTGATGGCGGGTGGGCCGAACCTGCACTTTCATCTGCAGCTTCCTCTTTGTCACCGTGTAAGATGGAACTGTATATGGGAAGGGTAACCTGAGTTTCATCAGGGTCAGATTCAGGTCATGTAGCGTGCGAGGGGAATGTAGTGGACTGGGTCAATGTACCAGCAGATTCTTCGAGCAGTGGCTGGGCATCAGTGCACTTGTGCCGCCCCCAGGAGTACGGTCACCACAGTGGCATTACCTTCTTCCTAGGGAGTGTGATGTCATGCTTGGGAGCAACGAAGGATCTCTCTAGCAGGTTAACTGATTGGGCGGCGTTATTCCCACGAGTCATGACCCTCCAAACAGCGTTCATGAAGGCAAAGTGTTTGTTTTACGTGGGCAGTATGGTTGCAAAGCTGAACCTTAAAGGAATGTCCAGAAGGGCACCACCAGGAGTGGAGCCTACGGTTAAATTCGACTCCACCTGGGAAACCTCAACCATGCCAGCTACAGAACAGATGCACACATTGCAAGCTTAATTCCGTTAACGAACGAGACTCCGTCATGCCCCGCGGTCCGAGTCCGGCTTACTAGAGGGACACGTGAGGCTCTGGCACATGAGATTGGCCAATAACTGGTGTGTCATGCCCTTACATGTCCGTGGCTGCATGTGCGCTACACTGAAAAGGCCAGCGTTTGTCGCTTACAGGTGCAGATAACCCGCTGAACAACGTTAGTGATGGGGATCACTGATTACAATTATTACCCGCGAACAATGATTTCCCAGTAAGTGCAGGTCAACCGCAGTTCCGGAATTAGGCCTAACCGTCATTCCTGAAAAAATGAAAAACTTACGTGTGCAAACCACAGGTGCTGTAGCTTGCTTAACAGGTCGCCAGCCGATCTCACGCCCAGTATGGATTACACGTGATTGCACAAAGGTGAGAAAGGGTACCGTATCCCCAGATAACATGTATGGATAGCGTACACATTCAAAATATATGTCTCAGGAGGCAGGCTCAGACGGTGTTAGGCCCAGTATGGATTGCACGTGATTGCTCAAAGGTTAGAAAGGGTACCGTATCCCCGGATAACATGTATGGATAGCGTACACATTCAAAATATATGTCTCAGGAGGCAGGCTCAGACGGTGTTAGGCCCAGTATGGATTGCACGTGATTGCACAAAGGTTAGAAAGGGTACCGTATCCCCGGATAACATGTATGGATAGCGTACACATTCAAAATATATATCTCAGGAGGCAGGCTCAGACGGTGTTAGGCCCAGTATGGATTGCACGTGATTGCACAAAGGTTAGAAAGGGTACCGTATCCCCGGATAACATGTATGGATAGCGTACACATTCAAAATATATGTCTCAGGAGGCAGGCTCAGACGGTGTTAGGCCCAGTATGGATTGCACGTGATTGCACAAAGGTTAGAAAGGGTACCGTATCCCCGGATAACATGTATGGATAGCGTACACATTCAAAATATATGTCTCAGGAGGCAGGCTCAGACGGTGTTAGGCCCAGTATGGATTGCACGTGATTGCACAAAGGTTAGAAAGGGTACCGTATCCCCGGATAACATGTATGGATAGCGTACACATTCAAAATATATGTCTCAGGAGGCAGGCTCAGACGGTGTTAGGCCCAGTATGGATTACACGTGATTGCACAAAGGTGAGAAAGGGTACCGTATCCCCAGATAACATGTATGGATAGCGTACACATTCAAAATATATGTCTCAGGAGGCAGGCTCAGACGGTGTTAGGCCCAGTATGGATTGCACGTGACTGCTCAAAGGTTAGAAAGGGTACCGTATCCCCGGATAACATGTATGGATAGCGTACACATTCAAAATATATGTCTCAGGAGGCAGGCTCAGACGGTGTTAGGCCCAGTATGGATTGCACGTGATTGCACAAAGGTTAGAAAGGGTACCGTATCCCCGGATAACATGTATGGATAGCGTACACATTCAAAATATATATCTCAGGAGGCAGGCTCAGACGGTGTTAGGCCCAGTATGGATTGCACGTGATTGCACAAAGGTTAGAAAGGGTACCGTATCCCCGGATAACATGTATGGATAGCGTACACATTCAAAATATATGTCTCAGGAGGCAGGCTCAGACGGTGTTAGGCCCAGTATGGATTGCACGTGATTGCACAAAGGTTAGAAAGGGTACCGTATCCCCGGATAACATGTATGGATAGCGTACACATTCAAAATATATGTCTCAGGAGGCAGGCTCAGACGGTGTTAGGCCCAGTATGGATTGCACGTGATTGCACAAAGGTTAAAAAGGGTACCGTATCCCCAGATAACATGTATGGATAGCGCACACATTCAAAATATATGTCTCAGGAGGCAGGCTCAGACGGTGTTAGGCCCAGTATGGATTGCACGTGATTGCACAAAGGTTAGAAAGGGTACCGTATCCCCGGATAACATGTATGGATAGCGTACACATTCAAAATATATGTCTCAGGAGGCAGGCTCAGATGGTGTTAGGCCCAGTATGGATTGCACGTGATTGCACAAAGGTTAGAAAGGGTACCGCATCCCCGGATAACATGTATGGATAGCGTACACATTCAAAATATATATCTCAGGAGGCAGGCTCAGATGGTGTTAGGCCCAGTATGGATTGCACGTGATTGCACAAAGGTTAGAAAGGGTACCGTATCCCCGGATAACATGTATGGATAGCGTACACATTCAAAATATATGTCTCAGGAGGCAGGCTCAGACGGTGTTAGGCCCAGTATGGATTGCACGTGATTGCACAAAGGTTAGAAAGGGTACCGTATCCCCGGATAACATGTATGGATAGTGTACACATTCAAAATATATGTCTCAGGAGGCAGGCTCAGACGGTGTTAGGCCCAGTATGGATTGCACGTGATTGCACAAAGGTTAGAAAGGGTACCGTATCCCCGGATAACATGTATGGATAGAGTACACATTCAAAATATATGTCTCAGGAGGCAGGCTCAGACGGTGTTAGGCCCAGTATGGATTGCACGTGATTGCACAAAGGTTAGAAAGGGTACCGTATCCCCGGATAACATGTATGGATAGCGTACACATTCAAAATATATGTCTCAGGAGGCAGGCTCAGACGGTGTTAGGCCCAGTATGGATTGCACGTGATTGCACAAAGGTTAGAAAGGGTACCGTATCCCCAGATAACATGTATGGATAGCGTACACATTCAAAATATATGTCTCAGGAGGCAGGCTCAGACGGTGTTAGGCCCAGTATGGATTGCACGTGATTGCACAAAGGTTAGAAAGGGTACCGTATCCCCGGATAACATGTATGGATAGCGTACACATTCAAAATATATGTCTCAGGAGGCAGGCTCAGACGGTGTTAGGCCCAGTATGGATTGCACGTGATTGCACAAAGGTTAGAAAGGGTACCGTATCCCCGGATAACATGTATGGATAGCGTACACATTCAAAATATATGTCTCAGGAGGCAGGCTCAGACGGTGTTAGGCCCAGTATGGATTGCACGTGATTGCACAAAGGTTAGAAAGGGTACCGTATCCCCGGATAACATGTATAGATAGCGTACACATTCAAAATATATGTCTCAGGAGGCAGGCTCAGACGGTGTTAGGCCCAGTATGGATTGCACGTGATTGCACAAAGGTTAGAAAGGGTACCGTATCCCCGGATAACATGTATGGATAGCGTACACATTCAAAATATATGTCTCAGGAGGCAGGCTCAGACGGTGTTAGGCCCAGTATGGATTGCACGTGATTGCACAAAGGTTAGAAAGGGTACCGTATCCCCGGATAACATGTATGGATAGCGTACACATTCAAAATATATGTCTCAGGAGGCAGGCTCAGACGGTGTTAGGCCCAGTATGGATTGCACGTGATTGCCCAAAGGTTAGAAAGGGTACCATATCCCCGGATAACATGTATGGATAGTGTACACATTCAAAATATATGTCTCAGGAGGCAGGCTCAGACAGTGTTAGGCCCAGTATGGATTGCACGTGATTGCACAAAGGTTAGAAAGGGTACCGTTTCCCCGGATAACATGTATGGATAGCGTACACATTCAAAATATATGTCTCAGGAGGCAGGCTCAGACGGTGTTAGGCCCAGTATGGATTGCACGTGATTGCACAAAGGTTAAAAAGGGTACCGTATCCCCGGATAACATGTATGGATAGCGTACACATTCAAAATATATGTCTATATGTCTATACATCAGGAGGCAGGCTCAGACGGTGTCAGGCACAGTATGGATTTGACGGCCCAGATTACACAGCGGAAGAGCAGGGAGAGGTAAAGATTGCAAATGCTGGGGCCCTGCCCAAGTAAGGGGGGCCCACTCGTGGGCGTCGGTACTGGCACTGGGCCCCTCATAGTACAGCGGTGTGTCTGACGGCGGGTGTGCACCACCACCGTCAGAGACACTTGATTGCACTATGAAGGACCCTGTGCCAGTGCCCGCGCCCAAGAGTCGGCCTACCCACCTGTCCAGGGCAACGGCACTCACACGGTGTTGTGCGCTAGGTGGTGACCCCGGCCATGGGGGGGGAGGCAGCACAGTTAGGGAGTTTTAGAAAGTGGCATATGTTGATGTTGGACATTGTACCAGGAAGAGGTGGACCAAAGCAAGCCATTTTTCTGTCACCCTATGTGTCATCAGGGGAAGGTGGGACAAAATCCTTGGAAACCCATGCGTGGTTCATTTTAATGAAGGTTAGATCATCCACATTTTGGGTTGACAGACGGGTCCTTTTTTCTGTCAGGATTGATCCAGCTGCACTGAAGACTCTTTCCGATAGCGAACTTGCAGCTGGGCAAGCGAGCTCCTGTAAGGCATATTGCGCCAATTCAGGCCAGGTGTCCAGTTTAGCGGCCCAATAGTCAAAGGGGAATGACCTGTGTGGGAGAACATCGATATGGGAGGAAAAGTAGTTTGTAACCATAGTTGACAACTGCTGTCTCCTGTCACTTTCCATCGATGCAGTATTACCAGTTGTGTGAGCGGTATTTGAAAAATCAGTCCACAACATTGTCATGAAACCCCTGTCTCCAACGCCACTTCTGCTGTGTGCACCACGAACACCTCTGCCAAGCTGCCCCCGGCCCGTACGGCTCGAGTGAGAACCATCACCGCTGCTGTGTGCTGGGAATGCCTCAAGCAACCGATTTACCAGAGTTGCTTGTTTATTAGCCAATATTAGGTCAAGGTTCTCCTGTGGCATGATGTTTTGTAATTTGCCTTTATAGCGTGGATCCAGGATGCTGGCCAACCAGTAGTCGTCATCGTTCATCATTTTGGCAATGCGGGGGTCCCTTTTTAGGATCCGCAAGGCATAATCTGACATGTGGGCCAATGTTCCCGATGTCAATGATGCACTGCGAGTGCTGGGTGGAGGAGCACTTTCTGGCAAATCCACATCCCTCCAGTCACGCACAAACCCTGTACCAGACCTTGCCACGCCAACATTTTCACTTGCCCCACGAGATGCATCCTCCTCCCCTAAGTAATCATCCCCATCATCATCCTCCTCCTCCTCTTCTTCCTCCACCTCGTCCAGGAGAGGTCCCTGAGCAGACAATGGCTGAATGTCATCAAGGATTCCCTCCTCCTCTTCCTCCTCATCAACATTGGCTGCAGACGCCTGCTCCTTAAGGTGCGTCAAAGTTTGCATGAGCAGACGCATAAGTGGGATGCTCATGCTTAGGATGACGTCGTCTGCGCTTACCAGCCGTGTGCATGCCTCAAAACACTGAAGGACTTTACAAAGGTCTTTCAGCTTCGACCACTGCACACCTGTCAACTCCATGTCTGCTCTCAAAGTGCCTGGCCGTGTATCCTCCCACAAATGCATTATGGCCTGCCTCTGCTCGCACAGCCGCTCCACCATGTGCAGGGTGGAGTTCCACCTTGTTGCAATGTCGATAATGAGGCGGTGGTTGGGAAGGTGGAGCAATCGCTGCAGCTTCTGCATGCGAACGGAGTGTACAGGCGACCGGCGGATGTGCGCGCACAGTCTTCGCACCTTCTGGAGCAGGGCCGTTAACTCCGGATAATTTTTGAGGAAGCACTGCACCACCAGGTTCAAGGTGTGAGCCAAGCAAGGTATGTGGCTGAGTTTTGAAAGGGCTATGGCTGCCACAAAATTACGGCCGTTATCACTAACTACCTTGCCTGCCTCAAGATGTACACTGCCCAGCCATGACTCAGTTTGTCGCTTCAAGTACTCGGCCAGCACCTCGGAGGTGTGTCTGTCGCCCAAACACATCATCTGCAACACAGCCTGCTGACGCTTTCCACTAGCTGCTCTATAGGGGGACACATCGTGTGCAACAGTGGCAGCTGCAGATAGAGTGCTCGTACGACTGCGCTCTGTGGACGAGCTTTCGCTTCTGGAGGAGGAGGAGGAGGAGGAGGGTCGAACGCCTGCAGCCAACTGTTTCCTATACCGTGGGCTAGGCAGCACTGTCCCACCACCGCTGTCCCCTGTGGACCCTGCATCCACCACATTAACCCAGTGCGCAGTGATGGACACGTAATGGCCCTGGCCATGCCGACTGGACCATGCATCAGTTGTGAGGTGCACCTTTCCGCTCACTGACTGCTTGAGTGCATGGACAATGCGGTCTTTCACATGATGGTGGAGGGCTGGGATGGCTTTGCGAGAGAAGAAGTGGCGACGGGGTAGGTCATAGCGTGGTACTGCATAGGCCATGAGTTCGCGGAAAGCTGTGCTTTCCACCAACCGAAAGGGCATCATCTCAAACGAGATTAGTTTGGCAATGTGGGCGTTCAAACCCAGTGTACGCGGATGAGAGACTGAGTACTTTCTTGACCTACTCATAGTGTCTGGGAGGGTGAGCTGGACTTGAGAGCTGCATATGGTGGAAGTAGCGGTGGACAGGGCGGACTGAGAGAGGGTTGATGATGGTGATGGAGTTGGTGTTCTTTCTGATGGCCTAGAATCAGTCTTTCGTTGATATAACAGTGGGATTCCCTGACTGCTGTGGTCTTGCAACGACACCTCAACATTTGCTGCTGTGCTAACCGGTGGGCTTACAGTGGGGGAAACAATGTAGCGTTGCTGACTACCTTCGCTGTGATCAGTTGCACATGTGGCACTTGAGGTTTGGTGTTGTGTCCACGCTTGCAAGTGCATGCTGGTTAAATGTCTAAGCATGCAACTGGTATTCAAATTTTTCAGGTTTTTCCCTCGGCTAAAGGTCTTTGCGCACTTCTTACAGATAACCTTGGCCTGATCATGAGGATTTTGATCAAAAAAGTGCCACACTGCACTCTTCCTACTTTGGCAGACATTTTGCGGCCTAGCACGCTGTGATCTTTTGACCCTCTGGACAAGCTGTCCAGCAACTCTTTTGATGTTTGGAACCTGTCTTTGGAGTGCTCCTGGCCTGCCAGATAACAGCTGTTGCGATGTCGATGTCTGCTGTGGATGCTCCTCATCTGAGCTATTGGAAGCAGCACCCTCTTCCCCCAATGGATGCCAATCTGGGTCAACAACTGGGTCATCCATCACCTCCTCTTCTATGTCATGTGCACCTTCCTCTGTGTCACCGTGTATGGTGGTATAGTGTGCGGGAAGGGGCACCTGAGTCTCATCAGGGTCAGAATCTGGCTCTGTACACTGCGAGGACAATGTAGTGCTCTGAGTGAATGTACCAGCAGAATCATCCATCAGCGGCTGTGCATCAGTGCACTCCATGTCAGATTCATCTTGGCCTGGGTAATTCACCATTTCACTTGATAATCCAGGCATGGTATGTGAAAACAGCTCCATGGAGTAATCAGTAGTATGGCTTGCGTCATCCTTCAATCTTGGTTGGGGTGAAGGACACAAGGAAAGGTGTGGTTCATGAACATGAGCCTCCAATGACGACTCAGTGCTTTTACTTTTTACAACTGAAGAAGAGGAGGCGATAGAGCTGGAGGCTGAGTCAGCAATGTAAGACAAAACTTTTTCCTGATGCTCTGGCTTTAAAAGCGGTTTGCCAACTCCTAGAAAACTAAGCGTTCGAGGCCTTACGTAGCCAGACGATGACGCAGGGTCAGCACCTCCTGCATTCGGTCCTATTTTGCTCTTGCCACTACCATCAGATCCACCACCAACACCATCATTACCAGCTGCCAACCCCCGCCCAATTCCATGGCCTCTTCCACCAGCCTTCCTCATTTTTGGTAGAAATGTAGACAAAATCCAACAAACTATATAGTAATGAAAAACAAGGTACAAGGTGTCTATAGGACAGGGGAGATTTTGAATTTCTGCAGACACTTTTGGACACTGGACACTTTTGGATTGTGTGAGGCCCACTGATATCTGAGCGCTATGTGACAGGCTCGATGGCACAGCTGTGACCAAAGTGACTAGAGGATAAGGGAGATTTTGAATCTCTGCACACACTTTTGGACACTGGACACTTTTGGATTGTGTGAGGCCCACTGATATCTGAGCGCTATGTGACAGGCTCGATGGCACAGCTGTGACCAAAGTGACTAGAGGATAAGGGAGATTTTGAATCTCTGCACACACTTTTGGACACTTTTGGATTGTGTGAGGCCCAATGAATATCTGAACGCTATGTGACAGGCTCGATGGCACAGCTGTGACCAAAGTGACTAGAGGATAAGGGAGATTTTGAATCTCTGCACACACTTTTGGACACTGGACACTTTTGGATTGTGTGAGGCCCACTGATATCTGAGCGCTATGTGACAGGCTCGATGGCACAGCTGTGACCAAAGTGACTAGAGGATAAGGGAGATTTTGAATCTCTGCACACACTTTTGGACACTGGACACTTTTGGATTGTGTGAGGCCCACTGATATCTGAGCGCTATGTGACAGGCTCGATGGCACAGCTGTGACCAAAGTGACTAGAGGATAAGGGAGATTTTGAATCTCTGCACACACTTTTGGACACTGGACACTTTTGGATTGTGTGAGGCTCAATGAATATCTGAGCGCTATGTGACAGGCTCGATGGCACAGCTGTGACAAAAGTGACTAGAGGATAAGGGAGATTTTGAATCTCTGCACACACTTTTGGACACTGGACACTTTTGGATTGTGTGAGGCCCACTGATATCTGAGCGCTATGTGACAGGCTCGATGGCACAGCTGTGACCAAAGTGACTAGAGGATAAGGGAGATTTTGAATCTCTGCACACACTTTTGGACACTGGACACTTTTGGATTGTGTGAGGCCCACTGATATCTGAGCGCTATGTGACAGGCTCGATGGCACAGCTGTGACCAAAGTGACTAGAGGATAAGGGAGATTTTGAATCTCTGCACACACTTTTGGACACTGGACACTTTTGGATTGTGTGAGGCCCAATGAATATCTGAGCGCTATGTGACAGGCTCGATGGCACAGCTGTGACCAAAGTGACTAGAGGATAAGGGAGATTTTGAATCTCTGCACACACTTTTGGACACTGGACACTTTTGGATTGTGTGAGGACCAATGAATATCTGAGCGCTATGTGACAGGCTCGATGGCACAGCTGTGACCAAAGTGACTAGAGGATAAGGGAGATTTTGAATCTCTGCACACACTTTTGGACACTGGACACTTTTGGATTGTGTGAGGCCCACTGATATCTGAGCGCTATGTGACAGGCTCGATGGCACAGCTGTGACCAAAGTGACTAGAGGATAAGGGAGATTTTGAATCTCTGCACACACTTTTGGACACTGGACACTTTTGGATTGTGTGAGGCCCACTGATATCTGAGCGCTATGTGACAGGCTCGATGGCACAGCTGTGACCAAAGTGACTAGAGGATAAGGGAGATTTTGAATCTCTGCACACACTTTTGGACACTGGACACTTTTGGATAGTGTGAGGTCCAATGAATATCTGAGCGCTATGTGACAGGCTCGATGGCACAGCTGTGACAAAAGTGACTAGAGGATAAGGGAGATTGGATTGCTTTTAAAAAAGCAGTTTGCGGAACAGTGGGTAAACAGCAATGCAGGAATGTCAGGAAGCCTTAGAAGGCAGCCCAACAACCAACACCACTGATACACCACTATATAGCCTCCCCTTGCACTGCACACACAGTGACTGGTGTGTTGTGCAGGCCAAATCGCTAGCAGCAGAAGCAGTTTTTTTGTCTTCTTCCCTGCCTAACGCTCTCCCTACAGAATCAGCAGCAACCTCTCCCTATACTAAGATCGGCAGAAATAAGATGGCGGTCGGCGTGCACGCCCTTTTATACCCCCTGTGACGCCCACCAAAGCAAGCCAATCACTTGCATGCCCTTCTGAAAGATGGTGGTGACCCGTGCCTATGTCATCACGTTGCCCACAGTGTCCGTGGATCCTGATTGGCTGAAAAAGAGCGCAAAACAAACTTTTGAAACGCGACTTTGGCACGTAAGTCGCCGACCTCGTGGCCGACCTCATCCTAGGGTCGGGTTTCGTTTCATGAAACCCGACTTTGCCAAAAGTCGGCGACTTTTGAATTTTTTCGACCCGTTTCGCTCAACTCTAGTGAGTACTAATAAAATTTATACTTTTGCATATATTTTGGATCCGTTACTCCGTTTTCTCCTTTTTAAGATTAGTATATGGAGTGGTAATCCTTGCACAAGGCGTTTTTGGACCATGGTCACCGCCTTGTCTCTGATACTGGGCATTATCATATATGTAATGACTAGACAAGCTGTGAGGATTCTCCATCGCCGGCGGGAACAGGCGTTCACTTGACTATTAATATGCGGTATGCATGCGGACAGCCATATTCTGACCAGTCTGCATAACCTCACTCAATATACAGTACTTGTATTGAACGAGGCCAGATGTGTCTCACAATGTGGCCTGATATATGCGTATCGCATATGGCCGCTTGGTCTCAGCACCGTAAAATCCTGACAGCTGCACCTGCTGGGAGGATTCCCAAATCTGCAGTCATACAGTATAGAGTGACACACTGTGATAAATGTTGACAACCCCTTTTAAGAATGCTGGTTTCACAATAATATTTCAGTTAGACAGACTTCTGATCAAAGGTGAAAAAAGATAATAATAATAATAATAAATTTTATTTCTATAGCGTCGACATATTCCGCAGCATTTTACATTTCAGAGGGGACTTGTACAGACAATATACATTACAGCATAACAATAATCACATAGATCATAACAGATACCAAGGGGAATGAGGGCCCTGCTCGCAAGCTTACAATCTATGAGGAAAAAAGGGGAGACACGAAAGGTGGGTGGTAACAGTTACCCTGATTGTATGTGGGTCACCCCTCACACCCAGGGCAGCGGGGTACTCGGTACCGGGCTGGTGTCAGGGGGAATGTGTCACAGCAGCGGTGACCCGGTCCGTGGCCCTGGGCGACCAATATCAATGGCGGTGATGTTAATGATGTTAAAGTTTATTGGAATAGTTCGTGACGCCACCTGTGGTGTTTGGCAAGCAAGATGTTAAGCCAACGCTGCGTGCAGATCCACTGGGACTGATGGTGTGGTGCAGCAAAGATGGTGTAGCTCTCCACAGGTGGAGCTGTAGTCCCAGGGCAGTGTAGGTGCAATGGATAAGGAGAGGCGCAGAATAGTATAGATGCTGGTACCCAGGTGTAGCGGTGCTGGAATAACTGGAGGACACCAGAGTATGCGGTTCCAAAGCTTTACTCACTGTTTGCAGTTCACACAACTGCCTGCCTCCGCACTGTGTTCTTCAGGTCAGGGCCCCAGTCAACCTCCAGGCAGGATAGTATTCTCCTCTCCACACTCCGCCAATATGTACCTTACTGAACGACTCCTCCAATGCGCCTTTAGGTTCGAAGCACTCCAGTACTTAGTTACCCTGGAATGCCTCTCTCTAGGTGTTCCTAGTCTCTACTTGTATGACAGACAGCTGTAGCCTGCTTGGGGGGCTCCGCTCTGCGTCCCGGCTCACTATCCAAGTGCTGTTGTGTCCCAAGTCTGCGATGGGAGTAAGGCGTTGGTGGCTCACTACTCCTCCGGTGTCTGTTGCCGGACATAAAGATCCAATCAACCTCGGGGACCGGGCCCCTGCCTTTGCGCTCTGGACTGGAAGGGTTCTCTCGCTTTCTCAACCTGCTTCCCACCATCCTTCTATTCTCCTTCGTTTCGATCTGTTCTATCTCTCTTATGGAATCTGTAGTCTCCAGTCTACATCTCTTTCTCCTTCTCTTCCTTCACTGCCCCAGTTCACTGGGGCAGCTGCAGCACTCCTTCCTCCATCCCTTCTTCCAGGGATCCCCACTCTTCACCGAGTGGCTGTTCTCTCCTACTCTGCCTGCCTTCTTCTGCGGACTGACCTGAAATCCTACACCTTCCCTCTCTTTTATATCTAACTCCACCCGCCTCCCCAGCACCTTTCGTGTTACGAAGCCAGGAACAACAAAAGGCACCCTATGACCTTTCCAGCATAAAGCATGGATGGGTCCCTGCTGAACTATCCTGTGTGTGGGGTGCAGGTGTGGGAATGTGGAAGGGAGTTCCCACCCTACCTGGATGGTGGGGTACCACACCTTAGGAGAAGGTGCAGTACCTCTGTGGCGACTGAAGCCTCAGGGGCGACACATATGGACCAGCCATAATGATAAGTGTGTAACAGTTCAGATGCAGAGGGCTAATGGAAGCATAAAGCATATGGGAACATGATGCGGGGAACCTGGTTATGGTAAAAAACTTTTGGCTGTGCCACATAGGGATAGATTAGGTTAATGTGTTGAGGCGGTAGGCCAGTCTGAATAAATGAGTTTTCAGGGCATGCTTAAAATTGTGGGGATTGGGGACTAATCGTATTGACCAGGGAAGTGCATTCCAAAGAATTGGCGCAGCACGTGTATAGTCTTGAAGACGGGAGTAGGAGGTTCTGATTATTGAGGATGCTAACCTCAGGTCATGAGCAGAATGGAGGGCGCGGGTAGGATGGTATACTGAAACAAGGAAGGAGATGTAGGGTGATGCTGAGCCATGAAGAGCTTTGTGGGTGAGGGTAATAAGTTTGTACTGGATTCTGGAGTGAATGGGTAGCCAGTGTAATGACTGGCACAAGGTAGAGGCATCGGTGTAACGATTGGCGAGAAATATGATCCTGGCAGCAGCATTCAAGACAGATTAGAAGGGGGGAGAGTTTGGTAAGAGGGAGACCGATTAGAAGGGAGTTACAATAGTCGAGACGAGAATGAATAAGAGAAACAGTCAGAGTTTTTGCAGAGTCAAAAGTAAGAAAGGGTCGAATTCTTGAAATGTTTTTGAGGTGCAGATAACAAGAGCGAGCCAGTGATCGGATGTGGGGGACAAAGGAAAACTCAGAGTCAAGTATGACCCCAAGACAGCGGGCATGTTGCTGGGGAGTAATAGTAGAACCACACACGGAAATGGCAATGTCGGGTATAGGTACATTAGTAGCGGGAGGAAACACAAGGAGTTCAGTCTTTGACAGGTTCAGTTTCAGATATAGTGAGGACATGATGTTATACACAGCATTTAGAAAATTGCCGGTGTTTTCTAGAAAGGCTGGCGTGATGTCAGGAGAAGAAGCGTATAATTGGGTGTCGTCAGCATAGAGATGGTACTGGAAACCAAATCTACTGATTGTTTGACCATTAGGGGCAGTATACAAAGAGAAGAGGAGGGGGCCTAGGACTGATCCTTGAGGAACCCCAACAGTAAGGGGAAGATGAGAGGAGGAGGAGCCAGCAAAAGATACAGTAAAGGAGTGGTCAGAGAGATAGGAGGAGAACCAGGAGAGAACGGTGTCCTTGAGGCCAATGGAATGGAGCATAGTGAGGAGAAGCAGATGATCCACAGTGTTGAATGCTGCAGAGAGATCCAAGAGAATTAGCATGGAGTAATGACCCTTTGATTTAGCTGTTAGTAGATCATTAGAGACTTTAGTGAGGGAAGTTTCAGTAGAGTGTAAAGAGCGGAAACTGGATTGGAGAGGGTCGAGAAGAGAGTTTTCTGAGAGATAGCGGATAAGACGGGAGTGGACCAGGCGTTCCAGGAGTTTAGAGATGAAGGGAAGATTAGAAACAGGTCTATAGTTAGCGGCACAGTTTTGGTCAAGGGATGTTTTTTTAACTAGTGGATGTATGATGGCATGCTTAAATGAGGAGGGAAAGATAAGAGAAGAGAGAGAGAGGTTAAATATTTTAGTTAGGTGAGGGATGACAGCAGGGGAAAGGGGCTGGAGTAGATGTGACGGAAATGGGTCACTGGTGCAAGTGGTTGGGCGAGAAGATGCAAGGAGCCTGCTTACTTCTTCTTCTGTGACTGGTTCAAAATCAGAGAGTGAGCTAGATGCAGTGGGGGAGGGAGGACAGTGCATGGTATGAGGTGATTGGGAGATAATTTCCTGTTGGATCTGGTCAATTTCTTCATTGAAGTAATTGGCCAGATCGTCAGCTCGAAGCTCCGTGGTTGGGGCCTGTACTCTTGGGTTGAGTAGGGAATGAAAAGTGTCAAAGAGACCTTTAGGGTTATTGGACAGTGAAGTGATGAGGGTATTGAAGTAGGTTTGTTTTGAGAGGTGAAGGGCAGTGTTGTATGTTCGAAGCATAAACTTATGATGGATGAAATCTTCGGGTAGGTTGGATTTTCTCCACAGACTTTCGGCGCACCTGGAGCACCGCTGCAGGAAACGTGTTTGCAGGGTGTGCCAGGGTTGTCGCCGTCTGTGTTGTGGTGTTCTAGGTATAGGAGGAGAAAATTCATCCAGGGCACTTTGAAGTGTTTCATTGTAATGCTTCAATGCAGAATCAGGACATGAGAGGGAGGAGATAGGGGCCAATGAAGACTGCAAGTTCTTCATAAGTTTCTGGGTGTTAATGGCCTGTATGTTTCTATAAATATGGACAGTGGGGGTGACCTGAGAAGCCTGGCGGTTCTTAATAGAGAATGAAAGAAGGTTGTGGTCAGAGAGCGGGAGAGGGGAGTTTGCAAAATCATCCACTGCACAAAGCCGAGAGAAGACCAAGTCGAGGGAGTTTCCGTCTTCATGCGTTGGAGAATTAGTAAGCTGCAAAAGGCCAAATGAGGAGGTTAGAGATAAAAGGTGAGGAGCAGACGGGGAGAGTGGAAGAGCAATGGGGATGTTGAAATCTCCCATTATGAGGGTAGGGATGTCACAGGAGAGAAAATGTGGAAGCCAAGTGGCAAAATGATCCAGGAACTGAAGGGAGGGGCCGGAAGGACGATATACCACCACCACTCACATGGAGAAGGGGGTGAAGAGTCTGACGGCATGGACCTCAAAAGAAGGAAAGACAAGTGAGGGTACTTGAGGGATAACCTGAAAGGTACATTTTGATGATAGGAGCAGACCAACGCCTCCACCTGCTCTATTGTCTGATCTTGGGGATCATCCTTAAGGACGAATAATCACAGTCATCCATCTAGTCCATGTAACAGAGCCCAAGTTAGACGTGTTGTCTAGTCAGGGAATACTGATCACACCTCTGCAGGATAAATAATCATTCTGAGACTTGAGTAGAGTAATGTTTGGATTCAGCTTTACTGGGAGCTCAAGCAGTTGACACATGACTGTAAGTATGCTTTTACCAACCAGATTCTCATCCATTTTTCTCAAAGGGGTTATCTAGTCTAAATCCACGAGTCTGCATTCACGCTATATGTCACTAGTAAGTATATTGCAAGTGTGAATGTGGCTGGGTCAGAGCTGGACTGGCCATCTGGCAATTCTAGCAAATAGCAGAATGGCCTGTCTGGTCATGGGCCACATTGCCTGCTACGTTGTAAACAGAATTGGTGTTCTCAAGACACCCATACTGTTAAGAGTTGTGACGGAGCACAAAGTCGCCGACTCCATCGCTTATCCCAGCAGGCCACGGGTATCATTAGAAATATTGGTCACGTTGTAATTCTTGCTTTGCTCCATCCAGGGGAATATTAGTAATATATTCCATCTAGTGCTTGGGGATATGAACAGCATGGGCCTGTATGATTTCAAATGCCAGGGCTGAATTTCAGTCCCAGTCTGTACCTGGGCCGGGTGTATGCATATTAACTACTCGCAGTCACGAGACCAATTGACCGTCATTCCTAGCTCTGACACCAAAGAATCCACAAAGTGTGCAGTGTGTACAGTGTGAGGATTCACAAGTCTGCGGTCATATAGAGTGACAAAGAGTAAATGCAGACTTGGGGATTTAGACAACCCCTTTAAGGCCTCTTTCACACTTCAGTCTTTTGGCGTCAGTCAAAATCCTTCAAAGTGTGAAAAAACGGATCCAGTGAAGATTGGCTAAAAACTGAAGCACCGCATCTGTTTTTTTGACGGATCCGTCGAAGTTGCAGATTTTGGAATTTAAAGGAGGAGAGAGAGAGACAATTTTGCTGTGCCAGAACGGCTTTTTGAGTTAAATTAAATGAATGAAAAATCTTGTGGGCATGCTCAGTTTAGAAAACGGAATCCATCACTTGATTCCGTCATGTGACGGACGGCGACGGATCTGCCGCCCATAGTCATCCATTATAGCAGACAACGGACTGCGACGGATCCGTCACCATCCGTCTTTTCAACGCAGACAAAAAACGTTACTATGTCCGTTGTATCCAGACGACGGATGCTGAAATTTCGAAGGAACCGTCAAATGACGGATGCAATGGATGGCCATCCATTGCAATCCGTCCTTAATGCAAGTCTATGAGAAAAAAAACGGATTCCGCTAAAAAAAGATCCGTTTTTTTCAAAAAAGGGCGGATTTCGACTGACGTCAAAAGACTGAAGTGTGACAAGTGCTTGAACCACCTAATAAAGTCCAATCTGAAGATTGCATTCTTTTAGTAATCAGCACTGGTGACTAAACATTTTTACTGGGTGGAAAACCCCTATAATAAGGATGTGCTGAGTATAAACTATAACTATTAGGCCAGGATAACACTACCGTATGTGATGCGAGAAACTCGCACGAGTCTCTCGCATCAACACCAGGCGCTGCCGCCGGCACACAGGAGTGGAGCAGCTGCTGCATAGAAATACATATAGTAACACTATTGTTTAATCTGGATGTGAACCTGCTTTGCATCTTGTTCTTGATTACCGCACTCCAACTGCTTGATCAATAATGTTTACATTATTATCACCATATCCTACATTGACCAGTTTTTTCGGCTTTACAGCTAAGGTGTATATTATGCTTTTCTGTATCAGCTTAGTGCATTGTGAGGTTTTACAGGCAGCTAAGAATAATGTAACCATATGAATAAAGACTGATATAGATCCGTATTCACTTACAGTGAGTATTGTAGCACAGCCAGATAGGACAGGGTTAAACCCAAACTCTGCAGGCTCTGATTATTAGCACCTGGCTGGTCTGCATATAATCGGGATAGGTACTCACATTAGTCAATCTGCTTGGGAAAAGCTGACCAGAGTGGGTGATAGTGGAGCTGAAGAGAGACTGCACAGGCTGTGTGCACCAAACTGCAAGTATCACTGGTTACTGTGGACAATAGCTGTTTTGTTTGACCGAACTGAGACTAGCTCAGCTGTGCCTGAGTAGCCAGGGTATATATTGTGTAGTCAGCCCCTGGATAAGGCTAGGGATTTATGCTTATGGTTTTGTTTTTTTGGTCCTGTACAACCTGTGGAAAAAATGTCACATTATTCCACAAGAAACCTGTTCCTGTGTGCAGAGCCACCATAAGAACATTACTGCCCTTACTAGTGTATGGGGCATGGTGAGCAGAAGCAAAGAGGGGGGGCGGTGTACTTCTTACTGGGCTCCAAGGGCAGGATTCGGCCAGGTCAGTAACGGAACGCATGTCCGAGGACACACAATAAGTTAAAATCTATGCACAGCTATAGCTTTCTGCACGGCAATAGTTTAAAGCTGCCAGTCAATCAGAGGCCGGCAGCTGATGTCAGCATGTTATGTCATTGCCATGCACTGGCGCATCAAATGAATGAGGAAGAGGATGCTGCTGGACCGCAGCCAGGTAAAAAGAATCTTTTATTCTACTGAAAGCTGCCATATGGGGGCTGGGATAGAGCATGTGGGGCCCAGGATGTGGGAGAGTATTACTGTAGGGGTTAATTAAGGGATATTATTAATGCTGTGATGTATTTTATTTTTGAGGATCCTGTTTTCAGTGTGGGATGTTATGTTACTGTGCAGTGCGACACTGTTGATTTTACTCTTTTCATCTGGCGTAGTGTAGAAGTTGGGGAATGTGCTATGGAAGTGATCAGCTATTGAGCACTGTGTGCTTATTTTCTGCAGAGACGAGTCCTGGCTGGAAGAAGTGATGTCAGTCTGCACTGGATGAAGAAGAAAAAGAGAAGTTGAAGGACTTCAAAAACAAATTTCACTGAGTCAGTGTATTGCATACAACATACAGAGCTCCTGTTTATAATGTCACTGCTGATCACCATTACCTGCACACCAACACTATATACAGAGCTCCTGTGTATAATGTCACTGGTGATCAGTGTATTACTTGTACACTGTATACTATATTCAGAGCCCCTGTGCATAATGTCACTAGTGATCCCTGTATTAACTGTACACTTACACTATACACTGCATACTATGTATAGAGTTCCTGTGTATAATGGTAATATTAGTATTGTGTGGTTTTTTTTTTTTTTTTAATTAATGATGAGTTTTGTAGTATTCGGTCACTGTGGTCTGGTCATGGTGTGGCGATATTTATCCCTTGTATGTAATATTATTCGGACATTACAGTGCCTTGTGAAAGTATTCAGCCCCCTGGAACTTTTCCCACATATCATGCTTAAAACATAAAGATACCAAATATACATTTTTGGTGAAGAATCAACAACAATTGGGACACAATGGTGAAATTGAATGAAATTTATTGGTTATTTTAAATTTTTGGGGAAATTCAAAAACTGAAAAGTGGGGCGTGCAATATCATTAGGCCCCTTTACTTTCAGTGCAGCAAACTCACTCCAGAAGTTCATTGTGGATCCCTGAATGATCCAATGTTCTCCTAAAATGATTAATGATAAATATAATCCACCTGTGTGTAAACAAGTCTCCGTATAAATGCACCTGCTCTGTGATAATCTCAGGGTTCTGTTTGAAGCACAGAGAGCATCATGAAGACCAAGAAACACAACAGGCAGGTCTGTGATACTATTGTGGAGGAGTTTAAAGCTGGATTTGGATACAAAATGATTTCCAAAACGTTAAACATCCCAAGGAGCACTGTGCAAGCGATCATATTGAAATGGAAGGAGTATCATACCACTGCAAATCTACCAAGACCCGGCTATCCCTCTAAACTTTCATCTCAAACAAGGAGAAGACTGATCAGAGATGCAGCCAAGAGTCCCATGATCACTCTGGATGAACTGCAGAGATCTACAGCGGAGGTGGGACAGTCTGTCCATAGGACAACAATCAGTCGTACACTGCACAAATCTAGCCTTTATGGAGTGGCAAGAAGAAAGCCATTTCTCAAAGATATCCATAAAAAGTGTCATTTAAAGTTGGCAACAAGCCACCTGGGAGACACACCAAACATGTGGAAGAAGGTGCTCTGGTCAGATGAAACCAAACTTGAACATTTTGGCATAAAGGCAACACAGCTCATCACCATGAACACACCATCCTAACCGTCAAACATGGTGGTGGCAGCATCATGGCTTGTGGTGGTAGCATCATGGTTTGGGCCTGCTTTTCTTCAGCAGGGACAGGGAAGATGGTTAAATTTGATGGGAAGATGGATGGAGCCAAATACAGGACCATTCTTGAAGAAAACCTGTTGGGAGTCTGAAAAGCCCTGAGCCTGTGACGGAGATTTGTCTTCCAACAAGACAATGATCCCAAACATGAAGCAAAATCTACAATGGAAAGGTTTACAAATAAACGTATCCAGGTGTTAGAATGTCAAAATCGAGACCTGAAAACAATCGAGAATCTATGGAAAGAGCTGAAAACTACTGTTCACAAACGATCTCCATCAAAGCTCACTGAGCGCAAGCTGTTTGCCAAGGAAGAATGGGCAAGAATTTCAGTCTCTCGATGTACCAAAACTGATACAGACATACCCCAAGCAACTTGCAGCTGTAATCGCAGCAAAAGGTGGCGCAACAATGTATTAAGTTAAAGGGGCCGAATAATATTGCACGCCCCACTTTTCAGTTTCTGAATCTTAACAAAAAATAAAAATAACCAATAACTTTCGTTCAACTTCACAATTGTGTCCCACTTGTTGTTGATTCTTCACCAAAAATTTACATTTGGTATCTTTATGTTTTGAAGCATGATATGTGGGAAAAGGTTGAAAAGTTCCAGGGGGCCGAATACTTTCGCAAGGCACTGTATGTGGTTCGGCTATTGTAATACAGTATTTGTTCCTTTTATGTGGTATTATTCGGTCACTACGTGGTTTAGTCATAGTGTGATGGTATTTGTCCTTTGAATGTGGTATTATTAGTAATTTTAAAAAATGTTTGACACATACAGAAAAATAAATAAAACGTACCTAAAAAGATTATTAGGTATTTTAAGAAATGTTTAATAGTTTAGAGTAGGGTCCGGCCAAAACAGTTTACCTTGCTGTTTGTGGTGGCGGCTTAAAAAAATCTTTTGGCCAAAACAAAAGCTGCTGGCTATGAATGTGATATGGTGTTAGATGGTAACTGTTATAAGGTATGTCTCCACGGGGCATGCTGGCAGCACTTTGGGCAAAGCGGAAACATGCTCTGCCCAAAGTGCCGCCCCCCTTTGTATGCGACTTGATACCGCATGTGTTCATTGAACATATGCAGAATCACCGCATCGTATCCATAGACAGGGTTATTTACAGTCATATGTTAAAGTTTGGGCACCCCTATTAATGTTAACCTTTTTTCTTTATAACAATTTTGGTTTTTGCAACAGCTATTTCAGTTTCATATATCTAATAACTGATGGACTCAGTTATATTTCTGGATTCAAATGAGGTTTATTGTACAGAAAATGTGCAATCTGCATTTTAACAAAATTTGACCGGTGCAAAAGTATGGGCACCTCAACATAAAAGTGACATTAATATTTCGTAGATCCTCCTTTTGCAAAAATAACAGCCTCTAGTCGCTTCCTGTAGCTATTAATGAGTTTCTGGATGAAGGTATTTGTGACCATTCCTGTTTACAAAACAATTCCAGTTAAGTTTGATGGTCGCCGAGCATGGACAGCCAGCTTCAAATCATCCCACAGATGTTCAATGATATTCAGGTCTGGGGACTGGGATGGCCATTCCAGAACATTGTAATTGTTCCTCTGCATGAATGCCTGAGTAGATTTGGAGCGCTGTTTTGGATCATTGTCTTGCTGAAATATCCATCCCCTGCGTAACTTCAACTTTGTCACTGATTCTTGCACATTATTGTCAAGAATCTGCTGATACTGAGTTGAATCCATGCGACCCTCAACTTTAACTAGATTCCCAGTGTCAGCATTGGCCACACAGCCCCAAAGCATGATGGAACCTCCACCAAACTTTACTGTGGGTAGCAAGTGTTTTCTTGGAATGCTGTGTTTTTTAGCCTCCATGCATAACGCCTTTTTGTATGACCAAACAACTCAATCTTTGTTTCATCAGTCCACAGGACCTTCTTCCAAAATGTAACTGGCTTGTCCAAATGTGCTTTTGCATACCTCAGGCGACTGTGTTTGTGGTGTGCTTGCAGAAACGGCTTCTTTTGCATCACTCTCCCATACAGCTTCTCCTTGTGCAAAGTGGCTGTATTGTTGACCGATGCACAGTGACACCATCTGCAGCAAGATGATGCTGCAGGTCTTTGGAGGTGGTCTGTGGATTGTCCTTGACTGTTCTCACCATTCTTCTTCTCTGCCTTTCTGATATTTTTCTTGGCCTGCCACTTCTGGGCTTAACAAGAACTGTACCTGTGTTCTTCCACTTCCTTACTATGTTCCTCACAGTGGAAACTGACAGGTTAAATCTCTGAGACAACTTTTTGTATCCTTCCCCTGAAAAGCTATGTTGAATAATCTTTGTTTTCAGATCATTTGACAGTTATTTTGAGGAGCCCATGATGCCACTCTTCATAGGAGAATCAAATAGGAGAACTACTTGCAAGTGGCCACCTTAAATACCTTTTCTCATGATTTGATACACCTGGCTATAAAGTTCAAAGCTCAATGAGGTTACAAAACCAATTTAGTGCTTCCGGAAGTCAGCAAAAAGTAGTTAGGAGTGTTCAAATCAAGAAAATGATAAGGGTGCCCATACTTTGCACAGGTCAAATTTTGTTTAAATGCAGATTGCACATTTTCTGTTAGAACAATAAACCTC
Organism: Dendrobates tinctorius; assembly: GCF_039654945.1. NCBI lineage: Eukaryota > Metazoa > Chordata > Amphibia > Anura > Dendrobatidae > Dendrobates > Dendrobates tinctorius. The sequence continues at coordinate 32,923,893 of NW_027361711.1, forward strand.
ATTTGAATCCAGAAATATAACTGAGTCCATCAGTTATTAGATATATGAAACTGAAATAGCTGTTGCAAAAACCAAAATTGTTATAAAGAAAAAAGGTTAACATTAATAGGGGTGCCCAAACTTTAACACATGACTGTATCTTGCGGAGACGGAGTGTCGCCACAAGATAAATAGACATGCTGCGGTCAGGAAAGACGCACTGCATGTCCAGATACACAGGGCCGCCGGATGCAGCCCTGCACGCATAGTGGAGACGGGATTTCATAAAATCCCCTCCAATATGCTGTAACATTTGGATGCTGCAGCTGTACGCAGCGTCCAATCCACAGCAAATAGTGAATGTTTCCGGACCATGGAAACACCCTAAAAGTGTGAATGGTGAGGACATGATGCAGAAGTGGAGTTTTTCCAAGACTAGACAGTGGGACTGTGTATAATGTCACTGGTGATCACTGTATTACCTGTATACTAACACTACTGTATATACAGAGCTCTTTGGTATAATGGCCCTTATGGTAATATTAGTATTGTGTTTTTTTAAATTAATGATCAGTATTGTAGTATCTGGTCACTATGTGGTCTGGTCATGGTGTGGTGGTATTTATCCCTTGTATGTAATATTATTTGGTCATTATATTGTGGTAATATGTGGTCCAGCCATGGTATGACAGAATTTGTTCCTTGTATGTGGTATTAGTCATTTTTAAAAATGTACCTAAAGAGCATTGAATATTTTAAGAAATGTTTAATAGAGTAGGGCCCGATCAAAAGAGTCTTCCTTGTGGTGGGGCTTAAAAAATCGATGGCTGTATGTGATCTGGTGTTGGATGGGTACTACTAATGTGTGATTGGTGAGGACGTGATGCAGAAGTGGAGTTTTTCCAAGACTGGGCAGGGGACTGTAGAATATGGGGCTCCAAAATTCCTGGTGACAGCCCTGCCTGTGTGAATGCTACCTAATGTCTGATAGTAAGAAATCCTTCATTGTGTGGGTTTATATAATAGTATTTATGCACTCATAGAAATATAGATCTATATCGCTTAAAGTATCCTCTAAAGAAAGCAGCACTATACAAAACTGACACTGCAAATGAGAGCAAGCTTCAGAGTATCGACCCAGTATCCTCCATATATACATGGCCCATCCTTTGTCACACTGGAGGGATGAGACCCATAGATGGGTGTCTGTCAATTTGGTAGACGGCACTAAATTATAATACATATAATGGGTGAGAGATACAGACAACCATCTGGATACTAACTAGCAGTCTGCCACGAATGGCACCCATTTCTTCTTATACCAGAAACAGACTGGATAGATTCAATGTATTTGCAGTTTCCATCTGCTATGTGGCCATTGCCCTTTGTTCACATAGGTCCCTGTTCAAACAAGGTGGCTCTTCTTCCTATACTATTATTTATTACTCCCATACCATCTTTTTTATATACTAGATATATCTGTAATTCTGCTTATTTTGCCTATATTTTACTATTGAGAAACCAGAGCAATCTTCAAATTATCTACAAGCTTATACAGCCTGTGCCGGAGTGTGAGCATTCCCCACTCCAATATGGCAGGTACATATAACTGAGTGCAGTAGACATGTACAGATTGAGGGCAGCTCCCTGATCTAATATGGCGCCACACAACTTGATGGAGAGAAGAGAGCTTGTGCAAATCAGTCAGTGCCGGGGTGTACACTGATAGCTTGGGGCCCCTGTGCAAAAAAAATGTTTGGGCCCCTCTATGTTTATGGCAACCAAGCTACAGATATTTGTCTCCTCTCAATATGAATATTACTGTCCCCTATTACATGATGCCATGTTATGTACAGCACCATCCCTTACATATCGTAATCTCGTTATTTAGAGCATCCTGTTTTATTATAGTATCCACTCTTGTTATATAAAAACTGAAGTGATTGCTGATGGAAGTTGGTAAAGCTACTTTTCTGATAGCAAAGTATGATTAACTGGTGAGATGCTGCACCATCAGCAGTCATGTTATATCTAACAAGAGAGGACACTGTAGTAAAGAGAGAGCGCTGTGAGTAACAAAAATAACAAGAAAGCAATATGTAAAGAACGGTGCTATATATAAGATGACATAATACTTTGTAATAATGGGACAATAATGTACATAAAAACAGAGGACGCAACATAATAGGGGACTGTCCCATACATAACTAAAGAGGATGGTACGTAATCAGGGATGCCCCTTCCTGGGATAATGTCCCCCATACTGGGACCATTCCTGGGATAGTGTGCCCCTTCCTGGGATAATGTGTTCTGTTCTCCAATGCATAAAAAAATACTACTCGTCTTCCCCCTATGCTGCCTGGTGTTCGCTTCTACAGCCGCTGCAGTTGACTTCAGCATCCTCGCCATGGTGCATGATGTCGATGCCATGTGTCACCAGTCACGGGCACGCCGACGTCAGCTACCAGTCTCTGATAGGCCACTGGCATGTATTGCAGCTCAGGGAGCCAGCGGGTCCCCTGCACCACAAAACATTTCAGCAGAATGTGGCTCCAAGGACTTGCATCCAGCTGATATAGTCGTTGGTGTTGGCGTGCCCCCTCCACCTCTAGGCCCCTGGTGTAGTGAGTAGCTGGGATCACTGACATCACATTTGAGCCTAGAGCACATTCTATGTATATTACTACCGTCAGCAGTTATATGAGCAATCATTAATTATAACACTTGTGTTATCACATTATCTCTATCAAGCAATTAAGGTTTTAATATTATATGCACAATACCTGTGAACTGGCACAGAATGAAAATCAATTATTGTTATATGCTTAATGACTCATGAGGAGATTGATATTATTGCACTGTATACATATGCAGGGCCAGCGTCAGCTCTTGGGTAAGTGTCAGGGCCCTGAGCAGGCTGGGGGGCCCACTCACCATTGGGGACACCAGCACGCTATGGGGACCGGTGCCAGCACCCACAAGTTGGCCCCCCCGCTTGCTTAGGGCCCAAGTACTAGCAATACTTACCTCTCCCTGTTCTTCCGCTGCAGTGTCTTCCACATCTTCTCACTCTGGGATGTTTCAGGTCAGATGGTGCGATGATGTGACTAGTGTGCTACCTCTTCTCTGAACAGTCACAGTGCAAAAAGCCGGATGACTGCAATGCTGAGGAGTCTGGAGCAGAGCAGCGGCCAGCGAGGAGAGGTGAGCATTTCATTTTTTTTACGCTTGGCGCAATATATTGGACTCATATATACTGGAGCATTGTATGGGGCCCATCATATACTGGAGCATTATATGGGGCCCACGATCCTGTATGGAGAGCTATGTGGAACCCATAATACTGGAGCCCAACACCGGAACTGCTGCAACCCACCAACCTACTGTCTCCTTCCCCACCATCCTGTAGCATGTAAGCCCGAAAGGGCAGGGTCCTCTCCCCTCTGTATCAGTCTGTCATTGTTAGTTTACTGTAAGTGATATCTGTAATTTGTATGTAACCCCTTCTCATGTACAGCACCATGGAATCAATGGTGCTATATAAATAAATAATAATACTGTATAGAGGACTAAACTGTCCGGTTTCTGAGCTAAATAGTTATTACTCATGTAATGTAAGAAGTAAGTGAAATCTTTTGCATTGTTCTATACCTATATTTCTCTGCCGTATCTGTGCATTATGTATCGTGGTATGTCTTAAAGGGACCCACTGAGACCATTTCCCCAGGGCCCATGAAAACCTGGAGCCGGCCCTGTACATATCAACTATTCTTTCCTGATGTATATTGATTGATCACTGATTATAGAGTGTAACCTATATGTACTGTGCTTATACTCTGTGAATGTTGATGGCTTGAGAAAGGTTCACAGTTTTGAAAAGTTGAAATGTCGCGCATATCTGGGTGAATAAAGACCACAGTTTATTTCACGATCTCATGCCTGGAGTGCTGCTATATTTTTATATTTTTTTTGCCATGTATCTACATCAATCTATATTCATATGGTTACATTTCTATATGAAAAACAGCTGCATACATGTGTCCATATATATCAGTGTATAATACAGACTTGATTATTCTGACACAAGCATCCTGGCTGAATGTGGCATGTAATACAGGTGTGTACTATATCTTGACCAAATGTGTAACTTTCCATGACCCTAACTGGATTCCCATGGAGTCCTGTAAATCTTTTTATTCGGCTTTACAGTACACTGCATTATATACTGATTCTGGGTTACACAATGATTTTGGCCATGGCACAGGTTGGGCAGCATAAAATCATTGTAAGCTGCTGCTACATGACATAGCAGCAGAAATAAAGTGATTAGGGTCACAATACATGCCCTGGGTACCACGACAAGCAGATTGAAAAAAAAAATCAGAACTTGTCCCACCACTGCAGGGGTCGCAATGTGACCCTCCTCACCTGTATCAGAGGCATGAAGAGAAGTTTGGCAGCTTGATCTATGTTGTAACTAAACATCATTTTGCTTCAGCATATGTTTATGGGATAACGTTCCTGCCATGCACGTCAATGTCAGTTGCTATCTCCACGCTGCAACACACTTGGATGCACATACACCTGACGTGGGGGTCCCCCTTCAGTATGGGTTGCACCCTCTGTAATTGCAATCATTACACCCATGAGTAACAGAGGACATGTGACAGTGCTATCACCATTGTGGTGTGAGGTGTAGTGATCGGTGCTGAACTGCCACAGATGGAAGCACAGGATCACTACTCAGTCAGTTTCAGTGCTGGAATGAATGATAGTATCTGCCCCAGCACTAATCTTAAAAGCCAATGATTGTGTAGTGCGTGGGAAGAGGGCAGCGCTGGATGAGAGTTTAGGGAAAAAAAGCAGAGCAATTTGCCTAGTGTGGGGAGAAGCATGTAATCAAACTCCGTGCAGGCAATAAAGTGAAATTCAGGGTGTCATAAATTCAATAGAGGTGAAACTAGCTTTATTAATAAATTAGAATGTTATTTTTTCAGGCTGGCAGTATATCTCGGGCTGCGGCTGGCAGTATATCTCGGGCTGCGGCTGGCAGTATATCTCGGGCTGCGGCTGGCAGTATATCTCGGGCTGCGGCTGGCAGTATATCTCGGGCTGCGGCTGGCAGTATATCTCGGGCTGCGGCTGGCAGTATATCTCGGGCTGCGGCTGGCAGTATATCTCGGGCTGCGGCTGGCAGTATATCTCGGGCTGCGGCTGGCAGTATATCTCGGGCTGCGGCTGGCAGTATATCTCGGGCTGCGGCTGGCAGTATATCTCGGGCTGCGGCTGGCAGTATATCTCGGGCTGCGGCTGGCAGTATATCTCGGGCTGCGGCTGGCAGTATATCTCGGGCTGCGGCTGGCAGTATATCTCGGGCTGCGGCTGGCAGTATATCTCGGGCTGCGGCTGGCAGTATATCTCGGGCTGCGGCTGGCAGTATATCTCGGGCTGCGGCTGGCAGTATATCTCGGGCTGCGGCTGGCAGTATATCTCGGGCTGCGGCTGGCAGTATATCTCGGGCTGCGGCTGGCAGTATATCTCGGGCTGCGGCTGGCAGTATATCTCGGGCTGCGGCTGGCAGTATATCTCGGGCTGCGGCTGGCAGTATATCTCGGGCTGCGGCTGGCAGTATATCTCGGGCTGCGGCTGGCAGTATATCTCGGGCTGCGGCTGGCAGTATATCTCGGGCTGCGGCTGGCAGTATATCTCGGGCTGCGGCTGGCAGTATATCTCGGGCTGCGGCTGGCAGTATATCTCGGGCTGCGGCTGGCAGTATATCTCGGGCTGCGGCTGGCAGTATATCTCGGGCTGCGGCTGGCAGTATATCTCGGGCTGCGGCTGGCAGTATATCTCGGGCTGCGGCTGGCAGTATATCTCGGGCTGCGGCTGGCAGTATATCTCGGGCTGCGGCTGGCAGTATATCTCGGGCTGCGGCTGGCAGTATATCTCGGGCTGCGGCTGGCAGTATATCTCGGGCTGCGGCTGGCAGTATATCTCGGGCTGCGGCTGGCAGTATATCTCGGGCTGCGGCTGGCAGTATATCTCGGGCTGCGGCTGGCAGTATATCTCGGGCTGCGGCTGGCAGTATATCTCGGGCTGCGGCTGGCAGTATATCTCGGGCTGCGGCTGGCAGTATATCTCGGGCTGCGGCTGGCAGTATATCTCGGGCTGCGGCTGGCAGTATATCTCGGGCTGCGGCTGGCAGTATATCTCGGGCTGCGGCTGGCAGTATATCTCGGGCTGCGGCTGGCAGTATATCTCGGGCTGCGGCTGGCAGTATATCTCGGGCTGCGGCTGGCAGTATATCTCGGGCTGCGGCTGGCAGTATATCTCGGGCTGCGGCTGGCAGTATATCTCGGGCTGCGGCTGGCAGTATATCTCGGGCTGCGGCTGGCAGTATATCTCGGGCTGCGGCTGGCAGTATATCTCGGGCTGCGGCTGGCAGTATATCTCGGGCTGCGGCTGGCAGTATATCTCGGGCTGCGGCTGGCAGTATATCTCGGGCTGCGGCTGGCAGTATATCTCGGGCTGCGGCTGGCAGTATATCTCGGGCTGCGGCTGGCAGTATATCTCGGGCTGCGGCTGGCAGTATATCTCGGGCTGCGGCTGGCAGTATATCTCGGGCTGCGGCTGGCAGTATATCTCGGGCTGCGGCTGGCAGTATATCTCGGGCTGCGGCTGGCAGTATATCTCGGGCTGCGGCTGGCAGTATATCTCGGGCTGCGGCTGGCAGTATATCTCGGGCTGCGGCTGGCAGTATATCTCGGGCTGCGGCTGGCAGTATATCTCGGGCTGCGGCTGGCAGTATATCTCGGGCTGCGGCTGGCAGTATATCTCGGGCTGCGGCTGGCAGTATATCTCGGGCTGCGGCTGGCAGTATATCTCGGGCTGCGGCTGGCAGTATATCTCGGGCTGCGGCTGGCAGTATATCTCGGGCTGCGGCTGGCAGTATATCTCGGGCTGCGGCTGGCAGTATATCTCGGGCTGCGGCTGGCAGTATATCTCGGGCTGCGGCTGGCAGTATATCTCGGGCTGCGGCTGGCAGTATATCTCGGGCTGCGGCTGGCAGTATATCTCGGGCTGCGGCTGGCAGTATATCTCGGGCTGCGGCTGGCAGTATATCTCGGGCTGCGGCTGGCAGTATATCTCGGGCTGCGGCTGGCAGTATATCTCGGGCTGCGGCTGGCAGTATATCTCGGGCTGCGGCTGGCAGTATATCTCGGGCTGCGGCTGGCAGTATATCTCGGGCTGCGGCTGGCAGTATATCTCGGGCTGCGGCTGGCAGTATATCTCGGGCTGCGGCTGGCAGTATATCTCGGGCTGCGGCTGGCAGTATATCTCGGGCTGCGGCTGGCAGTATATCTCGGGCTGCGGCTGGCAGTATATCTCGGGCTGCGGCTGGCAGTATATCTCGGGCTGCGGCTGGCAGTATATCTCGGGCTGCGGCTGGCAGTATATCTCGGGCTGCGGCTGGCAGTATATCTCGGGCTGCGGCTGGCAGTATATCTCGGGCTGCGGCTGGCAGTATATCTCGGGCTGCGGCTGGCAGTATATCTCGGGCTGCGGCTGGCAGTATATCTCGGGCTGCGGCTGGCAGTATATCTCGGGCTGCGGCTGGCAGTATATCTCGGGCTGCGGCTGGCAGTATATCTCGGGCTGCGGCTGGCAGTATATCTCGGGCTGCGGCTGGCAGTATATCTCGGGCTGCGGCTGGCAGTATATCTCGGGCTGCGGCTGGCAGTATATCTCGGGCTGCGGCTGGCAGTATATCTCGGGCTGCGGCTGGCAGTATATCTCGGGCTGCGGCTGGCAGTATATCTCGGGCTGCGGCTGGCAGTATATCTCGGGCTGCGGCTGGCAGTATATCTCGGGCTGCGGCTGGCAGTATATCTCGGGCTGCGGCTGGCAGTATATCTCGGGCTGCGGCTGGCAGTATATCTCGGGCTGCGGCTGGCAGTATATCTCGGGCTGCGGCTGGCAGTATATCTCGGGCTGCGGCTGGCAGTATATCTCGGGCTGCGGCTGGCAGTATATCTCGGGCTGCGGCTGGCAGTATATCTCGGGCTGCGGCTGGCAGTATATCTCGGGCTGCGGCTGGCAGTATATCTCGGGCTGCGGCTGGCAGTATATCTCGGGCTGCGGCTGGCAGTATATCTCGGGCTGCGGCTGGCAGTATATCTCGGGCTGCGGCTGGCAGTATATCTCGGGCTGCGGCTGGCAGTATATCTCGGGCTGCGGCTGGCAGTATATCTCGGGCTGCGGCTGGCAGTATATCTCGGGCTGCGGCTGGCAGTATATCTCGGGCTGCGGCTGGCAGTATATCTCGGGCTGCGGCTGGCAGTATATCTCGGGCTGCGGCTGGCAGTATATCTCGGGCTGCGGCTGGCAGTATATCTCGGGCTGCGGCTGGCAGTATATCTCGGGCTGCGGCTGGCAGTATATCTCGGGCTGCGGCTGGCAGTATATCTCGGGCTGCGGCTGGCAGTATATCTCGGGCTGCGGCTGGCAGTATATCTCGGGCTGCGGCTGGCAGTATATCTCGGGCTGCGGCTGGCAGTATATCTCGGGCTGCGGCTGGCAGTATATCTCGGGCTGCGGCTGGCAGTATATCTCGGGCTGCGGCTGGCAGTATATCTCGGGCTGCGGCTGGCAGTATATCTCGGGCTGCGGCTGGCAGTATATCTCGGGCTGCGGCTGGCAGTATATCTCGGGCTGCGGCTGGCAGTATATCTCGGGCTGCGGCTGGCAGTATATCTCGGGCTGCGGCTGGCAGTATATCTCGGGCTGCGGCTGGCAGTATATCTCGGGCTGCGGCTGGCAGTATATCTCGGGCTGCGGCTGGCAGTATATCTCGGGCTGCGGCTGGCAGTATATCTCGGGCTGCGGCTGGCAGTATATCTCGGGCTGCGGCTGGCAGTATATCTCGGGCTGCGGCTGGCAGTATATCTCGGGCTGCGGCTGGCAGTATATCTCGGGCTGCGGCTGGCAGTATATCTCGGGCTGCGGCTGGCAGTATATCTCGGGCTGCGGCTGGCAGTATATCTCGGGCTGCGGCTGGCAGTATATCTCGGGCTGCGGCTGGCAGTATATCTCGGGCTGCGGCTGGCAGTATATCTCGGGCTGCGGCTGGCAGTATATCTCGGGCTGCGGCTGGCAGTATATCTCGGGCTGCGGCTGGCAGTATATCTCGGGCTGCGGCTGGCAGTATATCTCGGGCTGCGGCTGGCAGTATATCTCGGGCTGCGGCTGGCAGTATATCTCGGGCTGCGGCTGGCAGTATATCTCGGGCTGCGGCTGGCAGTATATCTCGGGCTGCGGCTGGCAGTATATCTCGGGCTGCGGCTGGCAGTATATCTCGGGCTGCGGCTGGCAGTATATCTCGGGCTGCGGCTGGCAGTATATCTCGGGCTGCGGCTGGCAGTATATCTCGGGCTGCGGCTGGCAGTATATCTCGGGCTGCGGCTGGCAGTATATCTCGGGCTGCGGCTGGCAGTATATCTCGGGCTGCGGCTGGCAGTATATCTCGGGCTGCGGCTGGCAGTATATCTCGGGCTGCGGCTGGCAGTATATCTCGGGCTGCGGCTGGCAGTATATCTCGGGCTGCGGCTGGCAGTATATCTCGGGCTGCGGCTGGCAGTATATCTCGGGCTGCGGCTGGCAGTATATCTCGGGCTGCGGCTGGCAGTATATCTCGGGCTGCGGCTGGCAGTATATCTCGGGCTGCGGCTGGCAGTATATCTCGGGCTGCGGCTGGCAGTATATCTCGGGCTGCGGCTGGCAGTATATCTCGGGCTGCGGCTGGCAGTATATCTCGGGCTGCGGCTGGCAGTATATCTCGGGCTGCGGCTGGCAGTATATCTCGGGCTGCGGCTGGCAGTATATCTCGGGCTGCGGCTGGCAGTATATCTCGGGCTGCGGCTGGCAGTATATCTCGGGCTGCGGCTGGCAGTATATCTCGGGCTGCGGCTGGCAGTATATCTCGGGCTGCGGCTGGCAGTATATCTCGGGCTGCGGCTGGCAGTATATCTCGGGCTGCGGCTGGCAGTATATCTCGGGCTGCGGCTGGCAGTATATCTCGGGCTGCGGCTGGCAGTATATCTCGGGCTGCGGCTGGCAGTATATCTCGGGCTGCGGCTGGCAGTATATCTCGGGCTGCGGCTGGCAGTATATCTCGGGCTGCGGCTGGCAGTATATCTCGGGCTGCGGCTGGCAGTATATCTCGGGCTGCGGCTGGCAGTATATCTCGGGCTGCGGCTGGCAGTATATCTCGGGCTGCGGCTGGCAGTATATCTCGGGCTGCGGCTGGCAGTATATCTCGGGCTGCGGCTGGCAGTATATCTCGGGCTGCGGCTGGCAGTATATCTCGGGCTGCGGCTGGCAGTATATCTCGGGCTGCGGCTGGCAGTATATCTCGGGCTGCGGCTGGCAGTATATCTCGGGCTGCGGCTGGCAGTATATCTCGGGCTGCGGCTGGCAGTATATCTCGGGCTGCGGCTGGCAGTATATCTCGGGCTGCGGCTGGCAGTATATCTCGGGCTGCGGCTGGCAGTATATCTCGGGCTGCGGCTGGCAGTATATCTCGGGCTGCGGCTGGCAGTATATCTCGGGCTGCGGCTGGCAGTATATCTCGGGCTGCGGCTGGCAGTATATCTCGGGCTGCGGCTGGCAGTATATCTCGGGCTGCGGCTGGCAGTATATCTCGGGCTGCGGCTGGCAGTATATCTCGGGCTGCGGCTGGCAGTATATCTCGGGCTGCGGCTGGCAGTATATCTCGGGCTGCGGCTGGCAGTATATCTCGGGCTGCGGCTGGCAGTATATCTCGGGCTGCGGCTGGCAGTATATCTCGGGCTGCGGCTGGCAGTATATCTCGGGCTGCGGCTGGCAGTATATCTCGGGCTGCGGCTGGCAGTATATCTCGGGCTGCGGCTGGCAGTATATCTCGGGCTGCGGCTGGCAGTATATCTCGGGCTGCGGCTGGCAGTATATCTCGGGCTGCGGCTGGCAGTATATCTCGGGCTGCGGCTGGCAGTATATCTCGGGCTGCGGCTGGCAGTATATCTCGGGCTGCGGCTGGCAGTATATCTCGGGCTGCGGCTGGCAGTATATCTCGGGCTGCGGCTGGCAGTATATCTCGGGCTGCGGCTGGCAGTATATCTCGGGCTGCGGCTGGCAGTATATCTCGGGCTGCGGCTGGCAGTATATCTCGGGCTGCGGCTGGCAGTATATCTCGGGCTGCGGCTGGCAGTATATCTCGGGCTGCGGCTGGCAGTATATCTCGGGCTGCGGCTGGCAGTATATCTCGGGCTGCGGCTGGCAGTATATCTCGGGCTGCGGCTGGCAGTATATCTCGGGCTGCGGCTGGCAGTATATCTCGGGCTGCGGCTGGCAGTATATCTCGGGCTGCGGCTGGCAGTATATCTCGGGCTGCGGCTGGCAGTATATCTCGGGCTGCGGCTGGCAGTATATCTCGGGCTGCGGCTGGCAGTATATCTCGGGCTGCGGCTGGCAGTATATCTCGGGCTGCGGCTGGCAGTATATCTCGGGCTGCGGCTGGCAGTATATCTCGGGCTGCGGCTGGCAGTATATCTCGGGCTGCGGCTGGCAGTATATCTCGGGCTGCGGCTGGCAGTATATCTCGGGCTGCGGCTGGCAGTATATCTCGGGCTGCGGCTGGCAGTATATCTCGGGCTGCGGCTGGCAGTATATCTCGGGCTGCGGCTGGCAGTATATCTCGGGCTGCGGCTGGCAGTATATCTCGGGCTGCGGCTGGCAGTATATCTCGGGCTGCGGCTGGCAGTATATCTCGGGCTGCGGCTGGCAGTATATCTCGGGCTGCGGCTGGCAGTATATCTCGGGCTGCGGCTGGCAGTATATCTCGGGCTGCGGCTGGCAGTATATCTCGGGCTGCGGCTGGCAGTATATCTCGGGCTGCGGCTGGCAGTATATCTCGGGCTGCGGCTGGCAGTATATCTCGGGCTGCGGCTGGCAGTATATCTCGGGCTGCGGCTGGCAGTATATCTCGGGCTGCGGCTGGCAGTATATCTCGGGCTGCGGCTGGCAGTATATCTCGGGCTGCGGCTGGCAGTATATCTCGGGCTGCGGCTGGCAGTATATCTCGGGCTGCGGCTGGCAGTATATCTCGGGCTGCGGCTGGCAGTATATCTCGGGCTGCGGCTGGCAGTATATCTCGGGCTGCGGCTGGCAGTATATCTCGGGCTGCGGCTGGCAGTATATCTCGGGCTGCGGCTGGCAGTATATCTCGGGCTGCGGCTGGCAGTATATCTCGGGCTGCGGCTGGCAGTATATCTCGGGCTGCGGCTGGCAGTATATCTCGGGCTGCGGCTGGCAGGATATCTCGGGCTGCGGCTGGCAGGATATCTCGGGCTGCGGCTGGCAGGATATCTCGGGCTGCGGCTGGCAGGATATCTCGGGCTGCGGCTGGCAGGATATCTCGGGCTGCGGCTGGCAGTATATCTCGGGCTGCGGCTGGCAGGATATCTCGGGCTGCGGCTGGCAGGATATCTCGGGCTGCGGCTGGCAGGATATCTCGGGCTGCGGCTGGCAGGATATCTCGGGCTGCGGCTGGCAGGATATCTCGGGCTGCGGCTGGCAGGATATCTCGGGCTGCGGCTGGCAGGATATCTCGGGCTGCGGCTGGCAGGATATCTCGGGCTGCGGCTGGCAGGATATCTCGGGCTGCGGCTGGCAGGATATCTCGGGCTGCGGCTGGCAGGATATCTCGGGCTGCGGCTGGCAGGATATCTCGGTTTTCCTTTATAGAGTTGGGATATAACAAACAATTTTAAAGCGCATTCAAGCTACAAGATATTGATATGCTATCCTCAGGACCTACAGTATATCACAAATATCATAAATATTTTATCTTCAGTGTTGTAAATTTACGGAATCCTGTGAAGTCCATCCTATAGTACAAGGAAATACATCCATGCATAGATTAGGTAAGGGTTAACTAGAAGGTATGGTAACACTAGTAATTGATGGGAGCTGTTAAAATAGATGTTCCCACTTATTTATCCCCAATCCACAGTATAGGGAATAAGCTGCTGTTTGCTGGGGCTGCGTTCCCCGGACCCTCCAGCCCTGAGATGCCCCTGTAGGATGGAGCCGAGGTGGCGCATGCGCCCCACACACTGTACAATGATGAGAAAGACTCTTACCTGCGATTTACACCTTCAGCTGAAAAAGAAACAACAGTTTACAATTAGATTTATTGAAGTATTTAATAACAGTTGCAGCGGACGACTTATTTTTGGGTCGTATTCACACGTCTTTGTTTTTCTCATCTGCACAAACCCAAACTAATTTTCATCAGTGCGCTGCTTCCAATTTTCATCTAGTTTTAGTCCATGTGTCCATTTTTTTACCATCAGTATCTCATCCTTTTCTATTGTATGCAAAAAGAAAACCAAAACCTGATGGAAGTTTCCCAAGTTTCTCCTAGTAGTCAGTCAGTGGGTGAGTGTGATCCACAATTCGCCCCACAGCTGACATGTTACCAGCTCCATAGAATATAAGGGCCAGTGAAAAATACTGGCAGCACCCCTGGTACATAGACACACATGTGACTGAGCCCTTCCTTTACAACGTGATTGTACAGAGACTTCCTTACACAATATCTGATCTAGCATCCAGGTTTTGGCTATACAGTCCCTACTGGAGTGCAGGGGCGTCACATCAATAGTGGGGGGCCACACGACCCGTGAGTCCTGGGGAGTGTTGGCTTTGTTTCCCCATCATCATAATTTTACCATCAGCTTCTTGTTCCACCATTCAGCCTGACACTCGGCTCAGCAGGCGCGATAGGCAGGCAGCAATAGATCGCGCCTGCTGTAGAAAACCTCAGCCCCACACTGCACAGACCGGAGCAGGGCGCTGGGGGACACGGCCAGGCATAAATGCTATAAATGCATGTGAGAAGAATGTGATACTTACATGGGATGTCAATCACTGCAGGCTGTAAAAGTAAAACAGAGAAGTGTAAAAAGTCTATGAAATCTTTCATCTTACATTGTCCTGTACATCACATACTCATAGGCTTCCATTACACTAGACAATGAATGTGACATTATCACACAAGATAGACTGCGCTAGTATTAATAAATCTATGAGCAGAGCGCCAGTCCGTGCCCCATGCAGCATTCATACAGTCCATAAACAGCACGCCTGCTATGTGACCCGGCATCGGCTGACAACTATAAGATATGTGGAATATATTTATACATTAGTTGTGTATTAGGAATCTCTGGAGCTGCGTCCATTCTGTACATATTTATTGGGTTTAAAAATGGGGGTAAACTGGCATCGCTGCGTTACTACATCTGCCGTAATGTAACAAAGAGTTGTGTGTGTTTCATGGCACTGCAGCCTTGCAGCGCTGGGGTTCAAATCCCACCAAGGACAATATCTGCAAGGAGTTTGTATGTTCTCCCCATACTGATAGGGAAAGTAGACTGTGTGCTCCATTGGGGACAGCGATGATAATTTATGCAAAGCACTGCACAATATGCTAGCGCTATATATAAGTAAACGTTATTATGCTACAAAGATTTAACTCTTTAAAAGAGTTGTCCACTACTTGGACAATTCCTTCTTGAACTAAATGTTTGGTCCCAATAAAATAATAAAGCTTAGACTCCCCTCCCATGCTGGTGCTGTTCCAGCAGTGTCAGCACTTGCGGTCCCCAGAGCTCTGGTGCCGTGTTGTGACACGTGGTGCTCTGCGCCCAATCAGCGCTGGCATCATTGTCCCCACCTTCGTACAGATTGAACATGAAGAGGAAGTCCGGGCTGCAGCTGATCTCAGTCTTCCTTCCAGCCCTGAGAACCCCTCTATACTTGATACCCAGCCTTGCTGAAGCTGACAGCTGAGCATTGGGGCCCCAAGCTGTCAGTTTTGCCTGGCAGGTTATCAAAAATACAGGGGAAGCCACACATTGTTTTTTTAATTATTTATTTAGAGAGCATGAGTCATCACCTGCTCTCAATGTTATTAGCAGCAGCTGGCGTCGGTTGATGGGAGCAGATGTCTCATCAGCCGACACCAGTGACTGGAGGTAAACTTTGTACCGCCGATCTCAGCGGTGGGTTCACGCTGTCATTTGTAGTGGTAGTGCATGGCAGACACTGGATATTCAGGCTCCCCATTCAAGTGAATGGGGTCCGGGTTTTTTAACAGTTCGGCCGAACCTGCTGGACCCAAACAACCAGGGGTCCACTCATCTCTACCCATGAAAGAAAAAAGTTTTTAAAAATGTAAAAAGATAAAAATTCAAATCAACCCCCTTTCCTCCAGTTAATATTAAAGAAAGGGAATAATAAAAGGAAAACACATATTTGGTATCAATCTGTTCAGAAAAGTCTGACCTATGAAAATATTAAATTAACTGACCTAATCTGTAGAAACTGTAAAGCATAAAAAAGAATCAAAATGCCAACGTTGCAGGTTTTTGGTTGCTACAACTCCACAAAAAAATACATAACAGCAATCACATAATCATAACTACCTCAAAATATTATTAATACATCAGGATACCATGCAAAAAAAGAAAGTGTATAAAGAACGGACATCAGACAACAGAAATTCCTTATTACATACACGTATAGAGACAGCATTACTATCACTATTCTGAATTCCACGGCTTTTCTTATTTGGAACTTACATAGATCGGTCTCTCGTTTGTGCTCCACATTCTTCTCCTACAACCAATCGCACAATCCTGAATAGGACAAATAGAGAGGTTTCCATATAAATAGCCTAATCTCAAATGCTAACTTTATCAACAGTAAATATTACTGTAACTAATTAACAAATATAAGGTTTTCTTTCTAAAAATGTATGGGACATGAGAATTGGGAAATAGGGGAAGCTTATCACAAGAAATCAGAAATTTGTATAGCTAGGAAATGGGGAATAATGAGGGCAGGGCAGGAGCATAAGACGCGCATACTCACTCTCATCCACAACTGCAACTCTCAAAGGAGTTCCAGTAGAGCGGCTGACAATAGCGCCGATCCTGTGATGTCACAACATTCTAGAATGTCTGCAGGAGACAATCAGATCCAGTATAATCCTGTATAATAAAGTATTGGAGGATTTATAGATATATGTAAATAATGTGATACAGCAAATTATAGAAAACAGCACCCCTGCGCCCCCCCACTCTGCACACACATGAACACATGTATAAAGAAGAGTATAGTCCAATTTTTTTCTTATATTGTTATTATACATATGCACATAAGTGTAGGGATACGGAATTTTATAACATGTTACACTAAATTCATAGGCATTAATGTGGAGTTTGTCTTTTTCTCCAAGATTTTGGAGGTGTCTGTGGGGATTTTTGCCCCTTCAATCAGGATCGCATTTGTGACAGTAGACATTGATGCTGGATGGGTGGTCCTGGCTAGCAATCTCCATTCTTGTTCATCCCAAATGTGTTGGATGGGGTTGAAGTCAGGGCTCTGTCCGGCCTTAGCGGCTGCAGGTCCCTCACTGCTCCTTTGCATGGTGCTGCTCCTCTATCCTGGAAATATTCACTGCACACTCAATTCAGTTCAAGCAAAATAGATGATTTGTATTTATTTCCATAGGTATCAGTCATGTATTCATGTATTGATTCAATGAATCTTTCTCAAATATGTCACAGGGTATTCCAGAGCCACGGTTATACAGGTGCTCCTGTCAGGACACTGTGCAGCGTCATATGTTATAGCACACCACATACTATTTGCACACACACAAGCCACATACAATATACACACACCATATACTATATACACACACCACATACTATATACACACATACAAGCCACATATAACATACGCACAACATACTATATACACACAACATACCATATATACACACACAAGCCACACATTATATACTCACACCATACTATATACACACACCACATACTATATACACACACATCATATACTATACACACACATCATATACTATATACACACCACATACTATATACACACATACAAGCCACATATAACATACACACAACGTACTATATACACACAACATACCATATATACACACAAGCCACATACAATATACACACACCATATACTATATACACACACCACATACTATATACACACATACAAGCCACATATAACATACGCACAACATACTATATACACACAACATACCATATATACACACACAAGCCACACATTATATACTCACACCATACTATATACACACACCACATACTATATACACACAAGCCACATACTATACACACACATCATATACTATATACACACCACATACTATATACACACATATAAGCCACATATAACATACACACAACATACTATATACACACAACATACCATATATACACACACAAGCCACACATTATATACTCACACCATACTATATACACACACCACATACTATATACACACAAGCCACATACTATACACACACATCATATACTATATACACACCACATACTATATACACACATATAAGCCACATATAACATACACACAACATACTATATACACACAACATACCATATATACACACACAAGCCACACATTATATATTCACACCATACTATATACAAACAAGCCACATACTATACACACGCCATATACTATATACACACCACATATTATACACACACCACATACTATATACACACATACAAGCCACATATAACATACGCACAACATACTATATACACACAACATACCATATATACACACACAAGCCACACATTATATACACACACCACATACTATATACACACAAGCCACATACTATACACACACATCATATACTATATACACACCACATACTATATACACACATACAAGCCACATATAACATACACACAACATACTATATACACACAACATACCATATATACACACACAAGCCACACATTATATATTCACACCATACTATATACACACACCACATACTATATACAAACAAGCCACATACTATACACACGCCATATACTATATACACACCACATATTATACACACACCACATACTATATACACACATACAAGCCACATATAACATACACACAACATACTATATACACACAACATACCATATATACACACACGCCACACATTATATACTCTCACCATACTATTTACACACAAGCCACATAGTATACACACACCACATACTATATACACACATACAAGCCACATATAACATACACACAACATACTATATACACACAACATACCATATATACACACACAATCCACACATTATATACTCTCACCATACTATATACACACCACATACTATATACACACAAGCCACATACTATACACACACCACATACTATATACACATACAAGCCACATATAACATACACACAACATACTATATACACATAACATACTATATACACACAACATACCATATATATACACACACAAGCCACACATTATATACTCACACCATACTATATACACACAAGCCACATACTATACACACACATCATATACTATACACACACCACATACCATATACACACAAGCCATATACTATATACACACCACATATTATACACACACCACATACAATATACACAAGCCACATTTTATATACACACCACATACTGTATACACACCACATATTACTGTATATACACAAGCCACATACTATATACATGCCACATACCCACCTCATACAACACATACACAAGCCACATACTATGTATACACACCACATACTATATATACTCCACATACAATATATACACAAGCCACATCTAATATATAAAGCTCAAGTGTGTGTATGTATGTATGCATGTGTGTATGTCCAGGATTGGCATCCGCACCGTCGCAGCTACAGCCACAAAATTTGGCACAGTCACACGTCTGGACCCCGAGAGTGTCCTAGGCTATGTTGTGAGGTGAAATTTCTGCCCCACGCGTTCCAATTCACCAAACAATTTTGCCCCTATCTACATAATGGGGAAAAAGTGTGTGTGTGTGTGTATTAAGCCCCGCCCCTCATTATGATGTCATAATGGTTGAGTATGAGATGGAGGATGTGTGATGGGTATATGGGCACTGAACTATGGGATGGAGGATATGTATGACGGGTATATGGGCAAGGGACTATGGGATGGAGGATGTGTGATTGGTATATGGGCACTGGACTATGGGATGGAGGATATGTATGACGGGTATATGGGCACGGGACTATGGGTTGGAGGATATGTATGATGGGTATATGGGCATGGGACTATGATATGAAGGATGTGTGATGGGTTTATGGGCACTCTACTATGGGATGGTGAATATGTATGATGGGCATATGGGCATGGGACTATGGGATGGAGGTTGTGTGATGGGTATATGGGCATGGGACTATGGGATGGAGGTTGTGTGATGGGTATATGGGCATGGGACTATGGGATGGAGGATGTGTGATGGGTATATGGGCACTCGACTGTGGGATGGAGGATATGTATGATGGGTATATGGGCACAGGCCTATGGGATCGTGGATATGTATGATGGGTGTATGGGCACAAGACTATGGGATGGAGGATAATTATAATTTGCTATAACTAACCACAGTTAGTTACTATGCCCGGGCAGCGCCGGGCTCTTCAGCTAGTATTATATAAAAGAAAAAAGGGGTTCGGTACCATTTTAGCCAGTTGAAAAATAATGCATAGCATATTATATACACACACACACACCATACTATATACACACCACATACACACCTCATACTATAAACCAGGAGCATTGCTAGAGTCCTATAAGATCAGGGGCCCAAGCCCCAAAGTGCATATTTCCCCATATAACTCCCCTAAGCCATTTAAAATATCATCTATACATACATAATTACAGTATACCAATGTTGCTAACCAAAAATACACAATGCAAAGACCAATATTATCAACATGCTACTTTAAAATATGGCTACACAATGTCCACTACCATCACCACTACACAGCGAATACATATTATAATAAACAATATTATTATAAGAAAGCTGACTACACAGACACAAATGGAACCAAGATTAAGCTGGCTGGCTTAGTGATAGAAAACAAAGAGTGGTTATTAATGGGGCATACTCAGATTGGGCCAGGGTTACTAGTGGGGTACCACAGGGTTCTGTATTGGGCCCCCTACTATTTAATATATTTATTAATGATCTAGTGGATGGCTTACACAGTAAAATATCAGTATTTGCAGATGATACAAAACTATGTAAGGTAGTTAACACAAAGGAGGACAGTTTGCAACTACAGACAGATTTGAGTAAATTGGAGAATTGAGCTGAAAAATGGCAAATGAGGTTTAACACAGATAAGTGTAAGGTTATGCACATGGGAAGGAGAAACAGATGCTATAATTACTTACTAAATGGAAAACTGCTGGGGAAATAAGACATGGAAAAAGACTTAGGCATCTTAGTCAATAAGAAGCTAAATTGGAGTGCCCAGTGTCAGGCAGCTGCCAGCAAAGCAAATAGGGTCATGGGATGCATTAGAAGAGGTCTGGGGACACGAGATGAAAACATAATTCTCCCTCTGTACAAATCTCTCGTCAGACCACACTTGGAGTATTGTGTGCTATTTTGGACGTCGGTGCTCAAGAAAGACATTACTGAACTAGAAAGTGTTCAAAGGCGGGCTACTAAAATGATAAATGGAGTTGGTTCACTACAATACCCAGAAAGGTTATCAAAATTAGGTCTATTTACTCTAGAAAAGAGAAGACTTAGGGAAGACCTAATATATATGTACAAGTATATCAGAGGGCAATACAGAGATCTCTCCAATGAACTGTTTGTACTAAGGACTGTGACAAGAACAAGGGGGCATTCTCTTCGTTTGGAGGAAAGACAATTTCTGCACCAGCATAGAAGAGGGTTCTTCACGGTAAGAGCAGTGAGGCTCTGGAATTCTCTTCCTGAGGAAGTGGTGATGGCCAACTCATTGAATGAATTTAAGAAAGGAATGGATGCTTTTCTTGTGAGTAACAGTATACAAGGTTATGAATAACATAATATTATAGGTAGATGATTGACCCAGCTTAGGGGAAGGAATTTTTTCCCTATGGAGAAAATTGGCTTCTACTCTGTGGGTTTTTTGCCTTCCCCAGGATCAACAATGCAGAACAGCTGCACTAAAATAGGCTGAACTAGATGGACATAAGTTCTTCCTTCAGCCTTCAAAACTATGTCACTATGTTATTACTACGTAGATAAGGGAACTGAGATATGGGAGCAAAACGATCTTACTACAAAGATAAGGGAGCAGAACCAAGCTTAATACAAAGCTATAGGAGCAGAACCGAGACTACTACAGAGCTATGGGAGCAGAATCAAGCTTACTAGAGAGATATGGGAGTGGGTCGCCCTCCCAGGGCCGTGGGGTACTCGGTACCAGGCCGGTGTCAGTGGGACGTGTCACAGCAGTGGTGACCCAGACCATGGCCCTGGTCGCCCAAGTAATAGGAAGATGTGAATAGTGAAATGTAGTTAGATGAATAGTTTGTGACGCCACCTGAGGTGTTCGGTAAGGGAGGTGTTAAGCCAACACTGCATGCAGATCCTCCAGGACAGATGGCGTGGTGCAGCAATGATGATATAGCCCTCCACAGGCAGGGCTGTTGTCCCAGGGCGGTGTAGATGTGGAGACACTTAGGTGATGTATTGTCTGGCGCAGGGGATGTAGCAGTGTCAGGCAGACGGACGCAGGAAGGAATGGAGGACACCAGGGCATGTACTTCCAAAGCTTTACTCACAGTCTGTAGTGCCCGCTTCTGTGCCGTGTCCTTCGGGTCAGGGACTCAGTCAACCTCCAGGCAAGATGGAAAGCTCCCTTCTACACTCCGCCAACTTATATGCCTTTCCTGAAGGTCTCCTCTAAAGCGCCTTTAAGTGTGAAGATCTCCAGTACCGTGTTACACTGGAGTTCCTCCTGACAGATGTTCCCAAGAACTCTACTTGCACGGCAGACAGCTGTAGCCTGCTTCGTGGACTCTCTACTCCTAAGTCCCGGCTCTCTATCTGTATTGCTGTTGTGCCCTTTGGTCGCCCTCGCACACCAAGGGCAGCGGGGTACTCGGTACCGGGCCAGTGTCAAGGTGGGAATGTGTCACATCAGCGGTGACCCGGTCCGTGGCCCTGGGTGCCCAATATCAATGGCGGTAATGTTAATGGTGTTAAAGTTTATTAGAATAGTTCGTGATGCCACCCGTGGTGTTTGGCAAGTAAGATGTTGAGCCAACGCTGCATGCAGATCCGCTGGGACTGATGGTGTGGTGCAGCAAAGATGGTGTAGCTCCCCACAGGTGGAGCTGTAGTCCCAGGGCAGTGTAGGTGCAATGGATGAGGAGAGGCGCAGAATGGTATGGAGGCTGGTACCCAGGTGTAGTGGTGCGGGAATAACTGGAGGACACCCGAGTATGTGGTTCCAAAGCTTTACTCACTGTTTGCAGTTCACTCCACTGCCTGCCTCCGTACTGTGTTCTCCAGGTCAGGGCTCCAGCCAACCTCCAGGCAGGATAGGATTCTCCCTTCCACACTCCGCCAACACGTACCTTACTGAATGACTCCTCCAATGCGCCTTTAGGTGCGAAGCACTCCAGTACTTAGTTACCCTGGAATGCCTCTCTCTAGGTGTTCCTAGTCTTTGCTTGTATGACAGACAGCTGTAGCCTGCTTCGGGGACTCCTCACTGCGTCCCGGCTCTCTATTCAGTTGCTGTTGTGTCCTGTTGTGAGTTCATTTTCCCCTTCGTCACTGAGGTCTGGTGAACTCCCTATTCTGGTAAAGAAAGGTAATGAGTCTGATTATCAGGCACCTGAGCCTGATGATGATGACTGGCTGAGTGGAGTCACGGACTGGATATAAGGCTGCCGACGCCCTTCTGCCCTGCGGGTGATTTCTCTGTGGACTTCTAGGAGACCAGTCTGATTCCTGCTCCTCTAAAGCTAAGTTTTCTGCTTTGCCTGTTAGCATTTGTGTTTGTTTTTGTTTGCCTTGCTTTTCTGGATTCTGCCATTCCCTGCTGGGGTGAGCTGAATCTCCTTTTGCCAGTTGCTCTGTCTTCAGAATATTCCTGAGTACTGACATAGCTTTTTGAAGCCTAGCGTCTTCAGGGCCTTTTTCACTGTCAGTTTGTTGGCTCTTATTTTCATAGGGTTTTTCACGGATTGCAGACAGCAGCCTTCCTGTCCTTTCCTATCTAGTTAGCTTGGGCCCCGTCTTTGCTCAGTCTATCTTTCTGTCTGTGTTAGGCTATGTGCCCACGCTAGCATTTTTAAACGCTCAGGAAAAGGATCCCCTTCCCAGAAATCGCGCGTCTTTTTCCGCGCGTTTTTTGCGCGATTTTTGACGCGATTTTGACTCGTTTTTGACGCTTTTTTTGACACGCAATTTCTGGGATCATTGGGGATGGCTAAAAACGCTCAGCAATGCGGAAATTAATGAGCATGCTGCGTTTTTAGCCGCTAAGCGATTCCTGAGCGGTTAAAAACGCATGCATTGGCACAAAAAGCCAAAAATGCATGCTAATTAATTTGATGCATCTTTTAAGCGTTTCTGCAGCATCTGAGCCGGCTCAAACGCTGCAGAAACGCTTAAAAAAATGCATCGTGTGCACACAGCCTTAGTGTTCTTTCTTCTTGCTTCACCGTCATTATATGTTGGGGGCTGCCTTATGCTTTGGGGTCTGCTCTGGGGCAGTTTAGATTTCCCTTTCTGTCTTTAGGCTTTATAGTCCTCCGGCTGTGATCGTGGGGTCTAGGGCATTGTAGGAACCCCCCACGGCTACTGCTAGTTGTGTTGATAGGTTCAGGGGTCTGCAATCCGATAGCTGCCAACTTCTCTGGTTTTCTGGACTTAGCTAGCATTTCTATTTTTGCCTCCTACGGTGACTCATTCATAACAGTGTCCCAAGTCTATGATGGAAGCAAGGTGTTAGCGGATCACTACTCCTCCAGTGTCTGTTGCCGGACATAAAGATCCAATCAACCTCGGGGACCGGGCCCCGGCCTTTGCGCTCTCTGGACTGGAAGGGTTCTCTATCTTTCTTCAACCAGCTTCCCACTGTCCTTCTATTCTCCTTCGTTCCGATCTGTTCTATCTGTCTTATGGAAGGTTAGGTTATCAATCTCTTTCTCTGTTTTTCTCGTGCCAGCAGCCCAGATCACTGGGACCTGCTGCAGCACGTCCTTCAGACACCCATCTTCTCTCTTCTCTCTCCAACTAACCAACCAACTCCTCCCTAACTCTCACTCTTCCCACTCTTTTATATCATCTCACTCCACCCGCCTCCCAACACATCTCGTGTTATGAAGCAGGGTTCCACGAGGGGTGCTCTGCTAACCCCCAGCCTGAAGCTGTTAGGTGGCCCCATTGAACTATCCTGTGTGTGGAATGCAGGTGTGGAGGTCAGGAGTTCCCACCTTACCTGGATGGTGGGGCACTACACCTTAGAGAAGGTGCAGTACCTCTGTGGCGACTGAAGCCTCAGGGGCGCCACATACCCCCCCGTTTAACACAGCACGTCCGCGGGTTGTAAGACAACAAAAGGTACAATACAGGAACACACAAAAATTTTTAAATGCTATTCAACAATACTTATCTAATCTTCCTAATGTAGGAGGCACATTTCTTAAACATTACAAACAGCTTAACTTCCTATCTTAGTATCAAAAATTTACTTAAGTGCAATTCATAGTTCAAAGTGCAATTATTCTTTCTCTCTCTTTCTACTGGATGCAAGACACTGACTATCTGTACTTGGCCTGTCACCTGTCACTTTCAATTCTTCAGTCTTTATTCAATTCTCACATTCTATCTCAAAACTTTTCTAATTCCCTGTATCAAATATTCTATAAAAGACATTTACTTTCCACAAGACACAACATTATCAAATAGGTTATCATAAAACAATCAAAGATTCTTGCAAAGTGTGATGTGAGACTTAGGTAGATCTCCTGGAGTGGACCCGCTGGACGATGGCAACGAATCTCCCACGGGCGAGCTGGCCAGGTGGACCACCCCCTATACAGGGAGTGTTTGGGGCAGGCCCGCGGGTAACTATCACCACGGCAGCTGGTACCCAGAGAGAATACAGGAGAGCTGGCAAGGGGCCAGAGATGCTGGCGGAGGACCTCCCCAGAAACAAGAATACGGATGGCGGACAGGTCAGGAACACAGGCGATACGGAGGGAAGCAGGCACGAACTGGAGAACTCAGCCAGGGGACCAGGACAGACCGGAGCACGAGCTCAGACTTCCAGATCCTAGGAGAGAGGACAGTGGAGAAGACGGGTAAGCTACAGGCAGGGAGGCAACGGGGGTGCATACAGAGACAAGGGCCAGAATCACCGCCAGCAGGAAGAGGCCGCCTGATATAGGGAGTCATGGCAGGGACTTCCGGGTCATGACCCCTCCCAGCGCAAGGTGAGGAGAGCGCGTGGCCTCAGGAGGGGTAGAGAGCACGCGTGCTCCTGACCACAGTGTGTGCGCGCACGCCCGCCGAGGAACAGGAAGCTGAACCGGGGCGCGCGCCCGACGGGACACAGGAGACGAGGCAGGAGCGAGTGCCGGGAACAAGAGACGGGGAAAGGAGGAGCGCGGAGAAGGCCGAGGCAGCCGGGACCGCGGCGTGGAGGCCGCCAGATAGTGGGCAGACTGCCGGCAGAAGAGAAGGTATCGGTGGGGGCTGCGGCGGCAGCAGCGTGACAGTACCCCCCCTCCCTACGCGCCCCCCTCCGCAGAGTGGAAAAAACTTAGCCAAAATTCGAGGAGCCCGAATATTCTCCCGAGGCTCCCAGGACCTCTCCTCAGGACCAAAGCCCTTCCAATCGACCAGAAAAAAGGTCCTCCCCCTTCGCTTCTTCATGGTCAAAATGTCTTTAACCTCAAACTCATTGTCAGCAGAGACAGGCGGCGGCGACTGAGTGGCAGAGGTTTGGAAGCGATTGAGGATGACCGGTTTTAGAAGGGAGACATGAAAAGCACTGGGGATGCGGAGTGAGGCGGGAAGTCGCAGTTTGTAGGAGACGTCGTTAATACGAGCCAATACCTCAAAGGGTCCAATATAGCAGGGACCCAGTTTATGTGAAGGGATCTTGAGACGAATGAACTTGGAGGACAGCCAAACTTTATCACCAGGGTGATATGGCAGGGAATCCAGGCGCCTTTTGTCTGCGTGTCTCGTTACCTTGTCGCGTGCTAACTCGAGAGCGGCCTTTGTCTCCTGCCAGATCCTGGAGAAATCCCCGGACAGATCAGCCGCCAGTACACCCGAGGCAGAGGGAACCGGTAGAGGTACACCCGGATGCTGCCCGTAGACAACAAAAAAAGGAGATTTGCCAGAAGACTCGCTGACGTGGTTATTATAGGTGAACTCTGCCCACGGGAGTAAGTCTGACCAGTCGTCCTGGTGGGCATTAGAAAAGTGCCGGAGATAGTTCACCAAATTCTGGTTAGTCGGCTCCGCTTGACCATTGGACTGTGGATGGTAAGATGAGGAGAAGTCAAGTGTGACATCCATCGACTTGCATAGGGCGCTCCAAAATCGAGAGGTAAATTGGACTCCTCTGTCAAAAACAATATGTTGGGGTAGTCCATGGAGACGGAAGATGTGGTGAACGAAAACTTTTGCCAAGTCTCGTGCTGAAGGTAACCCGGGGAGAGAGATGAAATGTGCCATCTTAGAGAATCTGTCTACCACCACAAGGACGACGGTACAATCTGCAGACCTGGGTAGATCGGTAATGAAATCCATGGCAATGTGTTGCCAAGGGGACAATGGAACTGGAAGCGGATGCAGAAGACCGGAAGGCAACTGCCTAGGCACCATGGTTTTAGCACAGGACAGACAGGAAGCGACAAAATCTCGGACATCCAGGGGAAGAGTCGGCCACCAGTAGTAGCAGGAGACAAGGACAAGTGTTTTTTTAAGGCCGACATGACCAGCAAGTTTGGAAGCATGCCCCCAGTGTAGGATCTGTCTTCGGTCCTTCTCTGCCACGAAAGTCTTACCACGTGGCGGCGAGACGAGAGAGAGAGGTGCCACCGTGATGAGCCTGGAGGGATCGAGATATGTGTGGGTTCCTCCTCCAAATCTGCAGAAAGGAAGGACCTGGACAAAGCGTCAGCCTTGAGGTTCTTGTTGCCGGGACGAAAGTGCAGATCAAAATCGAATCGGCCGAAGAACAGAGACCACCTGGCCTGCCGAGGATTGAGTCTGTGCCGATTGAAGGTAAGCCAGATTTTTATGGTCCGTGTAGATTGTAAATGGATGTAGGGCTCCCTCTAATAAGTACCTCCATTCCTCCAGAGCTAATTTGATGGCAAGCAGTTCCCGGTCTCCGATGGAATAGTTTCGCTCCGAAGTGGAGAAGGACTTGGAAAAGAAACCGCACGTAACAAGTCTACCAGAGGGAGATTTTTGAGACAGAACTGCTCCGGCCCCAGTTGCGGAAGCATCCACCTCGAGGATGAAAGGTTTATTGGCTTCTGGGCGATGGAGCACGGGTGCCATGGCGAATGCGTGTTTCAGAGACAAGAAGGCGTTCTCGGCTTCAGGGGACCAGGCGTGCGGGTTAGCTCCCTTACGGATCAAAGAGGAGATAGGACCAGTCAAAGAGGAAAAATGAGGAATGAACTGCTGGTAGTAATTTGCGAAGCCAAGAAATCGCCGAATGGCTTTTACCCCATGGGGACGCGGCCAGTTAAGCACGGCAGATACTTTCTCCGGGTCCATGCATAAGCCTGAGTCGGAGATGACGTATCCTAGGAATGGAAGGGTGGACTGTTCAAAGGCGCATTTCTCCAGCTTAGCATATAGGCGATTCTCCCTTAGGCGTAACAGTACTCGACGGACATCTCTCCTGTGGGCGGGCAGATCGGGAGAGAAGACGAGGATATCATCCAGATAGACGACCACACAGGAGTACAGAAGGTCTCGGAAAATGTCATTTACAAATTCCTGAAAGACTGCGGGGGCGTCGCACAAACCGAATGGCATGACGAGATACTCGTAGTGCCCATCCCTGGTGTTAAAAGCAGTATTCCATTCATCTCCAGAGCGAATACGGATGAGATTGTAGGCTCCACGGAGATCCAGTTTGGTAAAGATTCGCGCCCCTCGCAGCCGGTCGAATAACTCGGGGATGAGAGGTAGGGGGTTATTTGTTCTTGATAGTGATTTCATTAAGACCCCGATAGTCGATACACGGGCAAAGGGACCCATCCTTCTTCTTGACAAAAAAGAAACCTGCTCCGGCAGGTGAAGATGACTTCCGGATAAAGCCCCTGGCCAAATTCTCCTGAACGTACTCAGTCATGGCTTGGGATTCGAGCGGACTCAAAGGATAGATTCGCCCCTGGGGCGGAGTTGAACCTGGAACAAACTCGATCGGGCAATCATATGGCCAGTGCGGTGGAAGAGTCTCTGCCTCCTTTTTGTCAAAGACGTCAGCAAAGGCCCAGTAGGCCGGGGGCAGATCCGCTGGACCCAAGTCAGGTAGCGAA
Source organism: Dendrobates tinctorius (assembly GCF_039654945.1). Lineage (NCBI taxonomy): Eukaryota > Metazoa > Chordata > Amphibia > Anura > Dendrobatidae > Dendrobates > Dendrobates tinctorius. The sequence goes on from NW_027361711.1 coordinate 32,952,415, forward strand.
GTCATGAGAGGTTGTACCGGAAGAAGACATTTAGTCTGGCAGAAACGACCCCAACGAAGAATGTCTCCAGAGCGCCAATCCAAGACAGGTTTGTGTATCCTCAACCATGGAAGACCCAGAAGCAAGGTGTGGGACAGTGACGGCAGCACGAAGAAGGCTATCTTCTCACGGTGCAGGACCCCGATCTGTAACTCCACCTCTTCGTGACCAAAGTGACGGTCTCGCGCAGGGGAACACGGTCGACTGAAGCTAACTGCTGGGGAACCTCCAAGGACCTGACAGGTATCTGCAATCTTTTTACCGCCTCGAGTTGGATGAAGTTCCCTGCAGCCCCTGAGTCAATATAGGCCACCTCAGAAAAACGTTTGGATCCCAGGACAAACAAAACAGAGAGGGTCAAGGGTAGAGAGGTATCACAGACACCTAGGGAGGCCTCTCTTACCTGTCCTAGGCTGAGGCGTTTCCCGGCCTCACTGGACAGGAACGCAGAAGATGGGAGGCGCTGCCACAATAGAGACAAAGACCATGTGTAAGTCTCTCCTGGCAACGCAGCTCCGCTGGTCTGAGTCAGTCCACTTGCATGGGCTCCAAAGCTGACGCCACGGTGGTAGGTCGTGGGCGAGGAGGACTGCGTGGAGAAGGGGAAAAACGAGAAGGCCTTCTCTCCCTGGCGGCTTCGCGGGAGCGCTCCTGGAAACGCAGATCAATTCGCGTTGCCAGACAGATGAGGTCCTCCAAAGACGTGGGTGTGTCTCTCCCAGCCAACTCGTCTTTGATTCGAGCCGACAAGCCGCGCCAAAAAGCCCCCACTAGGGCCTCGTTGTTCCATCCAAGCTCGGAGGACACTGTACGGAACTGGATGGCATACTGCCCCACAGAGAGAGCACCCTGGCGGAGGTTAAATAAGGACTCGGTGGCTGAGACCAGGCGACCGGGCTCATCAAAGACTCTACGAAAGGTCTCTAAGAAGGTCGCAAGCTGGGAGACTAACAGGTCGTCACGTTCCCACAAGGGATTTACCCAAGCCAGCGTCTCACCCTCCAAATGGGATTCCACAAAGGCCACCTTGGCCCGGTCGGTAGGATACTGCAGGGGCGTCAACTCAAAATGCAGCTGGCATTGGCTAATGAACTGCCGCCTGAACAGGGGCAGCAGCAGCGGTCTGGAGAGCTAGTAGGGGTTTATCCACCAAGGCCATGTAATTCAGAATGTGGGCCTGGGTGTCGCGCTGCTGGGCAAGCTCCTGCTGGAGGCTGGAGATCTGAGAGGCAGTCCCTGGATCGGAGGCTTGCAAAGAGGAAAGACGGGACTCCATAGATTTGAGGAATGACATGATCCTCGCCTGATTTTCTCGGAGGAACAAAAGTTCCTTCTGGGTCGGGGTACCAGCGGGATCCATGGCCTGATTATTCTGTGATTTGAGACTTAGGTAGATCTCCTGGAGTGGACCCGCTGGACCGTGGCAACGAACCTCCCACGGGCGAGCTGGCCAGGTGGACCACCCCATATACAGGGAGTGTTTGGGGCAGGCCCCGCGGGTAACTTTCACCACGGCAGCTGGTACCCAGAGAGAATACAGGAGAGCTGGCAAGGGGCCAGAGATGCTGGTGGTGGACCTCCCCAGAAACAGGAATACAGATGGCGGACAGGTCAGGAACACAGGCGAGACGGAGGGAAGCAGGCTCAAACTGGAGAACTCAGCCAGGGGACCAGGACAGACCGGAGCACGAGCTCAGACTTCCAGATCCTAGGAGAGAGGACAGTGGAGAAGACAGGTAAGCTACAGGCAGGGAGGCAACGGGGGTGCACACAGAGACAAGGGCCAGAATCACTTAGCAGGGCACAAGTGATAATCAGGCACCGCCAGCAGGAAGAGGCGGCCTGATATAGGGAGTCGTGGCAGGGACTTCCGGGTCATGACCCCTCCCAGCGCAAGGTGAGGAGAGCGTGTGGCCTCAGGAGGGGTAGAGAGCGTGCGTGCTGCGGACCACAGTGTGCGCGCGCGCCCGCCGAGGAACAGGAAGCTGGACCGGGGTGCGCGCCTGACGGGACACAGGAGACCGGGCAGGAGCGGGCGCCGGGAACGAGAGACGGGGAAAGGAGGAGCGCGGAGAAGGCTGAGGCAGCCGGGACCGCGGTGTGGAGGCCGCCAGAGAGTGGGCAGACTGCGGCAGAAGAGAAGGTATTGGCGGAGGCTGCGGTGGCAGCAGCGTGACACAAAGGTGCTGAACATTGCTCCCAGCCGGGCTTTCTTGCTGTGTCCCTTGAGGTAGACATCATTCCTCGAAAAGTGTCCATGCAAAAACATTATCTTCGCAAAGCGTCTTTATATGTAAAACCAAGAAAGGGCACCTAAAGAGGTGCAACTATTTACAATAAAAGTTTTTGGATTAATCAGTGTCTATGATCTCCACAGTTCCATTTCAAAAACAACGCTGCCAATCAAAACTGGGCAACATGATGAACAAAAAGGCAAAGGCACAACTGGTGCAACAAACCCTCCTTGGTAACAAGATTTAGTAAATTATTTCAATTGTGGTCCCCTCCTGGGGTTCTGGTAGCTGAACTGGAACTGTTCTCAGAGGTGGTATCTTCGTCCCGTTGGCTACTTGCTAGCCGCATATACTCAATCTCCCATACAGAGGGATAGGGACTGGTGGGGCCCAGGGAAAGGGCCATGGATATTTCTACTGTCTGCGGGGATATGGGTCCCTCCAGTTCCATAGGAAGTTCAGGAAATGGTGCCGCAGCCCGAGGCCGCCAGCCAGGAACAACTTGATCATCTCCCCTATAGGCACTGCAGCCGGGGATCGTCGGCGAAGGTCAGTGGGCCCGTTCCTATCTGTGGGTTCCGCTCCCAAAACCAGGGTCAGACCGGGGGTAGCGATCATACCTGGCGTTTCCAGCCGCGGTTCCGGCTCCGGTTCCTGGTGGTAGATGGCAGCAGCCGCAACTCCCGGAGTGACTGGTGGAGTAGGCCGCAGTTGGATCCGTGCCGGGACCAGGCCGGTCTCAGCTGGGGTTGACGGTGGAGGCCGGTGCCACCGCGCCCGATCCAGGCAGAGACACGGTCCCGGTCCTCCATTCTGTTCCAGAGCCTTCATGTATCTCCTCCGGACGGGGCTCCCCCAATGACAATATCTGTTGTGAGGCGGTGGCAGACGCAGCTGAGGATGAATCAGCGGTCGCAACCTCCGCGTAGGCGGCCTAGGGGCGAGTGACTTCTCCCCTCCCTGTTCTTCTGTCTTCTCATCTGCTTTCATGATGGCATTCTGGCGTTCTCCTTGCTCCGCCCTTCTGCTCGCCAGAGGCTTCATCTGCCCCTCCTTCTGGGGGCGGCGTCTTCTTCCAGCGCCTCCATACCAAGCCAGTATACGAACCCCTCGGGGGGGTGGGCCATGCATCGGTCACATAGTAATTCAGGCAGGGATGGCCCAAGACTCTTTGCGGTCTTTTCTTAGGACTTCCCATCTCTTCACGCCCTTCTTCTCCGCACCAGTGGCCATTTCTAATGTCCATTTTACAGTCTATTTAATTTGGTCTTCTGCACATTTTCAAAAGTTGTAAATCCAAGGCACACAGAACCCGATGGCATCGGGTCTCGTCATCCTGTTCGTGACGCCAAAATTGGGTCGACCTCGCACACCCAGGGCAGCGGGGTACTCGGTACCGGGCCGGTGTCAAGGTGGGAATGTGTCACAGCAGCGGTGACCCGGTCCGTGGCCCTGGGCGCCCAATATCAATGGCGGTGATGTTAATGGTGTTAAAGTTTATTAGAATAGTTTGTGACGCCACCCGTGGTGTTTGGCAAGTAAGATGTTGAGCCAACGCTGCATGCAGATCCGCCGGGACTGATGGTGTGGTGCAGCAAAGATGGTGTAGCTCCCCACAGGTGGAGCTGTAGTCCCAGGGCAGTGTAGGTGCAATGGATGAGGAGAGGCGCAGAATGGTATGGAGGCTGGTACCCAGGTGTAGTGGTGCGGGAATAATTGGAGGACACCCGAGTATGCGGTTCCAAAGCTTTACTCACTGTTTGCAGTTCACTCCACTGCCTGCCTCCATACTGTGTTCTCCAGGTCAGGGCTCCAGCCAACCTCCAGGCAGGATAGGATTCTCCCTTCCACACTCCGTCAACATGTACCTTACTGAACGACTCGTCCAATGCGCCCTTAGGTGCGAAGCACTCCAGCACTTGGTTACCCTGGAATGCCTCTCTCTAGGTGTTCCTAGTCTTTACTTGTATGACAGACAGCTGTAGCCTGCTTCGGGGACTCCTCACTGCGTCCCGGCTCTCTATTCAGTTGCTGTTGTGTCCCAAGTCTATGATGGGAGCAAGGCGTTAGCGGATCACTACTCCTCCGGTGTCTGTTGCCGGACATAAAGATCCAATCAACCTTGGGGACCGGACCCGGCCTTTGTGCTCTCTGGACTGGAAGGGTTCTCTATCTTTCTTCAACCTGCTTCCCACCGTCCTTCTATTCTCCTTCATTCCGATCTGTTCTATCTCTCTTATGGAAGGTTAGGTTATCAATCTTATCAATCTCTTTTTCTGTCTTTCTCGTGCCAGCAGCCCAGATCACTGGGACCTGCTGCAGCATGTCCTTCAGACACCCATCTTCTCTCTTCTCTCTCCAACTAACCAACCAACTCCTCCATAACTCTCACTCTTCCCACTCTTTTATATCATCTCACTCCACCAGCCTCCCAGCACATCTCGTGTTACGAAGCAGGGTTCCACGAGGGGTGCTCTGCTAACCCCCAGCCTGAAGCTGTTAGGTGGCCCCACTGAACTATCCTGTGTGTGGAATGCAGGTGTGGAGCGTGGTCAGGCGTTCCCACCTTACCTGGATGGTGGGGCACTACACCTTAGAGAAGGTGCAGTACCTCTATGGCGACTGAAGCCTCAGGGGCGCCACACCCTCAAGTTTTAGATGGGAGTAGTGCATTTACAGCCCACTACTCCACTGGTGTCTGCTGCAGAACCATTAGCGTTCGTACAACCTCGGGGACCTGGAGCCGGCCTTTCGCTTAGAACTTCTAGGCAGGGTTCTTCCTCTAACCCACGTCCTCTGTGTTCCCTTTTACTCCTACATTCCGTGCTTGTCCTTTCCCTTCTATGGAAGCTCAGGCTTCAGGTCAACGTCCTTCTCCTTCTTTTCTTTCCTTTCCCGTGCCAGCTGGCTCAGGTCACTGAGGCAGCTGCAGCACTTCTTCCATCCCTTCTTCCAGGGATCCCCACTCCTCCCGAGTGGCTTCCTTCCTCACTGACCTCCTGTCAGACTGACTTGTCATCCTAAACCATCCCACTCATATATATATTCTGAACTACACCCACCTCCCAGCACGTCTAGTGTTCCAAGCAGGAAACCACCAAAGGTGCTCTGCCTCTCTCTAAGCAAAGAGCTGCAATGTGGTTGTGCTGAACTACTCTATTGTGTGGGGTGCGAGTGTTGGAGTGTGGTCAGGAGCCTCCAACTTACCTGGATGGTCCTTAGTAGAAGGTGCAGTACCTCTGTGGCGACTGAGCTTCAGGGGCACCACATACCCCCCCGTTAAACACAGCACATCCGCGGGCTTCAAGGTAAGCAAAGTTGACAGCACAGGAACATACAAATTTTTGCAATGCTGAATAAACTTTTCTTATACTAAACTTTCCAATATGAGAGGCACTCGCTCTTGAACGTTGCAAACAGTTATTGATTAACTACCTAAAATTCTAAGTCAAAAAGTGCAATTTTTCCATACCATACTTAATTCAAAGTGCTATTATCTGTTACTCACTATCACTTCAGTATTCTTCATCTTTCCATCTCTAGTACACATTTCTTTTCTCTCTCTAGTGCACATTTTCTACCTTCTCTCAAGTGACAACCGTGATGCCTGGTTCATCATATACTTTTTCAATTCTTTATTCAAATCTCTCATCTCTGTATCAAAACATTCCTAATTCTATATAAAAGCTATCATAAGACACATTATGAAATACTTCACGTTAAAACTTTCAACAATAATTCTTGTAAGTGCTGGACACCGCTCCCAGCCGGGATCTCTTGCAGTGCCCTTTGATTGGAGTCATGCTCCAATGAGGTAGACTTAATCTTCGCAATGTGTCCATATGTAAAACCAAGAGAGGGCACCTAAAGAGGTGCAACTATTTACAAATAAAAGTTTTTGGATCACTCCAAGTTCATGATCGCTAGTTCAATATGAAGGCTGCCAACAACACAGGGCAACACTGGGAAAGCAAAAGCTAACCATGATGGTCAAAAATAAAACAAGAGGCACAACGGTGCAAATAAACCCTCCTGGGTCACGAGAGTTAGTGCAAATTTTAGTGCTGGTCCCCTCCTGGGGTTCTGGAAGCTGTTGCTGGGGTACTGCTACCAGATGAAATACTTTGGGTGTCTTCATCCTGCTGGTTACTTGATAGTCGCATATACTCTGCCTCCTACAGGGAGAGATAGGGACTGGTCGGGGTAATTGAAAGGGCCATAGAAATGTCTACTGCCTGCGGGGACGGCATATCCGCCACCTCCGATGGCTCTTCTGCTGCCGTTGGAGACTCAGCCGGCGTTGTCACTGGTTCCTCGGGGTCAGACTCTTTGGTGTCCATCGGGAGCTCGGCTGGCAGCACTGCAGCCTGAGGCTGCCGGCGGAGGTCAATTGGGCCATTCCTATCTGTGGGTTCCGTTCCCAAGACTAAGGTCAGGTCGGGGGCGGTGATCGTACCTTGTGCCTCCAGGCGAGGTTCCGGTCCCGGCACCGGGTAGTGGACAGTGGCAGCCGCAACTCTCAGAGTTGATGATGGGATGGGCCGCAGTTGAATCCGGGCAGGGGCAAGGTCGGCCTCGGCCGGGGTCATCGGTGGAGGCTGGTGCAACAGCGCCCGGCCCAGACGGAGACGCGGTCAATGCCCTCCGTTCTGCTCCAGAGCCCTCATATATCTCCTCTGGACGGGACTCACTGAATGGCAATATCGGTTGTAAGGTGGTGGCAGCCGCTGCAGAGGATATATCAGCGGTCGCAGCCTTCGCAGGGGCGGCCTGGGGGTGAGTGACTTCTCCTCCCCCCGTTTTTCTGTCTTCTCTTCTCTTTTCATCATGGCGTTCTGGCGTTCTTCTCCCTCCTCTCTCGGCCCCTTTCTTGCCACTGGCTTCTGCCCCTCCTTCTGGGTGCAGTGTCTTCTTCCAGCTCCTCCATCTCAAGCCAGTATACGAACCCCTCAGGGGGGGGCCATGTTGCTGTTACATAGTAATTCAGGCAGGGGAGGCCCAAGACTCTTCGTGGTCTTTTCCTAGGACCTCCCATCTCTTCACCCCCTTCTTCTCCACGCCAACGGCCATTTTTAATGTTCATTTCACAGTCTATCAAACTGGGTCTTCTGCACATTGTCACAAGATTTAAGTCCAACAAATCCCGGCCGCACAGAACCCGATGGCATCTGGTCTCGTCATCCTGTTGGTGACGCCAAGTTGGGTTGCCCTCCCAGGGCTGTGGGGTACTCGGTACCGGGCCGGTGTCAGTGGGACGTGTCACAGCAGCGGTAACCCGGACCGTGGCCCTGGGCGCCCAAGAAATTAGAAGTTGTGAATAATGAAATGTAGTTAGATGAATAGTTTGTGACGCCACCTGTGGTGTTCGGCAAGGGAGGCGTTAAGCCGACGCTGCATGCAGATCCTCCAGGACAGATGGTGTGGTGCAGCAATGATGGTATAGCCCTCCACAGGCAGCGCTGTTGTCCCAGAGCAGTATAGATGTGGAGACACTTAGGTGATGTAGTGTCTGGCGCAGGGGATGTAGCAGTGTCAGGCAGATGGACGCAGGAAGGAATAGAGGACACCAGGGCATGTAGTTCCAAAGCTTTACTCACAGTCTGTAGTGCCCGCTTCTGTGCCGTGTTCTCCGGGTCAGGGACTCAGTCAACCTCCAGGCAAGATGGAAAGCTCCCTTCCACACTCTGCCAACTTATGTGCCTTTCCTGAACGTCTCCTCTATAGCACCTTTAATTGTGAAGATCTCCACTACCCTGTTACACTGGAGTTCCTCCTGACAGATGTTCCCAAGAACTCTACTTGCATGGCACACAGCTGTAGCCTGCTTCGGGGACTCTCTACTCCTAAGTCCCGGCTCTCTATCCTTATTGCTGTTGTGCCCTCAAGTCGTAGATGGGAGTAGTGCATTTACAGCCCACTACTCCACCAGTGTCTGCTGCAGAACCATTAGCGTTCGTACAACCTCGGGGACCGGGCCCCGGCCTTGCACTTAGAACTTCTAGGCAGGATTCTTCCTCTAACCCACGTCCTCTGTGTTCCCTTTTACTCCTACATTCCGTGCTTGTCCTTTCCCTTCTATGGAAGCTCAGGCTTCAGGTCAACGTCCTTCTCCTTCTTTCCTTTCCTTTCCTTTCCCGTGCCAGCTGGCTCAGGTCACTGAGGCAGCTGCAGCACTTCTTCTTCCATCCCTTCTTCCAGGGATCCCCACTCCTCTCGAGTGGCTTCCTTCCTCACTGACCTCCTGTCAGACTGATTTGTCATTCTAAACCATCCCACTCATATATATATTCTGAACTCCACCCACTTCCCAGCACGTCTAGTGTTCCAAGCAGGGAACCACCAAAGGTGCTCTGCCTCTCTCTAAGCAAAGAGCCGCAATGTGGTTGTGGTGAACTACTCTATTGTGTGGGGTGCGAGTGTTGGAGCGTGGTCAAGAGCCTCCAACTTACCTGGATGGTGGGGCACCACACCTAAGGAGAAGGTGCAGTACCTCTGTGGCGACTGAGCCTCAGGGGCGCCACAGGAGCAGAACTGAGCTTATTACAGAGCTATGGGAGCAGGATCAAGCTTAATAGAGGGATATGGGAGCAGAACCGAGCTTACTACAGAGCTATGGGAGCAATACCGAACTTACTACAGAGCTATGGGAGCAGAACCGAGCTTACTACAGAGATATAGGAGTGGGACTGAGCTTACTACAGAGCTATGGGCGCAGAACAGAGCTTACTAGAGAGATATGGGAGCAGAACCGAGCTTACTAGAGTGATATGGGAACAGCACCAAGCTTACTACAGCTCTATGGGAGCAGAATCAAGCTTACTACAAAAATAAGGGTGCAGAACCAAGCTTGCAACAGAGCTATGGAAGCAGAACCGAGATTACTACAGAGCTATGAGAACAGAACCAAGTTTACAAAAGAGCTATGGAAGCAGAACTGAGCTTACTACATAGATATGGAAGCAGAACCGAGCTTACTAGAGAGATATGGGAGCAGAACCAAGCTTACTAGAGTGATATGAGAACATAACAAACCTTACTAAGGATCTGTGGGAGCAGAAACAAGCTTACTACAGAGATATGGGAGCAGAGCCGAGCTTACTACAGAGCTATGGGAGCAGAACCGACTTACTGCAGAGATATGGGAGCAGAACCGAGCTTACTACAGACATATGGAAGCAGACCCGAGCTTATTACCGAGATATGGGAGCAGAACCAAGCTTACTATAGAGATATGGGGGAAGAACCGAGCTTACTACAGAGATAAGGGAGCAGAACCGAGCTTGCTACAGTGATATCAGACCAGAACCCAGCTTACTACAGAGATATCAGTCCAGAACTGAGCTTATGGAGCGCCCATCAGGGCCGTGGGGAACTCGGTACCAGGCAGTTCTTAAAGGGGAAGTGTCACGATAGCGGTGACCTGGTCCGTGGCCCTGGGCATCCAATGAAAATGTTCAATAAAGTTTATAGTGGATGATTTAAAAGGAAATTAGTTCATGATGCTACCTGTGGTGTTCGGCAAATAAGGTGTTAGCCGACCCGGCTTCAGAGTCCGATGGGGCTGATGGTGATGCAGTAGAGTTGTTACAGCTCTCCACAGGTAGAGCTAGGCCCCAGGGTAATTGTATGTGTAAGTGATGAGATGATGGTGGTTGTAGTGCAGGGCAGATGGTATAGCAAACAAATCTGAGGACACATCAGGGTTGTATTTCCTTTACCTTTACTAAATTTATAGAGGTGCCGATGGGAGCACTGGTTACAGGTGTCAATGAAGGTCCAGGCAGCCCAAAGCAACTTAGGATCCACTCAGCCAGGTGGCTTGGAGGCCTCCTTACTGCGCTGCTCTATTTAAGGTCCTTGCTGCCTAAAGCTCAGCTCAGTCCTCTGTTCCTCTCACTGTCTTTTAGAAAACGTTACTCGCGTGACAGGCAGCTTGAGCTTTTCACAGGAGTCGCTCCTCGTGGCATCTCCGGGCTCTATCCTGCTGCTGTGCCTTCAGGTGTGTGATAGGGGCCAGAAGACCTGCAATCTGTCCTCCGGATTTAGCTGATGAGACTGTAGTGCTCTGCAGCCACAGACTCTGGTGTCCAGTTCTAGCACTGAGCTCTGGGATGAGCGTGGTCACTACAGTTGAGCGAAACGGGTTGAAAAAATTCAAAAGTCGCCGACTTTTGGCAAAGTCGGGTTTCATGAAACGAAACCCGACCCTAGGATGAGGTCGGCCACGAGGTCGGCGACTTACGCGCCAAAGTCGCATTTCAAAAGTTTGTTTTGCGCTCTTTTTCAGCCAATCAGGATCCACGGACACTGTGGGCAACGTGATGACCTAGGCACGGGTCACCACCATCTTTCAGAAGGGCATGCAAGTGATTGGCTTGCTTTGGTGGGCGTCACAGGGGGTATAAAAGGGCGTGCACGCCGACCGCCATCTTACTTCTGCCGATCTTAGTATAGGGAGAGGTTGCTGCTGATTCTGTAGGGAGAGCGTTAGGCAGGGAAGAAGACAAAAGAACTGCTTCTGCTGCTAGCGATTTGGCCTGCACAACACACAAGACACTGTGTGTGCAGTGCAAGGGGAGGCTATATTGTGGTGTATCAGTGGTGTTGGTTGTTGGGCTGCCTTCTAAGGCTTCCTGACACGCTGGCATTGCTGTTTACCCACTGCTCCGCAAACTGCTTTTTTAAAAGCAATCCAATCTCCCTTATCCTCTAGTCACTTTTGTCACAGCTGTGCCATCGAGCGTGTCAAATAGCGCTCAGATATCAGTGGGCCTCACACAATCCACAAGTGTCCAGTGTCCAAAAGTGTACGCAGAGATTCAAAATCTCCATTATCCTCTCGTCACTTTGGTCACAGGCAGCTGTGCCATCGAGCGTGTCACATAGCGCTCAGATATCAGTGGGCCTCACACAATCCAAAAGTGTCCACTGTCCAAAAGTGTACGCAGAGATTCAAAATCTCCATTATCCTCTCGTCACTTTGGTCACAGGCAGCTGTGCCATCGAGCGTGTCACATAGCGCTCAGATATCAGTGGGCCTCACACAATCCACAAGTGTCCAGTGTCCAAAAGTGTACGCAGAGATTCAAAATCTCCATTATCCTCTCGTCACTTTGGTCACAGGCAGCTGTGCCATCGAGCGTGTCACATAGCGCTCAGATATCAGTGGGCCTCACACAATCCACAAGTGTCCAGTGTCCAAAAGTGTACGCAGAGATTCAAAATCTCCATTATCCTCTCGTCACTTTGGTCACAGGCAGCTGTGCCATCGAGCGTGTCACATAGTGCTCAGATATCAGTGGGCCTCACACAATCCACAAGTGTCCAGTGTCCAAAAGTGTACGCAGAGATTCAAAATCTCCATTATCCTCTCGTCACTTTGGTCACAGGCAGCTGTGCCATCGAGCGTGTCACATAGCGCTCAGATATCAGTGGGCCTCACACAATCTACAAGTGTCCAGTGTCCAAAAGTGTACGCAGAGATTCAAAATCTCCATTATCCTCTCGTCACTTTGGTCACAGGCAGCTGTGCCATCGAGCGTGTCACATAGCGCTCAGATATCAGTGGGCCTCACACAATCTACAAGTGTCCAGTGTCCAAAAGTGTACGCAGAGATTCAAAATCTCCATTATCCTCTCGTCACTTTGGTCACAGGCAGCTGTGCCATCGAGCGTGTCACATAGCGCTCAGATATCAGTGGGCCTCACACAATCCAAAAGTGTCCACTGTCCACAAGTGTGTGTGTGCAGAAATTCTAAATCTCCCCTGTCCTATAGACACCTTGTACCTTGTTTTACATTACTATATAGTTTGTTGGATTTTGTCTACATTTCTACCAAAAATGAGGAAGGCTGGTGGAAGAGGCCGTGGAATTGGGCGGGGGTTGGCAGCTGGTAATGATGGTGTTGGTGGTGGATCTGATGGTAGTGGCAAGAGCAAAATAGAACCGAATGCAGGAGGTGCTGACCCTGCGTCATCGTCTGGCTACATAAGGCCTCGAACGCTTAGTTTTCTAGGAGTTGACAAACCGCTTTTAAAGGCAGAGCATCAGGAAAAAGTTTTGTCTTACATTGCTGACTCAGCCTCCAGCTCTATCGCCTCCTCTTCTTCAGTTGTAAAAAGTAAAAGCACTGAGTCGTCATTGGAGGCTCATGTTCATGAACCACACCTTTCCTTGTGTCCTTCACCCCAACCAAGATTGAAGGATGACGCAGGCCATACTACTGATTACTCCATGGAGCTGTTTTCACATACCATGCCTGGATTATCAAGTCAAATGGTGAATTACCCAGGCCAAGATGAATCTGACATGGAGTGCACTGATGCACAGCCGCTGATGGATGATTCTGCTGGTACATTCACTCAGAGCACTACATTGTCCTCGCAGTGTACAGAGCCAGATTTTTGACCCTGATGAGACTCAGGTGCCCCTTCCCGCACACTATACCACCATACACGGTGACACAGAGAAAGGTGCACATGACATAGAAGAGGAGGTGATGGATGACCCAGTTGTTGACCCAGATTGGCATCCATTGGGGGAAGAGGGTGCTGCTTCCAATAGCTCAGATGAGGAGCATCCACAGCAGACATCGACATCGCAACAGCTGTTATCTGGCAGGCCCGGAGCACTCCAAAGACAGGTTCCAAACATCAAAAGAGTTGCTGGACAGCTTGTCCAGAGGGTCAAAAGATCACAGCGTGCTAGGCCGCAAAATGTCTGCCAAAGTAGGAAGAGTGCAGTGTGGCACTTTTTTGAACAAAATCCTCATGATCAGGCCAAGGTTATCTGTAAGAAGTGCGCAAAGACCTTTAGCCGAGGGAAAAATCTGAAAAATTTGAATACCAGTTGCATGCTTAGACATTTAACCAGCATGCACTTGCAAGCGTGGACACAACACCAAACCTCAAGTGCCACATGTGCAACTGATCACAACGAAGGTAGTCAGCAACGCTACATTGTTTCCCCCACTGTAAGCCCACCGGTTAGCACAGCAGCAAATGTTGAGGTGTCGTTGCAAGGCCACAGCAGTCAGGGAATCCCACTGTTATATCAACGAAAGACTGATTCTAGGCCATCAGAAAGAACACCAACTCCATCACCATCATCAACCCTCTCTCAGTCCGCCCTGTCCACCGCTACTTCCACCATATGCAGCTCTCAAGTCCAGCTCACCCTCCCAGACACTATGAGTAGGTCAAGAAAGTACTCAGTCTCTCATCCGCGTACACTGGGTTTGAACGCCCACATTGCCAAACTAATCTCGTTTGAGATGATGCCCTTTCGGTTGGTGGAAAGCACAGCTTTCCGCGAACTCATGGCCTATGCAGTACCACGCTATGACCTACCCAGTCGCCACTTCTTCTCTCGCAAAGCCATCCCAGCCCTCCACCATCATGTGAAAGACCGCATTGTCCATGCACTCAAGCAGTCAGTGAGCGGAAAGGTGCACCTCACAACTGATGCATGGTCCAGTCGGCATGGCCAGGGCCGTTACGTGTCCATCACTGTGCACTGGGTTAATGTGGTGGATGCAGGGTCCACAGGGGACAGCGGTGGTGGGACAGTGCTGCCTAGCCCACGGTATAGGAAACAGTTGGCTGTAGGCGTTCGACCCTCCTCCTCCTCCTCCTCCTCCTCCTCCAGAAGCGAAAGCTCGTCCACAGAGCGCAGTCGTACGAGCACTCCATCTGCAGCTGCCACTGTTGCACACGATGTGTCCCCCTATCGAGCAGCTAGTGGAAAGCGTCAGCAGGCTGTGTTGCAGATGATGTGTTTGGGCGACAGACACACCGCCGAGGTGCTGGCCGAGTACTTGAAGCGACAAACTGAGTCATGGCTGGGCAGTGTACATCTTGAGGCAGGCAAGGTAGTTAGTGATAACGGCCGTAATTTTGTGGCAGCCATAGCCCTTTCAAAACTCAGCCACATACCTTGCTTGGCTCACACATTGAACCTGGTGGTGCAGTGCTTCCTCAAAAATTATCCGGAGTTAACAGCCCTGCTCCAGAAGGTGCGAAGACTGTGCGTGCACATCCGCCGGTCGCCTGTACACTCCGTTCGTATGCAGAAGCTGCAGCGATTGCTCCACCTTCCCAACCACCGCCTCATTATCGACATTGCAACAAGGTGGAACTCCACGCTGCACATGGTGGAGCGGCTGTGCGAGCAGAGGCAGGCCATAATGCATTTGTGGGAGGATACACGGCCAGGCACTTTGAGAGCAGACATGGAGTTGACAGGCGTGCAGTGGTCGAAGCTGAAAGACCTTTGTAAAGTCCTTCAGTGTTTTGAGGAATGCACATGGCTGGTAAGCGCAGACGACGCCATCCTAAGCATGAGCATCCCACTTATGCGTCTGCTCATGCAAACTTTGACGCACCTTAAGGAGCAGGCGTCTGCAGCCAATGTTGATGAGGAGGAGGGAATCCTTGATGACATTCAGCCATTGTCTGCTCAGGGACCTCTCCTGGACGAAGTGGAGGAAGAAGAGGAGGAGGAGGAGGAGGATGATGGGGATGATTACTTAGGGGAGGAGGATTCATCTCGTGGGGCAAGTGAAAATGTTGGCGTGGCAAGGTCTGGTACTGGGTTTGTGCGTGACTTGAGGGATGTGGATTTGCCAGAAAGTGCTCCTCCACCCAGCACTCGCAGTGCATCATTGACACCGGGAACATTGGCCCACATGTCAGATTATGCCTTGCGGATCCTAAAAAGGGACCCCCGCATTGCCAAAATGATGAACGATGACGACTACTGGTTGGCCAGCATCCTGGATCCACGCTATAAAGGCAAATTACAAAACATCATGCCACAGGAGAACCTTGACCTAATATTGGCTAATAAACAAGCAACTCTGGTAAATCGGTTGCTTGAGGCATTCCCAGCACACAGCAGCGGTGATGGTTCTCACACGAGCCGTACGGGCCGGGGGCAGCTTGGCAGAGGTGTTCGTGGTGCACACAGCAGAAGTGGCGTTGGAGACAGGGGTTTCATGACAATGTTGTGGACTGATTTTTCAAATACCGCTCACACAACTGGTAATACTGCATCGATGGAAAGTGACAGGAGACAGCAGTTGTCAACTATGGTTACAAACTACTTTTCCTCCCATATCGATGTTCTCCCACACAGGTCATTCCCCTTTGACTATTGGGCCGCTAAACTGGACACCTGGCCTGAATTGGCCCAATATGCCTTACAGGAGCTCGCTTGCCCAGCTGCAAGTGTGCTATCGGAAAGAGTCTTCAGTGCAGCTGGATCAATCCTTACAGAAAAAACGACCCGTCTGTCAACCCAAAATGTGGATGATCTAACCTTCATTAAAATGAACCACGCATGGGTTTCCAAGGATTTTGTCCCACCTTCCCCTGATGACACATAGGGTGACAGAAAAATGGCTTGCTTTGGTCCACCTCTTCCTGGTACTTCACCTATTTCGCCTTTTGCATCAGCTGAATGTCCAACATCAACATATGCCACTTTCTAAAACTCCCTAACTGTGCTGCCTCCCCCCCATGGCCGGGGTCACCACCTACCGCACGACACCGTGCGAGTGCCGTTGCCCTGGACAGGTGGGTAGGCCGACTCTTGGGCGCGGGCACTGGCACAGGGTCCCTCATAGTGCAATCAAGTGTCTCTTACGGCGGTGGTGCACACCCGCCGTCAGACACACCGCTGTACTATGAGGGGCCCAGTGCCAGTACCGACGCCCACGAGTGGGCCCCCCTTGCTTGGGCAGGGCCCCAGCATTTGCAATCTTTACCTCTCCCTGCTCCTCCGCTGTGTAATCTGGGCCGTCAAATCCATACTGTGCCTGACACCGTCTGAGCCTGCCTCCTGAGACATATATTTTGAATGTGTACGCTATCCATACATGTTATCCGGGGATACGGTACCCTTTCTAACCTTTGTGCAATGACGTGCAATCCATACTGGGCCTAACACCGTCTGAGCCTGCCTCATGCTGTATAGACATATATTTTGAATGTGTACGCTATCCATACATGTTATCCGGGGATACAGTACCCTTTCTAACCTTTGTGCAATGACGTGCAATCCATACTGGGCCTAACACCGTCTGAGCCTGCCTCATGCTGTATAGACATATATTTTGAATGTGTACGCTATCCATACATGTTATCCGGGGATACGGTACCCTTTCTAACCTTTGTGCAATGACGTGCAATCCATACTGGGCCTAACACCGTCTGAGCCTGCCTCATGCTGTATAGACATATATTTTGAATGTGTACGCTATCCATACATGTTATCCGGGGATACGGTACCCTTTCTAACCTTTGTGCAATCACGTGCAACCCATACTGGGCCTAACACCGTCTGAGCCTGCCTCCTGAGACATATATTTTGAATGTGTACGCTATCCATACATGTTATCCAGGGATACGGTACCCTTTCTAACCTTTGTGCAATGACGTGCAATCCATACTGGGCCTAACACCCTCTGAGCCTGCCTCATGCTGTATAGACATATATTTTGAATGTGTACGCTATCCATACATGTTATCCGGGGATACGGTACCCTTTCTAACCTTTGTGCAATGACGTGCAATCCATACTGGGCCTAACACCGTCTGAGCCTGCCTCATGCTGTATAGACATATATTTTGAATGTGTACGCTATCCATACATGTTATCCGGGGATACGGTACCCTTTCTAACCTTTGTGCAATGACGTGCAATCCATACTGGGCCTAACACCGTCTGAGCCTGCCTCATGCTGTATAGACATATATTTTGAATGTGTACGCTATCCATACATGTTATCCGGGGATACGGTACCCTTTCTAACCTTTGTGCAATCACGTGCAATCCATACTGGGCCTAACACCGTCTGAGCCTGCCTCATGCTGTATAGACATATATTTTGAATGTGTACGCTATCCATACATGTTATCCAGGGATACGGTACCCTTTCTAACCTTTGTGCAATCACGTGCAATCCATACTGGGCGTGAGAACGGCTGGCGAGCTGTTAAGCAAGCTACAGCACCTGTCCAGACAAGTACAGGGATTCCCTAGCGAGGAGACTTATTTGATTGTTTTCAATGTTGGGACAGCAATTTTTGGGGAGCACTATACTCTGGAGAATGATAGATGGGGCCCACCATACACTGGAACATTCCAAAGGTGGACATCAGACACTGGAGCAGCATTTACAGGGCCCATTATACACTAGAGCATTAGAAATGGGGCCCATTATGTTTGGAGCATTATTTGGGCCCATAAGACAGTGGAGCTTCATCCATGGGGACCAACATATACTGTAGCATTATGTGGAGCTCATCATATACTGTTTCAAACATTATATGGGACCAATGATTCTGTATGGAGAAATAGATGGGCCTCGTCATGAGATGTAAAAAGTGAGGTATTTTTCATTGTACTATACCGCTATTTATCTGCCGTATCGGAGCATGATGAGTTGTGGTATGTGTTAAAGGGGCGCTCTTTCGCCCAGGGCACCTGAAAACCTGCAGCCAGCCCTCCCCCCCCACAACTTTAGCCAAATAACACCCATTTTTCAGTGCGTAACTTATATTATGAAGTTAATTAAGGTTGACAAGCTTAAGTAAGAAGAATTGATGCTTTTGGCATTCAAATGGGCACTGTTGGTGTGTTTCCCGTCCTCCTCTCACTGCCGACTTTTATTCCCCATTGACTTACATTGGGTTTCGTGTTTCGGGACGACCCCGACTTTTCCCTATAATCGGACGATCTTGCTCGACCCGACTTTTGGAAAAGTCGGGTTTCACGAAACGAAACGCGACCCTAAAAAACCAAAAGTCGCTCAACTCTAGTGGTCACAACTCCTCTTCCCAAGCTTCCCTATACTTTTATCTTCCTCTCTGACTCAGAATGCACTCTAGTCTGGGGACAAGCTTCTCACTCGTCCAGTTCCCAGCACTGACTGACTGAAACTCTAACTAACTTCCTCCTCCTGACCAGATAGAGCAGCTCCCCTCAAGTCAGGTTCAGAGTTCCCCCTGCTGGCCTAGAGCAGGATCTGTGTTGCATGCTGTGTATACCTGGCCAGGGGATCCCTCCTTGCTTCAGGCCTGACATTATCCCCTGTGAGGAAGGCAATGCCCTTGTGGCTACCGGACTCCTGTGGTGCCACACTTACAACAGAGATAAGGGAGCAGAGCCAAGCTTACTACAGAGATAAGTGAGCAGAACGGAGCTTACTAGGTCTACTACATAGATACGGGAACAGAACCAAGCATACAGCATATATATGGTGCCTGAATCTCGATTACTACATCGATAGAGTACGAGAACCAAGCTTACTAGAGAGATAATGGGAGCAGAACCAAGCTTACTAGAGAGATATGGGAGCAGAACTGAGCTTACTAGAGCTATGGTGGAAGAACTGAGCTTGCTACAGAGATAAGGGAGCAGAATCAAGCTTATGTAATAATCATGTGGGAATAGTGGATGAGGGCAGGTATATCTCGCCCAGATTCCTTTCCTATGTGGCCTAGTCTGGTTAGTATCGCACCTGCTTGCTAATGAATAATGGGAGGTGGATATAAAAGGATGCCAGGTGGTTGTGTGAGTGTCTCAGCCTGGGAACACAGAGAGCCTGTCTGTGTGAGAGACACATGTGAGTGAAAGCAGTGCCCACTGCAACTGTGGTTTGGCTGGACGGGAGAAGCCCGCCAGTTGGTAGTTAGGTTGTCCATTGTTTAGTTAGTGCCGGACAGGCAAGGATTTGTTTTATGTTTTTTTTCTTTATGCATTGCTTTCACCGTTAATAAACCTGACCCAGTGTCAGTTATACCCGGACCCCGTCTCTGCGCCTGAGTTTCATGCTGAACGCACGTGACCTTTGACCCCAGCAAAGCCGATCCCGGAGTGTTTTATCACACTTGCTACAGAGATATCAGACCAGAACCAACTAGGTCTGGTATATAGATACGGGAACAGAACCAAGTTTACAGCATAGATATGGTTTCAGAATCTAGATTACTACATTGATAGAGTCCCCGTTCCCACCATATGTATAGTATGATGGCCCCAGTTCCCCCATATATATAGTAGGATGGCCCCAGTTCCCCATATATATAGTAGGATGGCCCCAGTTCCCCATATATATAGTAGGATAGCCCTAGTTCCTCCGTATATCTAGTAGGATGGCCCCAGTTCTTCCCATATATAAATTATGATCGCCCCAGTTCCTCCTTGTAACGCCAGTGTGTTTGTACTTTGCTTCCCCGGCGTTACTCTGCATGTCTGCATTACCCTTTGCTCCTCTCCTCCTAACTAGCAGGGATACTGTTGCCTGTTACCGTTATGGATGCTGCTCAGGTCCCTGCCCCGCTGCGTAGCCGTACATGCGTGCGTGGCTCCGCTGCTTTGCAAGACCACCCGCTGGTGCAGTCCCTGGCTGCTGCTGTGGAAAGCTATCGGTGGGTTAATAGGTCCTCTACATTGTGTATGGCTTACCACGTATGTTCAGGCTTGCAGCTCTCGCCAGGTGTCCTCTGCAATGCTGATTTGTTTGGCCTTGCTTAGGGTGCGCGCGGCCACACCTCCCCTGCTTTTATGAGGAATGGGTGTGTGCTACAATTGCTGCTCCAGCCTATGACTGTGAGGCAGCTGGTATGTAAAGTTCCCTCCCCCTTTGGGGCATCGCCAGAGCTTCGCATTGAGTTCCTGAACCTAGCGATGTGAGTATGTGTGTTCAGCTCCTGCTCTGATTGTGATCAGTTCTGGGGGAGCTGGTGCTCTTTGTCCCCATGTGAACTGTGTTTTGCCACCTGCCAGGAGGCAGAATATCCTGGCCCTCGGCCCTGTCCGCCTTCCCAGGAGGCAGAATATCCTGGCCCTTGTCCGCCCTCCCAGAAGGCAGAATTATCCTGGTCCCTGTGTTTGTGTGGAGTCTTGCCTTGCACCTGTGTCTTGTTCCCTGAATCCTGGATCCTGAATTTGTTCCTGCACCTGACTCTGTCTGAATTGTGTCTTGTTTCTTTGCCTGCTCTGGGGGCAGTAATACCAAGATCGCCCTTCCTGGAGGCTGCATATCCAGGCCTGTCTATGTTGTGTCTTGTTCCCTGAATTCTGGACCTGCTCCTTTACCTGACCCTGTCTGAACTGTGTCCTCTGTGGGATGTTCCTGAGGTCCCTTCATGTCTTGAACCCTGTGCCCAGTGACTGTGACTCTTTGCTACCTGACTTGCTGTGATTTAACCTGGGTTCATCTAGGAAGTAGGAGTCCGGTGTGTCCGCTGGGTTTCTGCCACTCTGTGCTCAGCTGGGGATTCAGTGCAATTCCCTGCCAGTTCCAGTCCAACCCGGCAGGGATTGCACCAGACCGCTGGGGTTCCTTTCTAGGTCGCTGCCAGATGACCGGAGCCTGATGACCACGGCCTGATGTCCGGTGTCTGACGACCCCTTCCAGATGTGCTGTGCCTGCTGTCCTCTGCCAGATGGCCGGATCCTATGCTTCTCTGCCCGATGTCCGGAGCCTTCCGTTCGCTGCCAGTGGTCCAGAGCCTGATGACTGCGGCCTGATGTCCGTAAATGATGCCCGCAGCCTGATGTCCGGATCCTGTCGGTCGCTGCCAGATGTCCGGAGTCCGATGCCAGTGTGCTGATGCTCTATCTAAGATCCGAGTCCTGATGCCCTGCCTGTATCCTGATGTCCAGTCCATGTTCCTGGTGTCCTGATGTCCGTGTTCCTCGTGTCCTGATGTCCGTGTTCCTTGTGGCCTGATGTCCGTGTTCCTGGTGGCCTGATGTCCGTGTTCCTGGTGGCCTGATGTCCGTGTTCCTGGTGGCCTGATGTCCGTGTTCCTGATGTCCAGTCCGTGTTCCTGATGTTCTGCCCGTGTCCCGATGTTCCGCCAATTATCTGAGGTCCACCCAGTGATGACGTCCTTCTCGGATCGGTGTTTGATGTTCTCCTGCTGAGCCTGTGCTACGCCTGAGGCCTGAGAGAGAGGCCATCCTAGTATGCCCGTGCCAGAGGATCCTGGACTGCATCAACCCATGATGACTCCTGCCATCGTCTGACATCTGTCCTGGGTATGTGTCTGATGTTCTCCTGCTGAGCCAGTGCTATGCCTGAGGCCTGAGAAAGAGGCCGTCCTGATATGCCCGTGCCAGATGACCCTGGACTGCATCAACCCATGATGACCCCTGCCATTGTCTGAAGTCAGTCTGAGGTTGGTGTCTGATGTTCTCCTGCTGAGCCTGTGCTATGCCTGGGGCCTGAGGAAGAGGCCGCCCTAGTATGCCCGTGCCAGACAACCCTGGACTGCATCAACCCGTGATGTCCTCCTGCCTTCGTCTGTTATCCTGAGACATGTACCCTTCCCTGATGTGCAGAACCGAGAGCCTTGCATAACTATTTTGTTTCTGTACCATGTCTTGTTCAAGTAAACTTTGTCTATACCTGAAGTTGTGCGGTGTCGTTCTGCCTCCTCGTCCACATGCTCAGCTGCCACAGACCCCGGTCTCTACTCTTCCCTCGTCTGGGTATGCCAGGGTCCCCCCTGTGGTCCAGTGGGTCCACATTCCGTTCCCACCTGGGATGCTCGCCCCACGTCGGCGTGGTCGGTCGACGTGGAGGTGCCGGCTCGGCCGCGAACGCGGTCGCTAGTCGCGACACCCCTATATATAGTTGCTTCTCACAAAATTAGAATATCATCAAAAGGTTAATTAATTTCAGTGAAACACATATTATATAGAGTCATTACAAACAGAGTAATCTAATTTAAGTGTTTGTTTCTGTTAATGTTGATGATTATGGCTTACAGCCAATTAAAACCCAAAAGTCATTATCTTAGTAAATTAGAATACTTTATAACACCAGCTTGAAAAATTATCTTAAAATCCAAAATGTTGGCCTACTAAAATGTATGTTCACTAAATGCACTCAATACTTGGTCAGGGCTCCTTTTGCATCTGAATTGTTGGGTCTGGTGTCTCTCATCTTTCACTTGACAATACCCTTTAGATTCTCTATGGGTTTAAGGTCAGGCGAGTTTGCTGGCCATTCAAGCACAGTGATACTGTTGTTTTTAAACCAGGTATTGGTACTTTTGGCAGTGTAGACAGGTGCCAAGTTATGCTGGAGAATGAAATTTCCATCTCCAAAACCTTGTCGGCACAGGGATGCATGAAGTGGACCTACACCAGCTGGCGGCATGGCTCCCCAAAACATCACTGATTGTGGAAACTTCACACTGGACCTCAAGCAGTTTGGATTGTGTGTCTCTCCACTCTTCCTCCAGACTCTGGGACCTTGATTTTCAAATGAAATGCAAAATTTACTTTCATGTGAAATCAACACCTTGGACCACTGAGCAACAGTCCAGTTCTTTTTCTCCTTGGCCCAGGGAAGGCACTTCTCGTCTTGTCTATTGTTCATGAGTGGCTTGACACAAGGAATGAGACACTTGTAGCCCATATCCTGGATACGTCTGTGTGTCCACAGCAGTCCACTCCTTGTGAATCTCCCCCCAAACTTTTAAATGGCCTTTTCTTAATAATCCTTTCAAGGCTGTGGTTATCTCAGTTGCTTGTGCACCTTTTTTCTACCACACTTTTTCCTTCCATTCAACTTTCCATTAATATGCTTGGATACAGCACCCTGTGAAAAGCCACCTTCTTTAGCAATGACCTTTTGTGGCTTAGTATGTTGGTCACAGTTCCCCCCCATATATATAGTAGGATGGCCCCAGTTACCGTATATATAGTAAGATGGCCCCAATTCCCCCATATATATAGTATGATGGCCCCAGTTCCCCCCATATATAGTATGATGCCCCAGTTCCCCTAAATATAGTAAGATGGCCCCAATTCCCCCATATATAAAGTATGATGGCCCCAGTTCCCCATATATATAGTATGATGGCCCCAGTTCCCCCCACACATATAGAATGATGGCCCCAGTTCACCCCATACATATAGTATGATGGCCTCAGTATACCCCATATACATATAATATGATAGGCCCAGTTCTCCGATATATATGGTATGGTTGACCCAGTTCCCCCATATATACACAGTTGTGGCCAAAAGTATTGACACCCCTGCAATTCTGTCAGATAATACTCAGCTTCTTCCTGAAAATGATTACAAACACAAATTCTTTGGTATTATTATCTTCATTTATTTTGTCTTAAATGAATAAACACAAAAAGAATTGTCCTAAAGCCACTCCCACTCCCTGCCGACTTTGCTTCCCCATTGACTTGCATTGGGTTTCTGTCAGAGACACCGCACTACACTTGCTCATAGAGCCAGTGCGCGTGTCCTGAGTACAGAAGCAGTGCTAAGAGTTACCTGGGGAGCAGGGCAGCAGAGGTGACCGGGCGTGCTTCAACTATTAGTGTCAGGGTCCAGTCAGCGCTGGAAAGTAAAGAGGCACGGGACCTGCGGACACTGAAAATGAACAAGCTTGAACGGGACCTATGGTCATGTGACTGCAAGGGGGCGTGGCTTAGCGTCCTGCTTTCAGATATGACAGTACACCATACAACAACTCAGTCAGGCAAAATGGAGGTCACAACAGTATGGGCAAATGAAGTACAGGAGGGACAAACAGACGGGAGGTCAGACAAAGCCAAAGGTCATACACAGGATCACAGTACAGTACCAGGGATGAGACAGAGCGGATAATCAGGGTCAAGCAGAGATCAAGACCAAACAGACATAGGAGGTACCAGGCAGAATCCAAAGCGATATCCAGGGAACAGACCGAGTCATATACAGAGAATCAAGTAACCAGAACACAGCACTAACACACTCAGGGGTCACCACACAATGCCAAGGGCAAGAGTATAACTGACAGGGATGGGAGCGTCCTGAGGCTATAAGAAGCCTCCCCCAGAACCAGGGAGAGGCCGCAATCATAGCCCCAGGTGTGCAGGTAAGCCTGCATCGGGATCACAACCTTTAACCCCAGAAATGCCAGTCATCAGCACTGGTTCCAAACATTAACCCCACGTGTGCGAGTCAAACCCGCACTGAGATCATGACAGTTTCGTGTTTCAGTTGGACCTCTGACTTTTCCCTATAGTCGGCCGTTTTCGTTCAACCCGACTTTTGCGAAAGTCGGGTTTCATGAAACCCGACTTGACCCTAAAAAAGGCAAAGTCGCTCATCTCTATATTAAAATTTTTTTTTACAATTCTTTCCTTCTTTTGAGTACCCTAGAGTCTGCGGTTAGGCTGGTGATTCTGTTATGAATGGGTCACTGAGGAGGATGGCAGGAACAGGCTAAACCACCAGAGGACCAGAGAGGTTGGTAACTAAGCGGATTGCAGGCCCGTGATCCTATCCACATAACTAGCAGTAGCCATGGAGCATTCCTACGATGCCCTAGACGCTTCGTCACAGCCGGAGAACTATCTAAGCCTAAAGACAGAAAGGTGAAATCTAAACTGCCCTGGAGCAGATCCCCAAAGGAATAGACAGCCCCCAAACATATGTTGTCGGTGAGACAAGATGAGACACAAACACAGGCAGAGAACAGACTGAGCAAACGGGGGGGGGGCAAGCTGTCTAGACAGGACAGGACAGAAAAGATACTGTCTGCAATCACACACAAAACCCTAAAAAAGTCCAACACTTCTGATATACAAAAAACCTGAGGTCACATGACCTCACCCCTGCTAGATCAGCACTCTGGTATGAACTGGAAGCAAAGCAAAAAGATACTAACATGACAGGGGACTGAACAAGCTGCAACATATGAAGCAGGGCCCAGCGCTGCCCTCAGCAGGGAGCACGCTGAATCCTAGCAACAAAGCAGAAAGCAAAAAAAAGGCAAAACCAGATTAGATGCAAAGGATTAGCAAAAGAATCACTTAGCTGAACAATGCAGATCAGGCAGGGGACAAAAGAACTCCAAATGCACAGGGAGGAAATCACCAGCAACCTCAAAGAGCAGCCAGCTCAATTATATGCACCCAGCTAGTAATCCCAGGTTTCCAATTATCGTCGTCAGGTGGGGATCTTCCGTCCACCTTGCCAGCTCCACTAATCTCAGTAACCACCAGAGGGAGCAGAGGGAGCTTCGGCTCAGAACTCCGATCAAGAGAATTCACAACATCTTCTGCTATAAACTGCTAATGTATGACCATTTTATGTATATTTTATAAAAGATATTAACAGTCATATCTATACATGTAATATTAAATTCAATGCGCCGTTATTTAGGAATGGAAGAATACTTATAAAAAGCTGGCATACAAATATGTAACGGAATCTTGTTCTTCTACCAATTTAAAGTACTTACAACATTTGGGTGGCATTGTGAACCTGCCTACATGCACAATGTTTGTCTCAAAGTCAAGAAAATTTAATGTCTGTACATTGTGCACAGGGGATTTAAGGTGACTTCAGATCATACTAGGTTCCAGTAACACACAGATAGACATAAATGTGCAAATAGACGGTGCAAGCAGGGCCGGACTGGGACTAAAATTCAGCCCTGGCATTTGAAGTTACACAGGCCCACTAGTCACATGGTGACTATATAATATCTTTGTACACTTGTAGTTTACAAGAAGTGAGAGGAGATTAACACAACTATATAACATGTAGTCACAGCTGTGCCCAGTATTTCAGCTCAGTCCTATTTATTGCTTTTAGGTACAGTACTCCTCCCAAATCTCTGTCCCCTTTTGTATGCATGATTACAGAATTCCTGGCAGAACTGCTCTTTATTGGGCAACCAGACCCCCTGGTCATAGCCGCCCCTATCATACCTCCCAACTTTTGAAGAAGGGAAAGATGGACAAAGACTGCAAATTTTTGGCCACGCCCAGCCACACCCATTTCACAACTAGTCACACCCATGTCCACACCTAATCGCACCCATTTAGCACTGCTGATCACACTGACTGGTACTGAGGGCACAGTGGCTGGCATTATGGGCACACTGACTGGCACAAAGGAAGAGAGAAAACAGAGAGAGAGAGAAAAAAGAAAACAGAGAGAGCGAGAAAGAAATGGGAAAGAAAGAACAGAGAGAGACAGAGAAAGAACAGAGAGAGAAAGAAAGAAGTAAAGAAAAGAAAGAAAGAACAGAGAGAAAGAGAGGGAAGAAAGAACAGAGAGAGAAAGAAAGAAAGATTAGAGAGAGAAAGAAAGAACAGAGAGAGAAAGAAAGAACAGAGAGAGAAAGAAAATGAGGGATAGACAGAACAGAGAATGAAAGAACAGAGAAAGAAAGAAAAAGAGAGAAAGAAATAAAGAAAGATTCTACAAAGATACTATAGCAGCCCGGCTCCCATTGTAGTACCCACCTGAGCCTCCCGGTGCAGGACCTATCATGATCCGCTCACATGGCCGACATCCCCGATTCCAAGGCGATCCTGCTGTCTGCGCTGTCGGAGGAGGACACGGTGATGGATCTGAAGCATTCCTGGTTCCGTCACAATCTCCTCAAGAAATTATCTCATTTCCGGTCAGCTTCCAGCACATCACTTCAGGTGGAACGTCATATGTGTGTTTTAAAATGCTCCTCGCGGCTCCGCCGTGTACTCCTGTGTCCGTGGGAAAAGCCCGCTTTGTATGCTTTGTACATACTTGGCTCCGCTCTGTACACATATGGCTCCACTCCATACACGCGCGGCTCCTCTCCGTACACCTCGTACACGCGCGGCTCCTCTCCGTACACCTCGTACACGCGCGGCTCCTCTCCGTACACCTCGTACACGAGCGGCTCCTCTCCGTACACCTCGTACACACTGCTCCGCTCACCTCGTACACGCGCGGCTCCTCTCCGTACACCTCGTACACGCGCGGCTCCTCTCCGTACACCTCGTACACACGGCTCCTCTCCCTACACCTCGTACACACGGCTCCGCTCCGTACACCTCGTACACACGGCTCCGCTCCGTACACCTCGTACACACGCGGCTCCGCTCCGTACACCTCGTACACACGCGGCTCCGCTCCGTACACCTCGTACACACGCGGCTCCGCTCCGTACACCTCGTACACAGGCGGCTCCGCTCCGTACACCTCGTACACACACGGCTCCGCTCCGTACACCTCGTACACACACGGCTCCGCTTCGTACACACGGCTCCGCTCCGTACACCTCGTACACACACGGCTCCGCTCCGTACACCTCGTACACACACGGCTCCGCTCCGTACACCTCGTACACACACGGCTCCGCTCCGTACACCTCGTACACACACGGCTCCGCTCCGTACACCTCATACACACACAGCTGTTCTACATCCACACTGTAAATCCTGACCCCACACATACTTACCTCAACCAGCACCATGACAACAGCAAAGCAGAGTCTTGCAGACGGTAGAGGCAAGGCTGAGCGCACAGGACATGTGATGAGGTCACAGGAGGGGCGGAGTCAGGGGTGACATGATCGGGGGTCTGGACAAAGGCTCCTGATCATGTGACCCCCTGATTCCTCCCCTCCTGTGACCTCATCACAGGTCCTGCGAACAGAGCGAGCAGGCAAGTGAGTGCAATGCTGTGAGTGGCTGCGGGGGGAGGGGGTCTCATGCTAAGGCGAGGATGGGGTGCGTGGGGGGGGCGTGGCGGCTTATCTCCCTGCAGTGCAGGAGGGACTTGAAACTATCACCGCCGTGCCCGCAGAGGGCCAGCGTCAGGAGCAACAGTGGCCGCAGCAGCTGGCAAGCGGCCAGATGATCGGGTGCCGCCGCCCGCGGCCCACGTGACAGCGGCCCAGCGGGAAAATGCCCGGTTGATTCTATTGCCAATCCGGGCCTGGGTGCAAGAGTGACAACAATAGATTGAAGCACGCATTGCACTGTAACTTTAAATCGGAAAAATCTTATTTTTGCAGTATTATACAGTTGTGGCCAAAAGAATTGACACCCTTGCAATTTTGTCAGATAATACTCAGTTTCTTCCTGAAAATGATTGCAAACACAAATTCTTTGGTATTATTATCTTCATTTAATTTGTCTTAAATGAAAAAACACATAAGAGAATGAAGCAAAAAGTAAAACATTGATCATTTCACACGAAACTCCAAAAATGGGCCAGACAAAAGTATTGGCACCCTCAGCCTAATGTCTTAAATGAAAAAAACACAAAAAGAATTGTCCTAAAGCCAAATTGGATATAATTCCACACCAAACATAAAAAAAGAGGGTGGACAAAAGTATTGGCACTGTCTGAAAAATCATGTGATGCTTCTCTAATTTGTGTAATTAACAGCACCTGTAACTTACCTGTGGCACCTAACAGGTGTTGGCAATAACTAAATCACACTTGCAGCCAGTTGACATGGATTAAAGTTGACTCAACCTCTGTCCTGTGTCCTTGTGTGTACCACATTGAGCATGGAGAAAAGAAAGGAGACCAAAGAACTGTCTGAGGACTTGAGAAACCAAATTGTGAGGAAGCATGAGCAATCTCAAGACTACAAGTCCATCTCCAAAGACCTGAATGTTCCTGTGTCTACCGTGCGCAGTGTCATCAAGAAGTTTAAAGCCCATGGCACTGTGGCTAACCTCCCTAGATGTGGACGGAAAAGAAAAATTGACAAGAGATTTCAACGCAAGATTGTGCGGATGTTGGATAAAAAACCTCGACTAACATCCAAACAAGTTCAAGCTGCCCTGCAGTCCGAGGGTACAACAGTGTCAACCCGTACTATCCGTCGGTGTCTGAATGAAAAGGGACTGTATGGTAGGAGACCCAGGAAGATCCCACTTCTTACCCCGAGACATAAAAAAAGTCATGCTGGAGTTTGCCAAAACTTACCTGAAAAGCCTAAAACGTTTTGGAAGAATGTTCTCTGGTCAGATAAGAAAAAAAGTAGAGCTTTTTGGGCAAAGGCATCAACATAGAGTTTACAGGAGAAAAAAAGAGCCATTCAAAGAAAAGAACATGGTCCCTACAGTCACACATGGCGGAGGTTCCCTGATGTTTTGGGGTTGCTTTGCTGCCTCTGGCACTGGACTGCTTGACCGTGTGCATGGCATTATGAAGTCAGAAGACTACCAACAAATTTTGCAGCATAATGTAGGGCCCAGTGTGAGAAAGCTGGGTCTCCCTCAGAGGTCATGGGTCTTCCAGCAGGACAATGACCCAAAACACTTCAAAAAGCACTAGAAAATGGTTTGAGAGAAAGCACTGGAGACTTCTAAGGTGGCCAGCAATGAGTCCAGACCTGAATCCCATAGAATACCTGTGGAGAGATCTAAAAATGGCAGTTTGGAGAAGGCACCCTTCAAATATCAGGGACCTGGAGCAATTTGCCAAAGAAGAATGGTCTAAAATTCCAGCAGAGCATTGTAAGAAACTCATTGATGGTTACCGGAAGCGGTTGGTCGCAGTTATTTTGGCTAAAGGTTGTGCAACCAAGTATTAGGCTGAGGGTGCCAATACTTTTATCTGGCCCATTTTTGGAGTTTCGTGTGAAATGATCAATGTTTTACTTTTTGCTTCATTCTCTTATGTGTTTTTTCATTTAAGACAAATTAAATGAAGATAATAATACCAAAGAATTTGTGTTTGCAATCATTTTCAGGAAGAAACTGAGTATTATCTGACAGAATTGCAGGGGTGTCAATACTTTTGGCCACAACTGTATGTTTTTCAGCTTAATAAAAATCTTGCTAACACCCATGCTCTAGTTTCTTTTTCTCTTCCAGATTCATCAGAAACCGACACCTGTCATAATCTGAAGCCTGGTGATTTGGTAGTTGTGAAAAGGCATGTCAGAAAGCATGGACAAGAACCCTTGTATGACGGTCCCTATCAAGTCCTCCTCATCACCCAACAAGCCAATAGCAAATAAAGGGGGCAAAATATTTTGGTTTTCCACATTTTCTGTATTATTATTGGTAGAAATTAAAGTTAGAAGATATTCAAAGGCTCAGAGATCAATATGATAAAGACAATGATCATAATAAGGACAGTTGGTGGTCTGACACCTTCTCCTTTCTCAATCCAGCCAATTGATTTAAGGGAATTGGGGGCTGGATAACTGGGATTTTACAAAGCTTGATGTATATTGCTGCCTGTATCCTTGTTGTATATGTGATACTAAAACTTGTTCTTTGGTGTATTTCTGTATGTATTAGGAAATTCTGCACTAGGATAGCTAGCGATGATACCAAAGTCATCGTTGCCCCTGCTCTTCTCTATACCGATCTCAAAAGGCTACTTGATGAAGATGTTGAAGCCAAGCGCATGGCTACCTTCAAAAGATCTCCACCACCATCATCAAAAATTGTTATTTGTAAATTGTAGCATACGGGGAGATGGGTGCGCTGCAACAGCCATGACTGATAACATGGCATCAGCCATGTGAAGACCAGTACCCCTTGAGCTTATGGCTTGGGATAGCACCTCTGATGCTGCATATTAGATAACTAAATTTATCTTGGGGGGATTGTGAAGTACAGTATTCAGTTGTACGGGACATCTTGTTCTCCAGACCTCCATTTTAGTGCTTGCGACGCCATTTTGTTGCTTACGAGTTAAATTTTGTAGTTAGGTGAAAGTTTGCGGTTGTTAAGAAACCAGACTGTCCCAGTCTGAACAAGATATGATATATGAGACCCTGATGAATGTGCTATTGTTCTATTCTCTGCGTCACGTAGCTAGGGACATATTCCGATTTTCTTGCAATACTATTGGCTTATAAAGTAAATGTGTCACGACGATGCTATTGGTAGCTGAGTACTTTGCATATTTAAGCAAAATACTATAAAAAGGTGACATAATAAACGGGGTTAGTGATCTGCCTTGATCCTCCCATACAGAGGCATACGTCTCCATCTGGTCATTCCCAGTTGCTAGCAACACCCTGTGGATTAATTTGGAAATCACCTGGTCAACCGTGAGGGGTTAATTTAGCCCTCCCTCAATAGCTCCCTCATCATACGGTATTAAGAAATGGGGTATGTAAACTTTTGATCAGGGTCATTTGAATGTTTTGGGTTGTCATTATGATTTAAAATGTGAAAACACATTGGTTTGACAATAAATGGCTTCACACAACCACTAACCATGAGTGAAGAAAAAGTTTTGGTGTTATCATTCATATTCTCTGAAAAAAGGCCAAGAAAGTAAAAATTCTGCCAGGATATAAAAACTTTTGAGCACAACTGTATGTAAACTTCTGGTTTCAACTGTATGTGAGCTGAGTGCTCACAATAGTATCAAAGAGAAGAGACTAGCAGCTTACAAGAAACGGTAACCCTTTCAAAATAAACCTTTATTAGGAAATAATTAAAATCCATCAGACTAACGAAAAAATGATAATCATATATACCATGGATATATGATGTAATACAAAACATATAGATATAACAGCAGACTATAAAAATTTGTACCATGTGCCCACAGGTAATCCTGTAGCCAGGTGAGCAATACTATACAATCTACAATGTTAATTGCCTGGGTAATGCCATATTATGCGTATTTTGTTTTTTGAGCTATACTACCAGAGGTCTACAGCAGCATTTAAGGAGCTACAAAAATTTCTGGCAAGTACTGGTTGTGTACTGCAAGTGACAACAATCTCATGTATTCTTCATAAGTATGGCCTGTGGGGTAGGTTGGCAAGTCGCAAGCCTTTTCTTACAAAGAAAAAACACAAACGTGGCAATCTATTGCCAAAACCTACATCAAGTCTGCCAAAATCATGAGGGAAAATGTGTTGTGTGATGAGACCAAGATGTAACTTTGCACCAACCATATCGTTAACAATGTGTATCACCAAAAGAACACTATACCCACAGGGAAGCATGGTGGAGGCAGCATTGAAGCATGGTGGAGGCAGCATTTGTGACTATTTTCTTGCAGCTGGAGTTGGAGAGAATTATGGAGAGCTCTAAATATCAGTCAATTTTTCATCAAAACCTGTTAGTTGAAAATGAAGAGGAATTTCACTTTGTAGCACAACAGCGATCTTAAGAAGACCAAAGTTTTGAAAATAGCCCAGTTAGAGCCCAGACCTGTATAGAATTGAAAATTTGTGGGTTGACCTAAAGAGAGCTGTACACAAGTGATTCCCTTGCAATCTGACAAATTTGGAGCGCTATGCAAGGCAGAGTGAACAAAGATTGCAAATTCTAGGTTTGTCATGCTGAAATACTCCTACCCAACAACACTTAATGCTGTCATAAATTCAAAGGGTACATAAAAAAGTATTTGTTTAAGGCTAGTTTCACACTAGTGTATGGCTGAAGTGCGGAGGGCTGCTGGCTTCCTCCGTGAAGCTCTGCCCCTGCACCTCAAGTTGACAGACGGCACAGAGAGGCTGCAGCTTGCCGGCTCCCAGTATTCAATTGCACTTGCATCTTTCAGAGCGACTCTAGCTGCGTAATCAGGTCATGTGATCACGCTGATGATGTCACTCCCTGAGGCACAATGGTGGTAAGTGCTTCATGCTAGTGGAGCTGAAGACACCTAAGATTGGATCTATCTATCACAATAAGTGACATCACACTTTCCCCTGTACCAGGAGTCTGCTGCCTCGGAGTAACCCCTGACTCCGCCCTGTCCTTCAAACTGCACATCCATGCTCTCGCCACCTCCTGTCACCTCTAGCTAAAAAATATTTCCAGACTCCATTCTTTCCTCAACCCTCAATCTACTAAAATGCTTGTGCATGCCCTAATCATCTCCCACCTTGACTACTGCAACATTCTTCTCTGTGGCCTACATTCCAACCCTCTTGCACCTCTCCATTCTGTCCTTAAAAGTGCTGCCAGACTAATTCATCTCTGTCCTCTCTACTTCCCTGCTTCCGCCCTTTGCAAATCCCTTCACTGGCACCCAATTTCCGAGCACATCCTGTTCAAACTACTAACACTGACCTACAAAGCCATCCATAACCTTTCTCCTCTGTATTGTTCCGAACTAATCTCCCAATATCTTCCCTCACGTAATCTCTGGTCCTCCCAAGACCTCCTTCTCTCCTTCATGCTTACTCACTCCTCACCCAATCGCTTCCAAGACTTCTCCTGAATATCACCCATCTTCTGGAACTGTGTGCCCCAACACATCTGATTAGCCACCACAATTGGATCATTCAAGTGGAACTTGAAAACCCATCTCTTCAAGAAAGCGTACAACCTGTAATGACCACGCTGCCACATCAACACCATCGGAGCTACTGCAACCCCCAACCTTCTGTCTCCTTCCCCATAATCCTGTAGAATGTAATCAGGCAAGAGGTAGGGACCTCTTCCCTCTGTACTAGTCTGTCTGTTTCTTTGTCTTCTGTGAGGCCTCGTTCACACGTACCGTTTTTTCGCGTTTCCGCGGCGGTATTTTACGAGCGTTTTTGCCGCGAAAACGTGAAAAATAAGCATCCCATGCATTCCTTTGGGATTCCACAATGCTGTGCTAATGCTGCGGTTTTTACCGCTGCAGAATCGCTTCGTGGTAAAAAACGCAGCATGCTCATTAATTTTGCGGAATCGCGGCGATCCCACACCCATAGGAATGCATTGTTCTGCTTACTTTCCGCATGTGGCTGTGCACACCATGCGAAAAGTAAGCAGAACATTTGCGGATGGCACCCACGGTCCGGAGGAGAGGATACTGTCCTCCGGGCTTTGGGTACCATATCCCTGTAAAAAATAGAATTTAAAATAAAAAATATTGTTATTCTCACCTTCCGACATCCCGCGCAGCCTTCCCGCCTCTCTCCACGCTCCCGGTCCCAGTAAGCCTTTGCGAGCGATGACGTCCGTTCTCGCGGTCATTCGCACAACGTCATCGCGAATGACCGTGAGACGTCACGATCGCGTGAGAACGGACGTCATCGCGGTAATTGTCGCAAATGATTACTGGGACCAGGAGCGTGGAGAGAGGCGGGAAGGCTGCGCGGGACATCGGAAGGTGAGAATAACAATATTTTTTTTTTATTATTTTTTACATTCTGTCTTTTACTATTGATGCCGCATAGGCAGCCTCAATAGTAAAAAGTTGGTCACACTCGTCAAACACTATGTTTGACGAGTGTGGCCAACCTGTCAATCAGTTCTCCAAGCGATGCTACAGATCGCTTGGAAAACGCTAGCAATTCTGCAAGCTAAATACGCTTGCAAAATGCTAGTTTTTCTGTGGGAAAATCGCGGGAATTTAAAATGCGATTTTCCCGCGGAATGGAATTCCGGAATTCTCACGGTAATTTCCGCGAGAGTTCCGCTACGTGTGAACCCAGCCTAAGTGATATTTGTGTTTTGACGTAACTCCTTCTCATGAACAGCACCATGGAATCAATGGTGCTATATAAATAAATAATAATTGGAGGAGTAGGTGAGATTACTGTGTTTGTGTGTGTGTGGTATTTACTGTGTGTGGGGGGGTGGTATTACAGTGTGAGTCGGGAGTATTTAGTGTGGGTGGGTGTTACTATGTGTGGGGGGGTATTTTGTGTGGAGGCATAAGATAATGCTCACTGTATGGTTTGGGGTCACTCACTTGGCAACAGGATTAAGGCACACAGGAACGGTTTCTCACATAAACAGACCATCCGGTTTATTTAGACACGGCATAAACCGGATAGACTACAGACCGTTTAGTTACATTCATGAACATAACAAGACACCAGTCTGCTCATGTAGCAGATATACCTCCCTGCCATTCTTACAACCCCCTTGTCTGAGGTTAGCTTCCAGGAGCTCAGCTCCACATGCTGTCTTTTTGTCAGTCCTGGCTTCCAGGGAAGCTGCCTAACTGGAATCCCTGTCCCGGGCAATGACTGGCTCAACAGGTCAAACCCGACAGTTCCAGACCCTCAGAAGGGCGAAGGTCGGTAGCTTCCCCAATGCAGTTAGCCATCACAGACTGCAGGTACATGGCCTCACCATGTGCTATTCAGGAATCCAGTCCTCTTGCAGGACCTTCCAACACAGAGACCATGTGACTAAACCACAGTCTCATTATAACGTATGAGACCCACCCCTTGATTGGAGGTCTGTGACTAGCCAGATCCGCCCAGCTCTCTGGCTAACCCTGTAAGCACAACGCCTTATAAGCTAAATAAGTCTCATGGAATTACAGGTCCCAGAGCAACAGGCTAAGAGCCCAGAGGACCTTCTCCACTGCAACACATACCGTCCATTCACCACAACACCAGTCACTGTCTCACATACCCCCCTCTGTTCAAACTTGTGGGGTTGAACACTTGACATAAACCAGGGGCCTCGAGACATGTCACGCATGTCACCATGCCCTACCTGTCGAGAGGGCCTTCTCAGTCCCGAAAACATAGTCCATCAGTCACTAAATTCTTTGTCGCCTTACGTTTCATAGTCATCAATTTGTTAGGCCTCCCCTGCCCCCAGAGGTCCGTATGTAGGCTTTGAGCTTCAGCCCTTGAGTCACAGTCTGTCTGTGTCACCAGACCCTTTTTAGTCACCACATTTCTCAAGTATAACCTTCACCCGACCTTTCTCTCCATGACCGCTTCCAACGGTTGGTGCAGTCACGAGACTCACTTACAGTCGAACCTACTGTCTGAGTCTGACCCATCTAGTATGTTACAGGGGCTATTGTCCAGGTCCTTCAGCTTTGCCCTGAGAGTAGATCTGCCATTTACAGATTCTTGGCATCCTTGTTTTCCTTCCTGAACTTCCAAGGTTTCTTCTTTCTAGATGTCTTTGGCTGTCAGCAATTCCATTATTTGGAGGGCCCCTTCAGTTCCTATTACCTTGGGTTGAAGGCGGCAGCCATCATCCACTAATGTGGCAAAGCTGTCCTGTAAGAAGCAATCTTTCGAGCCTTAACTGCTCTATCTCCTTTAGATACACCATTCGATACTCCAACAGAAAGCAAAAAACACAAATATCCTGAACTAAAAGATACTGCAAATAATGCATAAAGGTAATAATAATAATAAGGGTATTTAGTAAACATAATTTTGATCAAAATAATGTACAAGCCATCCCGCCACGTCACGGCAACCCTTGTGGGACAGTCCCTACTCTAGTATTTAAAACCTTATCACTTGCCAAGTGGCGTGAATGTGAATAAGGGTCGGGCGGCTGAACCACTTGTAACAGCTTAGGCCAGACTGGATGGCTTTCCCAGCTCAGAAAAAGGGCGGTCACACCCCTATATGCACTGAATGCACAATGAAATGAATAAAAAACAAATCTGAACTGAGACAAGTAAGTTAATGTGTATGCACAATGTAAGTGCATTTTAACACATGACCATTAACCAGAGAAAACAGAAAGCAAAAAACACAAATATCCTGAACTAAAAGTAAAAAATATACTGCAAATAATGCATAAAGGTAATAGTAATAATAAGGGTATTTAGTAAACATAATTTTGATCAAAATAATGTACAAGCCATCCCGCCACGTCACGGCAACCCTTGTGGGACAGTCCCTACTCTAGTATTTAAAACCTTATCACTTGCCAAGTGGCGTGAATGTGAATAAGGGTCGAGCGGCTGAACCACTTGTAACAGCTTAGGCCAGACTGGATGGCTTTCCCAGCTCAGAAAAAGGGCGGTCACACCCCTATATGCACTGAATGCACAATGAAATGAATAAAAAACAAATCTGAACTGAGACAAGTAAGTTAATGTGTATGCACAATGTAAGTGCATTTTAACACATGACCATTAACCAGAGAAAACAGAAAGCAAAAAACACAAATATCCTGAACTAGAAGTAAAAAATATACTGCAAATAATGCATAAAGGCATCCCCAGGCATTATCCTTCTGCTCTATAGGTATTATCTAATTTCAGCTCCCATCACTTTTTTTTTCCCTTCTCACATTCATATGACACTTTTGTGGTGTCTCTTCTTTGGTCATTGCACCAATTTTTTCTATTGCACTTTCTATTTCACATATTGTCATTGTTGTTGTTATCATTTATTTTTTATTATTCTTTGTATACTGTGTTTACACTATTTTTTGTTGATTCATTATTTTATGGTGTACTGTATACACATTTTACTTTGGGGGCTTGATTAAAGTTTCATTAATACTTTTTTCCTTTTTGAGCCTGTGCCTCATAGGTATACATTTCACCCTATGCTATAGGATATTATAATCCATTATTATGCATTTATCTGGGATGCCTTTTTATTATTTTTTACCATTATTGTTTATCTAAGTGTACACCCATTTTTACTAATAAAGGTGTTTTTTTCTATTTTTCACGTGTTGTTGTATATATTATTTCCACTTGGCACTCTGTCAGTATCATCTTCCACCATACTCATTGGTATTTGGTACACATACACATATGTATATAGAGATATATATATATACAGTATATATATACACACATGCACAGAAAAGGACTTTATTACAATTATTATAACATTAGCTCCTCCCCGGCAGTATACACCCACCGACAGGCACCAAGCACCTCAGTTTGTGCTTAGTGTCTGTAAGAGGTGGACCGGGATCTCCCCAGATCCGCTCTTAATAATATCCCTTTTTTCTTTTAGGTTTCCAGTCGAACCTTTTAATCTTTTCGCTTTATTTTTCAGGTTCTCCGTCAGGAAACAGGGTGTAGCTATCTCCCTGATTTCCCATATCAGGCGGCTGAGCGAGCAGTGTGGTGTCATCCACATCGCATCTCTCAGTTCCGCAGGCAGGACTTTGGCCCTATCACCTTCTGGTGATAGGGGCTGTGGACAGGTGGCTGGTCCTTGCCAATCCCCCTCCTCACCCCTCTCTCTGGACAGGACTGAGAGGAAGACGGTGGTTGCAGGAGGTCTACGCCGTCTTCTGCAAGATGTGGGCATAGAGGATCTTCTCCAGCGGCTTTCACCGTGGGCCCCTGTGACATCCTCCTCAGGGACGTCAGGTAAGTGCCTGTACGATCCCTCCAGCCCCACATCAAACCCAGCCTGCCTGCCAGCGTACATCTGCAGCATAACTAGATTCCCAGATTCGAATCTCCCGCCCCTTCTCCCCTGCATGCCGTGCGCCGACCTCTCAGCCGCGCGTCTCCCTTCCTATGCACTTTCCAGGGGACAGGTCAGTTAGCATAGGAGGAGTCGTCCGCCCTCAGCTCAGTATCCTACCGGTGCTTATATCACCCCCCGGAGTGGTTTCATCGGTTCAGGCAGTGCGGGGCTGCGGCGTCCGGAGTCCATGTCATTTTCACTTTCGCTTTCGTTCCAGCGCCTCAGAGCGCTCCTCCCCTGTTCTGAGTGCGTTTTCCTGCGCGCCCTTTTCTAGCCCATCACAGGGCTCCTTTCACTTTGTTACTCCAGCCTCCTCCACTTTTCTCCAATCGCGGTTGCTAAGCTCCGCCCCTCCTTCCTTATCGGGTGTTTCCTGGTTCCTCATCTCTCTTCCTGCGCTGTTTGGGTGACACTTCAGCGTTCGGCTGCTCATCTGAATCTGGGTAGGCTCTAAACTGTGGTGCTAATTAGCTTCCCTCTGCAGTTTTCTCACGATCTACTGCGGTCTCTCAGCGCATTTTTATTTATGCCCAATCCTTCAAGGGATCTCTGCTTCAGGCCCACCGCTACTCATTACGCCTGAGTGCGCTGTAAAAAGAAGTGGGCTTTGGGTCGCCCGTCCCCCTTCTGCCCGTCCTGCAGTCCTTCCGCTATGTCTGCATCCCAGGAGCACGCAGAGTCCCGGGCTGAGGACGCTCAACCTCCCCCGGAGTGGGCCATTGTAATGTCTCGGTCGGTCTCTGACTTGACTAAGGTTTCCCAGTCGCTGGTCCAGGTCTTAGAACGACTTCCACAGCTGTCTACTGTCACCTGCGCGCCGACCGCCTCTCAGGGTGAGTCATCCGCTCCTGACCGTGACCTTCCGAGAGACAGACAAAGCAGGAGCTCTAGGAAGCGGGCTCTGTCTACCTCGTCCTCTAGCTCGCAGGGTCCCTCTGAGCCTGTCAGGTTTCATTCTCCGTCGTCCAATGACGACCCCAGGTCTGGCGATGACTCTCAAATCGGAATCGAGTTCAGAAGCAGACAATGTTTCTAAAACACGGGATATGGTCGATAGTCTCATTTCGGCTATTTTTCAAACCCTTAAAATTAAGCAAGATAAGGCTCCCCCTCAGGAATGCTCTGTACTCAAACGAGCAAGACCTCCATCTCAGACCTTTCCCAATCACAAAGAGTTCGATACTACCTTGGCCAAACACTGGGAGCACCCTGAGCAACGTTTCTCAGGCCGCAAGTACTTAGACGTGCTGTACCCCTTTGAGGCAGACCTGCTCACAAAATGGGCAAAGGCTCCTGAGGTGGATCCCCCGGTTTCCCGGATAGCCTCCAAAACGGTGCTATCCCTACCAGATGGGGCTTCGCTTAAAGATCCTATGGACAGGCAGTACGAATCTCTGGCTAAGTCAATTTTTGAGGCATCCGGCGCCTCTCTCTGTCCTATTTTCGCATCAGCCTGGGTAGCGAAAGTCATATCCGCTTGGGCAAAAATCCTTCGCAGGGGCATATTGGCAACAGCTCCTCAGGACGAGTTGGCAGATCTTGCAGATCAGATTAACCATGCGGGTAAATACCTTTTGGCCGCCTCCTTGGACGCAGCCGGGTGCGTAGCAAGGGCTAATAGCAACATAGTAGCTATACGCCGAGTTCTTTGGCTAAAGTCATGGAATGCGGATACCACTTCAAAAAAGTCCCTTACTAATCTGCCATTCCACAGTTCTAGGCTCTTTGGAGCCAAGCTGGACCAGCTAATCTCCGATGCCACTGGTGGTAAAAGCACTTCTCTTCCCCAGTCTCGCCCACAACGTTTCTTTAATAGAAAGGGTTTTCTCCCGTTTAGGCCTTTCGTCCCTTCTCGTCCATGGACAGATCTGCCCAGCAGGATCGCTCATCTGCCACTAGAGAGCGAGAACAGAAAAAGCCATCCTACAAACCAGCTCCCCGCTGGAGATCTAGAGGACAATATTCCAGGTCTTCAGGCACCAGTTCCGGCAGGTTTTCTTCCAAGTGACGGGTCACCCCCACCTGGAAGTTCTTCCAGGGTGGGAGGCAGACTTTCCTTTTTCGTGGATGCTTGGCTGTCTGCTGTCGATGACGCTTTGGTCAGAGAAATCGTTGCATCCGGATACAAGATCGAATTTGCTTCTCCCCCGAACAGACGTTTTTTCCGGTCGGCCTCCACGACAGCGGTCCCAGACTCCGGGGTTTCTCCAGGCCATTGCCTCCCTTCTTTCCGCCGGAGTGATTGTTCCCGTTCCCTCAAGCGAACGGTTTTCCGGGTTCTACTCAAATCGCTTCGTAGTCCCGAAGAAAGACGGCTCCCTTCGTCCAATTCTAGACCTCAAGTTGCTCAATCGCCACGTGAAGATTCTTCATTTCAAAATGGAGACTCTTCGGTCGGTGATTGCCTCCA
Organism: Dendrobates tinctorius; assembly: GCF_039654945.1. Classification (NCBI taxonomy): domain Eukaryota; kingdom Metazoa; phylum Chordata; class Amphibia; order Anura; family Dendrobatidae; genus Dendrobates; species Dendrobates tinctorius. The sequence goes on from NW_027361711.1 coordinate 32,992,993, forward strand.
TGGAACGCCTATCTGCACATTCCGGTTTGTGTGCAACATCAGAAGTATCTTTGATTTGCGATTCAGGGAGACCACTATCAGTTCACGGCTCTTCCTTTCGGCCTAGCTTCAGCTCCCCATGTTTTCACGAAGGTGATGGCGACCGTCATGGCCATCCTTCGCTCCAGAGGGATCCTCATCATTCCTTATCTGGACGATCTTTTGATCAAGGGCTCGTCTCGTCAGGACTGCCTCCAGAGTCTTCAGATCACTCTGGACACTCTCGGCTGCCTCGGTTGGCTAGTCAACAGGGAGAGGTCCATTCTGATCCCCACTCAGCGTCTGACTTTTCTGGGCATGGAATTCGACATGAATCTAGCCCGAGTGTTTCTTCCGAGGGAAAAAATTGCGGCTCTTTCCAAGGGCATCAGAATTTTTAAGAGGCCAACTCCCATTCCCATTCGGTCCTGCATGAAGGTTCTGGGCAAGATGGTGGCTTCCATGGAAGCAGTGCCCTTTGCGCAGTTTCATCTTCGCCCCCTCCAGCTGTCTCTGCTTTCAGCCTGGCACAAGACCACGATGTCCTTGGACCATCCTATTCTGCTCCCTCTCAGAGTGAGGCAATCTCTCACTTGGTGGTTACTGCCAGCATCAGTTCTCCAAGGGAGGTCCTTCCTTCCGCCTCAGTGGCAAGTCATCACCACCGATGACAGCCTTCTGGGATGGGGAGTCGTGTTCCATCAGAAAGCGGCCCAAGGACGCTGGAACCCACAGGAGACTCTCCTCCCAATTAATCTTCTGGAGATCAGAGCAATCTTCCTGGCCCTTCTTCACTGGCAGCCTCTCCTCTCCAGCAAGCCGGTCCATATTCAGTCGGACTACACCACGGCCGTGGCGTACATAAACCATCAGGGGGGCACGTGCAGCAAGCAAGTAATGTCGGAAGTGGCCAAGATATTCCGCTGGGCAGAACGTTACGTTCCGGCAATCTCCGCCGTTCATATTCCAGGGGTGGAAAATTGGGCAGCCAACTTTCTGAGTCGTCAAGGCCTAGCGCCCGGCGAATGGTCCCTGCACCCACAGTTTTCAATCAGATATGCCACCGTTGGGGCACCCCAGATGTCGATCTCATGGCATCTCGGATGAACCACAAAGTGCCGCAGTTCGTAGCCAGGTCCAGGGACCCTCTAGCCGTCGCGTGCGACGCTCTGGTGATTCCGTGGTCCCAGTTTCAACTTCCTTATCTGTTCCCGCCTCTGGCCTTGATCCCACGAGTGGTCAAAAAGATAAAATCGGAAGGCGTGCCAGTGATTCTAGTCGCTCCAGATGGGCCAAGACGGTCTTGGTACGCGGAACTGGTGAACATGCTCGCGGACGTCCCCTGGAGGCTTCCAGACCGTCCAGACCTTCTCTCGCAAGGCCCCCTTTACCACGAGAATTCCCAGTCTCTGAGTTTGACGGCATGGCCGTTGAGACCGCAATCCTGAAGGAATCAGGTCTGTCCAGTCAGGTTATTCAAACTATGATCAGAGCCAGGAAACCAGCCTCTTCCCGCATTTATCATAGGCACTGGAAGGCTTTTTTCCGTTGGTGCGATGATAAAAAAGTCTTTCCAATGTCCTTTTCCATTCCATCTATTCTTGAGTTTCTCCACTCTGGTTTAGAAGCGGGTCTGTTCCTCAGTACCCTCAAGGGCCAGGTCTCCGCTCTTTCTATCCTCTTCCAAAGAGAGCTCGCTTCCTTACCACAGGTCAAAACCTTTCTCCAAGGGGTCTCCCATGTGGCTCCTCCTCATCATTCGCCGATAGACCCGTGGGATCTCAATCTCGTTCTTAGCGCTCTCCAGAAGGCGCCGTTCGAGCCTATCCAGGACATTCCTTTGCCCCTTCTCTCGTGGAAGGTCACCTTTTTGATTGCCATTACATCCATCAGAAGAGTTTCTGAATTGGCGGCCTTGTCATGTCGTTCCCCTTACCTGATTCTCCATCAGGATAAGGTCGTCCTCAGGCCCGTTCCTTCTTTTCTTCCAGAGGTGGTTTCCTCTTTCTATATCAATGAGGATATCATTCTTCCATCTTTTTGTCCGGCTCCCTCTCATCCGCTTGAGAAGTCTCTCCAAACTGGACGTAGTTAGAGCCCTGCGTGTCTATCTCGCCAGGACCTCTTCCTTTCGTCAGTCTGATTCCTTGCTGGTCATCTCTGAAGGTCGCCAGAAAGGACTTCCGGCATCCAAACCCACGATCGCTCGTTGGATTCGTTCTACCATTCTGGAAGCGTACCGACTTCAGGAAAAACGGCCCCCTCCGGGATTAAGAGCTCACTCCACGCGGGCTGTGGCGGCTTCGTGGGCTGTTCGTCACCAGGCTTCGGCCATGCAAATTTGCAAGGCCGCAACCTCGTCATCCTTGCACCCCTTTGTGAGGTTCTACAGGGTTCATACCCAGGCCTCGTCTGATGCAGTTGTTGGTAGGAAGGTTCTGCAGGCGGCGGTGGCTCACCGGCCGACCTAAGCCTTTTCCGATTCTTTCGTTCCTTTTTGCTGTTCCCACCCTTGGGACTGCTTTGGAATATCCCATGGTAATCTGTGTCCCCCAATAAGGCGATAGAGAAAGATGGATTTTTGGTTCTTACCGTAAAATCTCTTTCTTGGAGCCTTCATTGGGGGACACAGCACCCTCCCTGTTTAAGTTGTACCGTGTTGGGTCTTAGAGTCCCTTGTTGGGTTGGTACATATGTTTAGAGTTTTCTCGTTGCTTCTCCTACTGCTTTTTCACCAACTGAGGTGCTTGGTGCCTGTCGGTGGGTGTATACTGCCGGGGAGGAGCTAATTTTCTTGTTTTGCATAGTGTCAGCCTCCTAGCAGCAGCAGCATACACCCATGGTAACCTGTGTCCCCCAATGAAGGCTCCAAGAAAGAGATTTTACGGTAAGAACCAAAAATCCATCTTTTGCTCCGGATCTAATGGAGGATTGGTTACAGTCACCCTCAGTGGATCATCCTATATCGCACCTTGCTTCCAAAACGTTGCTATCCCTAGCTGACGGCTCCGCAGTCAAAAACCCCTCTGACCGTCAAATTGACTACCTTGCTCGCTCGGTATTTGAGGCTTCCGGAGCAGCGCTTTTTCCGTCTTTCGCAGCGACTTGGGTGGCTAAGGCTATGGCCGCTTGGGCAGAGGTGTTAGTCACAGCCATTCAGGATAGCAATCTTCCTCCGGAGGCAGACAGCCTCGCCAGTCAGATAGCTCATGCATGAGACTTTGTAGTTAACGCTTCTTTAGATGCGGCCAATTGCGCTGCACAGGCAGGTGCAAATGCAGTCTCCATTAGAAGGGCAGATTACGCTTCCAAGAGATCGCTGACCTCTCTGCCTTATCAAAGTGGCCGCCTATTTGGAGAGAGACTGGACCAGCTCATTTCTGACTCTACTGGAGGGAAGAGTAAGTTCCTTCCCCAACAAAGGCTTGTCCGGCCGTTTCAGAATCAACAACTGCCTCGATTTCGGCCCTTTCACAACAATTCCAGTTGGTCCTCCACAACCTTGTCTTCTGGATCAGGTCGGTCTCCGAATGGAGACAGAGGTTCCCAGGTATCATACAGACCCAACCGCACCTGGAAACCCAGGCCAAGGGCATCTGGAAATAAGGGAGCCAGATCCCATAGATCTTCTACTCAATGACTCGTTGCGGTATCCAGCGGACACCGGCAAAGTAGGCGGTCGTCTTTTCGTTCCGTCAGGTCTGGCTCGCGGTCATCCATGACGAGTGGGTCAAAGAGCTGGTGTCTTCTGGGTACAAGATAGAGTTGTCTTCTCCCCCTGACACGTTTTTTCCGATCCTCCCCTCCCAAAACAAGGACAAAAGCTTTCCTTCAAGCCGTGCTTGCGCTGCAAAGGGGCGGAGTCATTATTACGGTCCCTCAAGATGAAAGGTTCAAGGGGTTTTACTCAAACCTATTTGTGTTTCTGAAAAAGGACGGAATGATGCGTCCCATACTGGACCTAAAGCTGTTGAACAAATTTGTCAGGGTTCGGCGATTCAGAATAGAATCTCTGTTCAGTCGTCGCCTCCATGTAAAAATAAGAGTTTCCAGCATCCATCGAAATCAAGGATGCTTACCTTCACATCCCAATCTATCCGTCCCATCAACAGTTCCTACGCTTCGCAATTCGCGAGGATCACTTCCAGTTTAATGCCTTGCCTTTCGTCCTCGCCACCGCCCCCAAAGTCTTTACCAAGGTCATAACAGCTGTCATGGCCATTCTTCACGCTCGGGGAGTGGTGGTACTTCCGCATCTGGACGACCTACTGATCAAAGGCCCGTCCTTCCAGCCTGTGAGGAATCCGTAGGTATCACAGTAGATAAACTTTCTCGCCTGGGCTGAAAAATAAACTTCGAAAAGTCTTCTCCAGGAGCGGCTCAGCAGATTTCCTTCTTGGGAATGATCCTGGACACCTCCCACGGGGTTGGTCATTCTCCCTCCAGAAAAGGCCTTGGCCTTACAAAAGGTAGAGCAGAGTCTTTCCCGCCCGACTCCTCACTCCATACGTTTCAGCATGGGGATTTTCGGAAAGATGATAGAAGCAGTCCCGTTCGCACAGTTGCATCTCTGCCCTTTGCAAGATGCGCTGCTATTGGCTTTGGACAAGAACCCGTTCTCCCTAGACCGTCGCTTCCGTCTGTCCATGCGGGTCAGACAGACCCTCAGGTGGTGGACGCTGAAGTCCTCCCTGAACCAAGGAAAGTCTTTTCTCCCAGCATGTTGGTTGGTGGTGACTACCGATGCCAGTTTTCTTGGCTGGGGTGTGGTTTTCCGCCACCACACAGCACAGGGTCGTTGGTCCACTTAAGAGTCACGTCTCCCCATCAACATCTTGGAGATACGAATGATCAGGGTAGCCCTACTAAGTTTTCAACATCTCCTCGCAGGTCACCCCATCAGCATCCAATCTGACAACACCACAGCTGTGACGTATATCAAACGTCTGGGGTACCCCGCAGCAGGACGGCCATGCACAAAGTAAGTCACATCCTCCGTTGGGCCGAGACCAACCACTCGGCCATCTCTGCAATCCACATCCCGGACATAGAGAATTGGGCGGCGGATTTTCTCAGTCGCCAGGGCCTTGCCTCGGGGGGGGAGTCGTCTCTTCATCCAGAGGTCTTTCAACAGATTTGCCATCGCTGGGGGATCCCAGATGTGGATCTCATGGCCTCAAGACTAAACAAGGTTCCCCAGTTCATTACCCGATCACGCGATCCATGCGCCATCGGAGCAGACGCCCTAGTTCTGCCATGGCATCGGTTTCGACTCCCGTACATTTTCCCCCTCTTCCCTTACTCCCAAGGGTCAGAAAGAAAATCAGAGCAGAGGGAGTACCAGTGATCCTAGTCGCGCCGGACTGGCCGCGTTGGGCATGGTACTCTGAACTAGTTCAGCTTGTCGCCAATGTTCCCTGGCAACTACCAGATCGCATGGATCTACTTTCGCAGGGCCCGATTTACCACCAGAACTCCAGAGGCCGTTGAATCCTGGATTTTAGCACAAGCTGGATTCTCTCACGAAGTGATCTCCACCATGATTAGTGCTAGGAAACCCGCGTCCATGCGCATTTATCATCGCACCTGGAGAAACTTCTCATGGTGCAAGGACCATGGACGATCTCCTCTGGTGTTTTCCATTCTGCCACCAGATTACAGGTGAAGACGTTCATTCAGGGAGTTTCTCACTTGGCGCTTTCCTATAAAAGACCGTTGGAATCATGGGATCTTAAAACTTGGTCCTCGGAGTCTTACAGGAAGCCCCTTTCGAACCACTGCAGGACGAATCCCTAACCTTTCTTTCTTGGAAGGTAGTTTTCCTAGTGGTGATTATGTCAGACGAGTTTTGGAGTTGGCGGCCCAGTCCTGCCGTCCTCCGTTCATGAATTTTCATCATGACAAGGCAGTTTTGAGGACATCCCCGTATTTTCTGCCCAAAGTTGTGTCTTGTTTTCATCTCAATGAGGAGATTGTTTTGCCTTCATTCTGTCCGTCACCTGTCCATCGTATTGAGAAGGCCCTCCACACCCTGGATGTGGTTAGGGCAATTAGACGGTACATCTCGAGGACTGCTCCCTTCCACACGTCAGATGCCCTGTTTGTGTTTCCAGAAGGGCATAGGAAGGCTCTAGCCGCTTCGAAAGCCAAGCGGCTATTCAGGAATCTTACCATGTCAGGGGCACTCCTGTCCCAGCAGGGATTAAGGTGCATTCTACTTGGTTGGTGGGCACCTCTTGGGCCATTCGACACCAGTCGTCAGCAGAACAGGTCTGCAAGGCTGCGACTTGGCCCAGCTTGCACACTTTTACAAAACACTACCATATTCATTCTCAGGCCTCTGCAGATGCAGCTCTTGCCAGGTGTATTCTGCAATCGGCAGTACCACAGCTGTAAGCCAGTGTTACATGGGGTATTATCAGTTGTGTTGCTCCCCACCCAGGGACTGCTTTAGGACATCCCATGGTCCTATGTCCCTCCAATGAGGCATAGGAAAAAATGAGATTTTTGTGTACTCACCATAAAATCCTTTTCACCGAGCCAATCAATGGGGGACACAGCACCCACCCTGTTAGCCTATTGACTTGTTGTCTCGTTCTTAGGTTTTGACATAGTTTATTGTGCCTTGTTTAACCCCTTAACCCCCAAGGGTGGTTTGCACGTTAATGACCGAGCCAATTTTTACAATTCTGACCACTGTCCCTTTATGAGGTAATAATTCTGGAATGCTTCCATGGATCGCGGTGATTCTGACATGTTTTCTCGTTACATATTGTACTTCATGTTAGTGGTAAAATTTCATTCATATAACTTGCGTTTATTTGTGAAAAAAAAACAGAAATTTGGCGAAAATTTTGCAATTTTCCAACTTTGAATTATTATGCCCTTAAATCACAGAGATATGGCACACAAAAAACTTAATACATAACATTTCCCACATGCCTACTTTACATCAGCACAATTTGGGAACCAAATTTTTTTTTTGTTAGGAAGTTATAAGGGTTAAAAGTTGACCAGCGATTTCTCATTTTTACAACACCATTTTATTTTTAGGGACCACATCACATTTGAAGTCACTTTGAGGGGTCTATATGATAGAAAATACCCAAAAGTGACACTATTCTAAAAACTGCACCCCTCAAGGTGCTCAAAACCACATTCAAGAAGTTTATTAACCTTTCAGGTGCTTCACAGGAATTTTTTGAATGTTTAAAAAAAATGAACATTTAACTTTTTTTCACAAAAAATTACTTCAGGTCCTATTTTTTTATTTTACCAAGGCTAACAGGAGAAATTATACTGCAAAAGTTATTGTTCAATTTCTCCTGAGTACGCTGTTACCTGATATGTGGGGGAGGGGGGGACCACTGTTTCGGCGCATGGCAGAGCTCAGAAGGGAAGGAGCACCATTTGACTTTTTCAATGCAAAATTGGCTGGAATTGAGATTGGACGCCATGTCACGTTTGGAGAGCCCCTGATGTGCCTAAACAGTGGAAACCCCCCATAAGTGACCCCATTTTGGAAACTAGACCCCCCAAGGAACTTATCTAGATATGTGGTGAGAACTTTGAATCCCCAAGGGCTTCACAGAAGTTTATAACATACAGCTTTACAATTAAAAAATCATTTTTTCCTCAAAAATGATCTTTTCACCCCCAATTTTTATTTTCCCAAGGGTAGCAGAAAGCAAAAGTTATTGTGCAACTTTTTCTGAGTACGCTGATATCCCATATGTAGGGGTAAACGACTATTTTGGCTCATGGCAGAGCTCGGAAGACTTTTTTGGCCGTAATTGAAATCGGGCGCCATGTCGCGTTTGGAAAGCCCTTGATGTGCCAAAACAGTGGAAACCCCCCACAATTGACCCTATTTTGGAAACTAGACCCCCAAGGAACTTATCTAGATGTGTGGTGAGCACTTTGAACTCCCAAGTGCTTCACAGAAGTTTATAACGCCCGGGCGTGAAAATAAATAATTTTTTCCACAAACATAATCTTTTAGTCCCCAATTTTTTTATTTTACCAAGGGTAACAGGAGAAATTGGACACTAAAAGTTGTTGTCCAATTTGTCCTGAGTATGCTGATACCCCATATGTAGGAGAAAACGAATGTATGGGCACACGTCGGGGCTCGGAAGGGAAGTAGTGACGTTTTGGAATGCAGACTTTGATGGAATGGTCTGCTGATGTCATGTTGCCTTTGTAGAGCCCCTGATGTGCCTAAACTGTGGAAACCCCCCACAATTGACCCTATTTTGGAAACTAGACCCCTAAGGAACTTATCTAGATGTGTGGTGAGCACTTTGAACCCCCAAGTGTTTCACAGAAGTTTATAACGTAGAGCCATAAAATAAAAATCATTTTTTTTCCACAAAAATGTTATTTTTGCCCCCAATTTTTATTTTCCCAAGGGTAACAGGAGAAATTGGTCCCCAAAATTTGTACAATTTGTCCTGAGTAGGATGATACCCCATATGTGGGGGTAAACCACTGTTTGGGCGCATGGCAGAGCTTGGAAGGGAAGGAGCACCGTTTGACTTTTTGAACGCAGAATTGGCTGGAATGGAGATCAGACGCCATGTTGCGTTTGGAGAGCCCCTGATGTGCCCAAACAATTGAAACCCCCCAATTCTAACTTCAACCCTAACCCAACACACCCCTAACCCTAATCTCAGACCTAACCTTAGCCCTAACCCTAAGGGTGTGTGCACACGTTGCAGATTCTGCTGCAGATCCGCAGCGGATTTGGCCCTGCGGATCTGCAGCAGTTTCTGCTGCGTTGTACAGTATCTTTATATTCAATGGCAAATGAAAATGCAGTGCACATGCTGCAGATTTTTCTGCGGTTTTAAATCCACATCATGTCACTTCTTTGTGCGGAATCCGCAGCCGTTTGACACCTGCTCCATTACCAGGTGTCAAAATGCAGGGGAAAACCGCAGGCTAATCCGCACTAAATTTCCAGGTAAAACGCAGGTCATTTGACCTGCGGATTTACCTGCAGATTTAGCCAAGTCTGCGCGGAAAAATCCTCAGCAGAATCCGCATCGTGTGCACACAGCCTTACCCCTAGCCCTAACCCTAGCTCTAACCCTAGCCTTAGCCCTAACCCTAAGCCTAATGGGAAAATGGAAATATACATTTTTTTTAATTTTTTTATTTTTTCCCTAACTAAGGGGGTGATAACGGGGGGTTTGATTTACTATTTATGGCGGAATTTTATGTTTGGCAGCTGTCATACGCTAAAAGACACTTTTTATTATAAAAATACTTTTTGCATCACCACATTTTGAGAGCTATAATTTTTCCATATTTTGACCCACAGAGTCATGTGAGGTCTTATTTTTTGCGGGACGAGTTGACGTTTTTACTAGTACCATTTTCGGGCACGTGACATTTCTTGATCGCTTTTTATTGCAATTTTTGGGACGCAGAATGAACAAAAACCAGCGATTCATGAGTTTCTTTTGGGGGGGGTGCGTTTACACCGTTCATGTGGTAAAATTGATTAAGCGGTTTTATTCTTCGGGTCAGAACGATTACAGCGATACCTCATTTCTGTAGTTTTTTTTATGTTTTGGCGCTTTTATGCAATGAAAACAATTTTATATAAAAAATAATTATTTTTGCATCGTTTTATTCTGCAAGCTTTAACTTTTTTATTTTTTCGCTGATGATGCAGTATGGCGGCTCGTTTTTTGCGGGACAAGCTGACGTTTTCAGTGGTACCATGTCTATATTCGTCTTTTTGATCTCACGTTATTGCACTTTTTGTTCGGCGGTATGATGAAAAAGCATTGTTTTTTGCATCGTTTTTTTTTTTTTTGAAGGGGCTAACTAGTGGGACAATTTTATAGGGCTGGTAGTTACGGACGCGGCGATACTAAATATGTGCATTTTTCTTTTTTTTTAATTCACAAAAAAAATAATTTATTGGGGAATTTTTTTTTTTTTTTTTTATTTGGGGATTTTTTATAAATAACTTTACACTTGTGTTTTTTTTTTTTTTTACTTTATTATATTGTCCCGGGGGGGGGGACATCACTATAAGGGCTCATCCCCATTTGCGAGAAAAAAAACGGTCCGTTTTCTGGATGGAAAAAACGGACCGATTCTACGCGATTGTCATGCGAGTGTCATGCGAAAGTAATGCGATTTCAGTGCAATTTTTCCGTATGACATCCGTATTCAATGCGATTTTAACATGAAGTTTTACATAGAGCAGTTCTCTCCATGTAAAAACGCATGTTAAAATAGCATTGAAAAAAACCAACTGTACCCATCATTTTAAAACAAAAGAATCTTCAAAACACACACACACACATATATATATATATATAAAGCTCAAGTGTGTGTGTATGTATGTATGTGTGTGTGTATGTGCGGGATTGGCATCCGCACCGTCGCAGCTACAGCCACAAAATTTGGCACAGTCACACGTCTGGACCCCGAGAGCGTCATAGGCTATGTTGTGAGGTGAAATTTTAACCCCGCGCGTTCCAATTCACCTAACAATTTTGCCCCTATCTACATAATGGGGAAAAAGTGTGTGTATCAAGCCCTGCCCCTCATTATGATGTCATAATGGTTGCCATGGCGACGCTGATGTTATCATAGATTGCATGCCCCGCCACTCATTATGATGTCATAATGTTTGACTGTGGGATGGAGGATGTGTGATGGGTATACAGTATGGGCACTGGACTATGGGATGGAGGATCTGTATGACGGGTATATGGGCACGGGACTATGGGATGGAGGATATGTATGATGGGTATATGAGCACGGGACTATGGGATGGAGGATATGTATGATGGGTATATGGGCATGGGAATATGAGATGAAGGATGTGTGATGGGTATATGGGCACTCGACAATAGGATGGCGAATATGTATGATGGGTATATGGGCATGGGACTATGGGATGGAGGATGTGTGATGGGTATATGGGCACTTGACTATGGGATGGAGGATATGTATGATGGGTATATGGGCACGGGCCTATGGGATCGTGGATATGTATGATGGGTATATGGGCACGGGACAATGGGATGGATTCTGCATTCTTTGGACAGATGAAACCAAGATCAACCTCTACCAGAATGATGGAAAGAGAAAAGTATAGCGAAGGCGTGGTACAGCTCATGATCCAAAGCATACCACATCATCTGTAAAACACGGCGGAGGCAGCGTGATGGCTTAGGCATGCATGGCTGCCAGTGGCACTGGGTCACTAGTGTTTAATGATGATGTGACACAGGACAGAAGCAGCCGAATGAATTCTGAGGTATTCAGAGCCATACTGTGTGCTCAAATCCAGCCAAATGCAGCCAAACTGATTGGTCATCGTTTCATACTACAGATGGACAATGACCCAAAACATAAAGCCAAAGCAACCCAGGAGTTTATTAAAGCAAAGAAGTGGAATATGCTTGAATGGCCAAGTCAGTCACCTGATCGCAACCCAATTGAGCATGCATTTCACTTGTTAAAGACTAAACTTCAGACAGAAAGGCCCACAAACAGCAACTGAAAACCACAGCAGTGAAGGCCTGGCAGAGCATTAAAAAGGAGGAAACGCAGCGTCTGGTGATGTCCATGAGTTCAAGACTTCAGGCAGTCATTGCCAACAAAGGGTTTTCAACCAAGCACTAGAAATGAACATTTTATTTACAATTGTTTAATCTGTCCAATTACTTTTCGTCCTTTAAAAACAGGGTGGCACATGTTAAGGAGCTGAAACTCCTAAACCCTTCATCCAATTTTAATGTGGATACCCTCAAATGAAAGCTGAAAGTCTGAACTTCAACGGCATCTGAATTGTTTTGTTTAAAATTCATTGTGGTAATGTCTAGAACCAAAATTAGAAAAATGTTGTCTCTGTCCAAATATATATGGACCTAACTGTATATTTAGATTTCACAGTAAGATTGAACAAAAGGCGCTAATTCAATTAACGGGTTTTGTAAAATCATTCCAAAACCCGACATGAAATGACACATGGTTTACATACATGAAATGAAATGGTTTACTGTATCCTTTTATATGTCCCTGACAACTTTAACCCCTTCACCCCCAAGGGTGGTTTGCACGTTCATGACCGGGCCAATTTTTACAATTCTGACCACTGTACCTTTATGAGGTCATAACTCTCGAACGCTTCCATGGATACCGGTGATTCTGACATTGTTTTCTCGTGACATATTGTACTTCATGTTTGTGGTAACATTTCGTTCAAATAACTTGCGTTTATTTGTGAGAAAAACGGAAATTTGGCGAAAATTTTGAAAATTTCGCAATTTTCCAACTTTGAATTTTTGTGCCCTTAAATCACAGAGATACGGCACACAAAAAACTTGATAACTAACATTTCCCACATGTTTACTTTACATCAGCACAATTTTGGAACCAAAATTTTTTTTTGTTAGGAAGTTATAAGGGTTAAAAGTTGACCAGCGATTTCTCATTTTTACAACACCATTTTATTTTTAGGACCACATCACATTTGAAGCCACTTTGAGGGGTCTATATGATAGAAAATACCCAAAAGTGACACCATTCTAAAAACTGCACCCCTTAAGGTGCTCAAAACCACATTCAAGAAGTTTATTAACCCTTTAGGTGCGTCACAGGAATTTTTTTGAATATTTAAAAAAAAATGAACATCTAACTTTTTTTCATAAAAAAAATACTTCAGGTTCAATTTTTTTTATTTTACCAAGGGTAACAGGAGAAATTGAACTGCAAAAGTTATTGTGCAATTTGTCCTGAGTACGCAGATACCTGATATGTGGGGGGAACGACTGTTTCGGCGCATGGCAGAGCTCAGAATGGAAGGAGCGCCGTTTGACTTTTTCAATGCAAAATTGGCTGGAATTCAGATTGGACGCCATGTCACGTTTGGAGAGTCCCTGATGTACCTAAACAGTGGAAACCCCCTACAAGTGACCCCATTTTGGAAACTAGACCCCCCAAGGAACTTATCTAGATATGTGGTGAGAACTTTGAACCCACAAGGGCTTCACAGAAGTTTATAACGTACAGCGGTACAATTAAAAAATCATATTTTTTCCACAAAAATGATCTTTTCACCCCAATTTTTATTTTCCCAAGGGTAGCAGGACCCTAAAAGTTATTGTGCAATTTGTCCTGAGTACGCTGATACCCCACATGTGGGGGTAAACCACTATTTGGGCGCATGGCAGAGCTCGGAAGGGAAGCAGCGCCATTTGACGTTTTTGGCTGGAATTGAGATCGGACACCATGTCGCGTTTGGAAAACCCCTGATGTACCAAAACAGTGGAAACCCCCCACAAATGACACCATTTTGGAAAATAGACCCCCTAAGGAACTTATCTAGATGTGTGGTGAGAACTTTGAACCCCCATGGGCTTCACAGAAGTTTATAACATAAAGCCATACAATTAAAAAATCATATTTTTTCAACAAAAATGATCTTTTCACCCTCAATTCTTATTTTTCCAAGGGTAACAGGACCCTAAAAGTTATTGTGCAATTTGTCCTGAGTACGCTGATACCCCACATGTGGGGGTAAACCACTATTTGGGCGCATGGCAGAGCTCGGAAGGGAAGCAGCGCCATTTGACGTTTTTGGCTGGAATTGAGATCGGACACCATGTCGCGTTTGGAAAACCCCTGATGTACCAAAACAGTGGAAACCCCCCACAAATGACACCATTTTGGAAACTAGACCCCCTAAGGAACTTATCTAGATGTGTGGTGAGAACTTTGAACCCCCATGGGCTTCACAGAAGTTTATAACATAAAGCCATACAATTAAAAAATCATATTTTTTCCACAAAAATGATCTTTTCACCCTCAATTCTTATTTTTCCAAGGGTAACAGGACCCTAAAAGTTATTGTGCAATTTGTCCTGAGTACGCTGATACCCCACATGTGGGGGTAAACCACTATTTGGGCGCATGGCAGAGCTCGGAAGGGAAGCAGCGCCATTTGACGTTTTTGGCTGGAATTGAGATCGGACACCATGTCGCGTTTGGAAAACTCCTGATGTACCAAAACAGTGGAACCCCCCCACAAATGACACCATTTTGGAAACTAGACCCCCTAAGGAACTTATCTAGATGTGTGGTGAGCACTTTGACCCCCCCAGTGCTTCACAGAAGTTTACAACGCCCGGGCGTGAAAATAAAAAATTCGTATTTTTTCCACAAACATGATCTTTTAGTCACCATTTTTTTATTTTCCCAAGGGTACCAGGAGAAATTGGACCCCAAAAGTTGTTGTCCAATTTGTCCTGAGTATGCTGATACCCCATATGTGGGAGAAAACTACTGTATGGGCACACGTCAGGGCTCGGAAGGGAAGTAGTGACGTTTTGGAATGCAGACTTTGATGGAATGGTCTGCGGGTGTCATGTTGCCTTTGGAGAGCCCCTAATGTACCTAAACAGTGGAAACCCCCCACAAATGACACCATTTTGTAAACTAGACCCCCCAAGGAACTTATCTAGATGTGTGGTGAGCACTTTGACCCCCCCAGTGCTTCACAGAAGTTTACAACGCCCGGGCGTGAAAATAAAAAATTCGTATTTTTTCCACAAACATGATCTTTTAGTCACCATTTTTTTATTTTCCCAAGGGTACCAGGAGAAATTGGACCCCAAAAGTTGTTGTCCAATTTGTCCTGAGTACGCTGCTACCCCATATGTGGGAGAAAACTACTGTATGGGCACACGTCGGGGCTCGGAAGGGAAGTAGTGACGTTTTGGAATGCAGACTTTGATGGAATGGTCTGCGGGTGTCATGTTGCCTTTGGAGAGCCCCTAATGTACCTAAACAGTGGAAACCCCCCACAAATGACACCATTTTGTAAACTAGACCCCCTAAGGAACTTATCTATATGTGAGGTGAGCACTTTGACCCCCCAGTGCTTCACAGAAGTTTACAACGCCCGGGCGTGAAAATAAAAAATTCGTATTTTTTCCACAAACATGATCTTTTAGTCACCATTTTTTTATTTTCCCAAGGGTACCAGGAGAAATTGGACCCCAAAAGTTGTTGTCCAATTTGTCCTGAGTACGCTGACACCCCATATGTGGGAGAAAACTACTGTATGGACACACGTCGGGGCTCGGAAGGGAAGCAGTGACGTTTTGGAATGCAGACTTTGATGGAATGGTCTGCGGGTGTCATGTGCGTTTGGAGAGCCCCTGATGTACCTAAACTATTGAAACTCCCCACAAGTGACCCCATTTTGGACACTAGACCCCCCACGGAACTTATCTAGATGTGTGGTGAGCACTTTGAACCCCCAAGTGCTTCACAGAAGTTTATAACACTCGGATGTGAAAATAAAAAAATCATTTTTTTCCACAAAAATGATATTTTTGCCCCCAATTTTTTATTTTCCTAAGGGTAACAGGAGAAATTGGACCCCAAAAATTGTTTTGCAATTTGTCCTGAGTAGGCTGCTACCCTACATGTGGGGGTAAAACACTGTTTGGGCGCATAGCAGAGCTTGGAAGGGAAGGAGCACCATTTGACTTTTTCAACTCAGAATTGGCTGGAATTGAGATCAGACGCCATGTTGCATTTGGAGAGCCCCTGATGTGCCCAAACAGTGGAAACCCCCAATTCTAACTCCAACCCGAACCCCAACACACCCCTAACCCTAGCCCTAGCACTAACCCTAGCCCTAACCCTAGCCCTAACCCTACCCCAACCCTACCCCAACACACCCCTAGCCCTAACCCTAGCCCTAACCCTAATGGAAAAATGGAAATAAATACATTTTTTTTATTTTATTATTTTTCCCTAACTAAGGGGGTGATAACGGGGGGTTTGATTTACTATTTATGGCGGTTTTTATGTTTGGCGGCTGTCGCACGCTAAAAGACGCTTTTTATTGTAAAAATAGTTTTTGCATCACCACATATTGAGAGCTATAATTTTTCCTTATTTTGACCCACCGAGTCATGTGAGGTCTTATTTTTTGCGGGACGATTTGACGTTTTTATTGGTACCATTTTCGGGCACGTGACATTTTTTGATCGCTTTTTATTCCGATTTTTGGGACGCAGAATGAACAAAAACCAGCGTTTCATGAATTTCTTTTGGGGGGGTGCGTTTACACCGTTCCGCGTGCGGTAAAATTGATAAAGCGGTTTTATTCTTCGGGTCAGTACGGATACAGCGATACCTCATTTAGGTCGTTTTTTTATGTTTTTGTCGGTTTTATGCAATGAAAACTATTTTATATAAAAAATAATTATTTTTGCATCGCTTTATTCTGCGAGTTATAACTTTTTTATTTTTTCGCTGATGATGCTGTGTGGCAGCTTGTTTTTTGCGGGACAAGATGACGTTTTCAGCGGTACCATGGATATTTATATGCGTCTTTTTGATCGCGCGTTATTGCACTTTTTGTTTGGCGGTATGATAATAAATCATTATTTTTTGCTTAGTTTTTTATTTTTATTTTTTAAGGGGTTCGCTAAAGGGGTTAACTAATGGGACAGTTTTATAGGGCAGGTCGTTACGGACGCGGCGATACCTAATATGTGTACTTTTATTGGTTTTTTTTTTTATTATTTTCAAAAAATGAATTTATTGGGGAATATTTTTTTTTTTTTTTACTAATTTATTTGGCGATTTTTTTAAATTTATTTTTACACTTTTTTTTAATTTTTTTTTTACTTTATTACATAGTCCCAGGTGGGACATCACTGTCCTGTGACAGATCGCTGATCTGTCACATCACAGATCACTGTGACAGATCAGCAATCTGTCACAGGCAGTGCACAAGGCTTCCTCATGCCTGCGCTTTGCAGGCACTGAGGAAGCCAGCTTCCCCAGGCCCCCGAAGGCCCCCGTCTCCATCTTGGATTCGGGGGCCTGGAGGAAAGGAGCCCCCCGCAGCAGCGCTGCACATTGCGCTGCCGTGGGGGGCTCAGGGAAGCACGGAGGGAGCCCCCTCCCTGCCGATGCTTCCCTTTAACCCCCGGTACACCGCGATCATGTTTGATCGCGGTGTGCAAGGGGTTAACGTGTCGGGGGCGGTCCGTGACCGCCCCTGACACGTAGTGCCGGGTGTCAGCTGTGATAATCAGCTGACACCCGGCCGCGATCAGCGGCGCTCACCACGTGGGCGCCGCTGATCGCGGTAGACGTACTATCCCGTCCCCGGTCATACGGGCCCGGGTACCGTGGACGGGATAGTACGTCTCATGTCAGGAAGGGGTTAATAATAATTAGATTAGGGTTTGTGTGTAAAATTTGGCAAGTCTAGGTGTTAAATTAAGGGGAATTAACCCTTGAATTTAAGAGCTACAGCTCACAAACTTTAAACACATACACTACTAACATTTTTAGTCAGGGACATATAAAAAAATAGGGATATGCAATGGTTTACTGTATGTAAACCTTGTCTCATATCCTGTCGGGTTCTGAAATGATTTGACGGAAGGCGGCAAATGAATTACCGGCTTTTGTTCTATCTTACTGTGCCAAATAAATAAAAAAAATATATATATATATAATTAAATATAGATATATAAAATATAATTATATATATAATATACATACTGTACATATCATATATAAAAGATATATAATATATATACATGTTACCGTATATACTCGAATATAAGCCGAGATTTTCATCCCATTTTTTTGGGTTGAAAGTCCCCCTCTCGGCTTATATTCGAGTCATATACACCAGGGGGTCGGAGGGGAAGGGCAGGCGGGTCTGTCAGGTCATACTTACCCGTCATGGCGCTGTCTCTGCAGCACCCAGCTTCTACGCGAACTCCCTTCAGCGGTCACGTGGTACTGCTCATTAAACTCATGAATATGCGCATATTCATGAGTTTTAATGAGCAGTACCACGTGACCGCTGAAGGCAGGAAGGGAGATCACGGAGAAGCGGGGGGCCGAACAGACAGCGCCACGACGGGTAAGTATAGCGATACTCACATGTCCTGTGTCCATGGCTGCTTGCTGCTGTTAGGCAGGTCATCTGTCAGTGACGATCAGACAGCAGAGGGCGCGGTGACGTGATTAGTGCGCGCCGCGCCCCCTGCAGTCTGAGCGTCACTGACAGATGACGTGCCAGACAGCAGCAAGCAGCCATGGACGCAGGACAGGTGAGTATCTCAGGTGCCAGCAGTGACACCGGCACCTGGCCCCCAGCGACGGAGAGGTGAGTATGTCATTTTTTTATTTTTAAATGCAGCAGCGGCAGCACATGGCATAATCTATGGAGCATCTTATGGAGGCAGCATATACGGGCATAATCTATGGAGCATCTGATGGGGGCAGCATATGGGGGAATAATCTATGGAGCATCTTATGGGGGCAGCATATAGGGGCATAATCTATGGAGCATCTTATGGGGGCAGCATATGGGGCATAATCTATGGAGCATCTTATGGGGGCAGCATATAGGGGCATAATCTATGGAGCATCTTATGGGGGCAGCATATGGGGGAGTAATCTATGGAGCATCTTATGGGGGCATAATCTATGGAGCATCTTATGGGGGCAGAATATAGGGGCATAATCTATGGAGCATCTTATGGGGGCTTAATCTTTATGGAGCAGCATATGGGGCATATTATTCTATGGAGCATCTCATGGGGCAATTATTAACCTTTGTGCAGCATTATATGGGGTGTACTTTGTATGGAGCATCTTATGGGGCCCATCATGAACTGTATGGAACATTATGTGGGGCTCCTGATTCAATATGGATATTCAAAAACAATTAACCTACTGATGTCTCAATTATTTTTACTTTTATTGGTATCTATTTTTATTTCACCAGTAGCTGCTGCATTTTCCACCCTAGGCTTATACTTGAGTCAATAAGTTTTCCCAGTTTTTTGTGGCAAAATTAGGGGGGTCGGCTTATACTCGGGTCGGCTTATACTCGAGTATATACGGTGTGTATATATATATATATATATATATATATATATATATATATATATATAGAACAAAATTGAAAAAACAGCACAAAATAGAAAAAAGATTCGGGTGCAAGTCCTCCAGGTACATACCAAACCTCCAAATAGTCCATCAAAAGAGAAGGCAGCACGCCATGTTGATTTTCAATAAAGTGTTTTTTTAATAGCCCATTTGGCTATGTGCCCATGCTTGAGCTTAAGAAAGGTCTGCACTCAAGACCGAAATGTCACCATATGGGCTATTAAATAACACTTCTTTCTAAAATTTCATATGGTGTGCTGCCTCCATCTTTTTTGATTTCTATTATATATAATGTATATATATTTATTTGATATATATATACTAGCTATGAACCTGTTCTACGCCCGGGTGGCGGGCATTTTTATTGGTATATGGTCTCCCATCCTGGTATGTGCTGCCCCCCTCCTATCCTGGTGTGCATGGCACCCCTCATCCCTATCCTGGTATGCATGGCCCCCTCACCCCCCAATCCTGGTATGCATGGTCCTCTCACCCCCCAATCCTGGTATGCGTGGTCCCCTCACCCCCCAATCCTGGTATGCATGGTCCCCTCACCCCCCAATCCTGGTATGCATGGTCCTCTCACCCCCCAATCCTGGTATGCATGGTCCTCTCGCCCCCTATTCTGGTATGCGTGGTCCTCTCGCCCCCCTATTCCTGGTATGCATGGTCCTCTAACCCCCCATCCTGGTATGCATGGTCCTCTCGCCCCCCAATCCTGGTATGCTTGGTCCCCTCGCCCCCCAATCCTGGTATACATGGTCCCCTCACCCCCTTTTTGCTGTATGCATGGTCCCCTCACCCCCTTTTCATGGTATGCATGGTCCCCTCACCTCCCTTTCGTGGTATGCGTGGTCCCCCCACCCCCCTTTCGTAGTATGCGTGGTCCACTCACTCCCCTTTCGTGGTATGCGTAGTCCCTTCACCCTCCTTTTGTGGTATGCATGGTCCCCTCACCCTCCTTTCATGGTATGCGTGGTCCCCTCACTCCCCTTTCGTTTTATGCGTGGTCCCCTCACCCCCCTTTCATGGTATGCATGGTCCCCTCACTCCCCTTTAGTGGTAGGCGTGGTCCCCTCACCCTCCTTTTGTTGTATGCATGGTCCCCTCACTCCCCTTTCCTGGTATGCATGGTCCCCTCTCCCTCCTTTCCTGATACGTATGGTCCCCCTCACCCCTATTAAACTACGCACATACAAAAAAAAAACATTTATACTCACCCTTCTTCCCTGTGCCCCAGCGCTGCCTGTCACGTTCTGCTGGAGGCCGGGGGAGGAGTCTGGCACCGAAGTACGCGCATGCCCATAGTGCTGTCCGGCACCATATTGCTGAAGACACACTGCAAATGTGTCTTCAGTAAAATAGCGCTGGATCGCGATATGTGCAGGCGTGATTCTAGTCGCACTCCTGCCCCGGTCTCCGGCCGAAGAGAAGCGCCGCGGCAACGCTCCTCTCGGTGAGGTATGTAAGTATGGCGCCGGACATAGCGGTATGCAGTGTGTATGCTTACCGCCATCTCCGACGCCATACACACTTCTCACCGCACTGCCTCATTCTGTCTGGAGCCAGACTGTGCAGGTGCGTCGTGCTTGCGCAGTCTATAAAGGCTTCGGACAGAGTGACGCTTAGCGCGTTATATTATAGATATGTGTGTCACTGACATATGAATGTATTCTATGAGTATATATCTAGTGTTTTGTGAGCTGTCAGTGTTATTTTATTAAACCCGACAAATGAATTATCACCTATTCTGCTATGTATCTCTCTATTAAATATATATAAATATATATATATGTGTGTCTCACTGACATATATATAGTCACCTATACTATTTGTATATGTGGCGCCCCTGAGGCTCAGTCACCACAGAGGTACTGCACCTTCTCCTAAGGTGTAGTGCCCCACCATCCATGTAAGGTGGGAACTCCTTTTCACACTCCAACACTCGCACCCCACACACAGGATAGTTCAGCAGGACCACATTGCGGCTCCATGCTTAGAGGGTAGCAGAGCACCTTTCGTGGGTCATTGCTTCGTAACACGAGATGTGCTGGGAGGTGGGTGGAGTTGAGATATATAAAAGAGTGGGAAAGTATAGGATTACAGGTCAGTCAGTCAGGTTCAGTCTGACAGAGGGTCAGCAGGGAAGGAAGCCACTCGGGAGGAGTTGGGATCCCTGGAAGAAGGGATGGAGGAAGGAGTGCTACAGCTGCCTCAGTGATCTGAGCCAGCTGGCACGGGAAAGGAACAGAAGGAGAAAGACGTAGAACTGCAACCTAAGCTTCCATAAGAGAGAGAAGGATCAGTGCGGAACGAAGGAGTAGGAGAACAGAGAGGAGATGTGGGTTGGAAGAGGAACCCTGCCTATAGGTTCACAGCGCAAGGCCGGGGCCTGGTCCCCGAGGTTGTATGGACACTTATGGTTCTGCAGCAGACACCGGTGGAGTAGTTGGCTGTAAATGCACTACTCCCATCAAACACTTGGGACACAACAGCAATTGAATAGAGAGCCAGGACTCTGGAGAAAGGAGTCCCCGATAGAGGCTACAGCTGTCTGCCATACGAGTAGAGTTGCTAGGAACATCTGACAGGAGCAACTTCAGAGTACCACGGTACCGGAGCTCTTCACACCTTAAGGCGCAATAGAGGAGTCAATCAGGAAAGGTACATGTTGGTGGAGTGTTGGAGAGGAGAATCCTGACTTGCCATAGAGGTTGATTGAGTCTCTGCCCTGGAGGACATGGCACGGAGGCAGGCACCAGTGTGTATCACGGACTATGAGTAAAGCTTTGGAACTGCAAGACCTGGTGTCTTCCATTCATTAGTGCGCTAACATCGTCAGAACTGCTACATCTGGGTACCAGATATCAAAGAAACAATTTTCGGATTTAAACGTGCGCTGCCAGACAAAACGACTCCTTTCCAGATTGTGTACTTGTATACTTTTATTTTCCCAACGCGTTTCGAAGTCTCAAACTTCTTCCTCAGGGGATGACATGTCATCCCCTGAGGAAGAAGTTTGAGACTTCGAAACGCGTTGGGAAAATAAAAGTATACAAGTACACAATCTGGAAAGGAGTCGTTTTGTCTGGCAGCGCACGTTTAAATCCGAAAATTGTTTCTTTGATATCTGATGATCTATGGTCACGGCGTGGCCATTTGGATGTGCAGCAGCTTTGACCTCTATTCCTTTATGCCTCTAACTCTCCTGCTATTGGTGAGTATAATAGCTTGAACTGCATCTCTTTTACCTGGGTAAGACCCTATTGCGCTCTTTCTCTTTTAGTTTTAACCACATCTGGGTACCAGCATTCCTCACACCACCTGCGCCTATTCTCATCTATTGCAACTACACTGCCCTGGTGTTACAACTTCACCTGTGGGGAGCTACACCATCTATGCTGCAACACACCATCAGCCTCAGAGGATCTGCACGCAGCGTTGGCTTAACATCTTCCTTGCCAAACACCACAGATCTAAAGTGTACAGAATATTTCTGATGCTATCCTATATATGAATCAAGGTCCCGATAGCCAGATATCTAATTCCGGGGTTTCCCTGAATGCTAGCCAGGAGGCCCAAGTGTTATATAGTCTGTCAGGGTTCCCTGTGGTTTGAATCAGCAAATACTCCATTCTATAAATATCATTGAGTTCTGCAACAAATTCAGAGCGAGAAGGGTATTTCTCTTGCTTCCAAAACCGGGGCATCAGATTCTGAGTAGCCGTGAGAAAGTGCCTGAGGAGATTCTTCTTAAACCTGGAAATCGACATATCACATAAAGATAAAAGTGCAAGTTCCACTGTAGGTTGAATTTGACATATTGATAGCCTGTTGTAGAGATCAAAAATCGACAACCACAACTTCTTTATAGGCGGGCAGTCCCACCATATGTGAACATATGTTCCTTTATCCTGTAAGCATCTCCAACATGTGTCCGGAATCACTGGAAACATAGAATGCACCATAGAGGGAAACCGGTACCACCTTGTTAAAATCTTATAGCTCCTCTCCTGTGATACCGAGTGTAACAACGTTCTAAATGTAAATAGAAGCACCCTGCCCCTCTCCTCTTGAGATAGGGATCTCCCCAAGTCATGCTCCCATTTTGAGAAAAATAATGGGAAGTCACGTGTCGGAGTCTCATTTTTTTGAAAAAGACTGTACAGCAAGGAAACAGTGTGGGCCGGAGGGTCCCCCGTGACACAGAGCTCCTCGAAGGGAGTTAAAGGTCTCCTGATATCATTTTGTTTGGATATAGCAGTTATAAAACTTCTTAGTTGTTCATAAAAGAACCAGGCACCTGCGGGTGGTACTCTGCCCTGAAATATCTCATCAAATGACCTCATATCAGATCGATCCACGAAATCATAAACAATAGGACGTGAACTCCTACACTTATCTAGATAAAATTTCCTATCAAAACCAGCAGGGAAATTAGGATTATCATAAATAGGAGTCAGTGGCCCAGGAGATGTTGAGGTCCGAAGAGCCCTGTGCCTCTGTTTACTAAATAAGATCATGTTCCTGGTCAGAAACGGCAAGGTGGCTCCCCCCTTCCCCCCACCCCCCGTGGACCACAGTATAATTTGAGGATCACTACCATTAAGATCACTTTCCAAATTGACCCATTTCTTACTATCCCTGCTATGATATAAATCTAGAATACAAGTTCCCAATGATGCACGGCTATAAGTTAGAAAGTCCGGTAGGCCGACTCCACCCATTCTTTTAGGACAACTTAATAGGTGGTATGATATTCGAACCTGTGTATGGGACCACACAAACCGGCAAATCGCTTTTTTAAGGCGGGAAAAAAAGGGAGGCAGGTAGATATATGGGGATCGTGAAAATAATAAAGAAGGCGTGGCAATAAGTCCATTTTAATTACATTGGCTCTACCAAACCATGATAACGGGAGTTTGTGCCATTTTTCTAGGTCCGATTCTGCTTTATGTAAGGCAGTCTTGAAATTGCTGTCATATAGCCTGGACACCCTAGGTGTTTTTTTGATTCCCAAATAGGTGATGGCGTCAGAACACCATTTAAAGGGGAAGGAGGTGCACAACTTTTCCACCACGGAGGGTTGTAATGATATATTCAGAATCTCAGATTTATGTGAGTTAATTTTGAAATTACTTAATACGCCAAATTCATGTAGCTCTGAAATGTTTGGTAAGCTTATTGTGGGGGAGATGACATACAAGAGAACATCATCCGCGAAATGTGCCAATTTGTGTTCTTCTGACCTCAATTTAACTCCTTTGATTGAGGGGTTATTTTGTATTGCGGTGGCAAGGTACTCCATTGTTAATATATATAGAAAGGGGGAGAGTGGACATCCCATCCTCGTACCGTTCCTAATGGGGAATGCGTCTGAGAGAGCACCATTCACCTTAACTCGTGCACTAGGACATGTATACAAAGCTGAGATCCTCTGGAGCATTACTCCTTTCAAGCCAATTCCTTGTAGAGCTTGAAACATGAAATCCCAGTGTACCCTGTCGAAGGCTTTCTCAGCATCAATTGACAGGATACACATGGGGTCCCCCTCCCTCTCCGCCCTATCTATCAATGATATAGTCCGGATGGAATTGTCTCTCGCCTCCCGCCCTGGAACAAAGCCCACCTGATCTTGATTTATCATGTTCGGAAGAAGGGGTCCCAATCTTTTTGCGATAATTTTTGCGTAAATTTTAATATCTAGATTTATTAAGGATATTGGCCGGTAATTGTCACAGTAAGAAGGGTCTTTGCCTGGCTTAGGTAAGACCGTGATGTGAGCGGTCAAAGCCTGGGACGGAGAGGATCCTCCCGAGGAAATAGAATTACACATTGCTAGGAGCATTGGGCTCAACGAGTAGGAGAATGACTTATAAAAACCAGCTGTATACCCATCCGGGCCAGGACCCTTTCCCTGTTTTAGTTCTTTAATTGTTTCAGACACCTCCTCCAATGTGAAATCTTTTTCTAAGTCTGTCAGTTTGTCCTCCGATATGGGAGGAATACTATTTTGTTGTAAGTACATGTTAATTTTATTGTGAAGTGACGGTACTGGTAGATCCCTATAGTGACCAGCTATATTATATAAAGTTTTATAATAGTCACTGAAGCCCACAAGAATATCCCCGGTATTGTGCACCTTCTTTCCCCCCCTTGTTTTGATAAAGGGTATATAAGTGTTTAAGTCACGCGGGTGTATAGCTCTGGCCAGTAACTTGCCGCTTTTATTTCCAAGTTGATAGAAATGGTTCCTGAGCCGTTCCCTAAAGCATCATGATTTCTGGTCCAGTAAAGCCAACATTTTTTGTCTGGCGGTGGAGAGATGTGCAAATGTAGCGGGGTCTAGATCACGTTTATGTTTATTTTCTAGTTTGTAAATTTGATCTGATAGACTGGATAACTCTGCGATTCTCTCTTTTTTCAGTCGAGCACCATGTGAGATAAATACCCCCCTCACAACACTTTTTAAAGCTTCCCACTTGATAGGAGGGGATGTGGGATCTTCACCATGATCAATTATAAAATTGGATATTGATCGTTCCACCTCTGATTAGCACAAGGCGTCTTGAAGTAAATTCTCTTTCAGGCGCCATGAGAACCCCGATTTTGCATTTGAGTGTAATATGATGGAAAAAATATTGGGGCATGATCTGACCATAGTATCAACCCCACATCCGCCTCCACCGGCAGATCTAGCAAGTTGTGTGATATAAAAAAAATGATCTATTCTACTGTAAATGTGAGAAGAAACTATAGTCTCTAGTGTCAGGGTGGAGGACCCTCCAAATGTCCACCAATCTCATGCTGCACATCTGTTTCTTAATTTGATTAACAGAGGATAAGGGGTATGATGTCCTACCTGAGGAAACGTCCACCGCGGGGTTTATGGGGATGTTAAAGTCCCCCCCTAATATCACAGGAGAGGAGCCAGCGAAGTCCTCAAGGCGTTTCTTGCATTCTGCTCCAAATTTCCGCTGTCCTTGGTTAGGGAAATATACGTTAGCTATAACCAGTTTGCGGGTTGCGCATGATATTAACAAGAAGATATATCTGCCTTCCGGGTCTATTACAGAGTCTAGAACCTCAGGCATGGAAGTTTTATGAAAGGCTATTGAGACTCCTTTGGACTTAGAATATGGGTTAGAACTATGGTACCATTTGGGGTAATGTTTTGAAACGCATTATGGTATAGCACCAGTTTTAAAGTGGGTCTCCTGGAGCATTAAAACCGAGACCTTTTGCCTATTATTTGTGGTCAGGACCTGTCTCCTTTTCTCGGGTATGTTCAGCCCCTTAACATTAAAGGAGCAAAACTTAATTTTATCCATAATCTGATGGGAATCGTACGTCTCCAATTATTAGATATCCGCTCGAGGGAGGGGCCATCATGACACCTATATAGAGATTGGGTAAAGTAAGGGGTTGGAAAGGGAACAAGAGGTAAGAAGTGAAGGATTTAGAGAGAAGAGAGAACGGGATAAGAGGGAAAAGTAAGGAATACCTGAAGCGTCACATTTGAGTAAACACTCCAATTTTTATGCATCACTGATGCTGGTTCTGGTAGAACACTACCCAGATACCCCACCAAGAGAGAGGAAGCCCAGAAAAGACCCGAGACTCCCTCCCCAGCCTAACAAATCTAGAGAAAACATTCAGTTATCGCTGAACATCTGCATATATCAAAAACATTCAAACAGATATGACAAATCAAAGCAAAACAAAACACTTGTATATATATCCACGAGAGTGTATATATATTCTTATCCAGATGGTGTTTCTATTTGGGGAACACTCCAATTGTATTCAGGCTTGTCGCAACCCAGGACATGACAATACCGGGAGAAGTCCTCAAGTCGGATTAGAGGAATCTCCTCTGCTGCTTCTCTTTTTGGACTGATGAACCTTTAGCCATCTGGGTGGTGCCCCTGGAAGTGTTGGGCCCACAGGCCACTCCGGGAGATCTATCATGGGGAGTTCAAAGGCACCCAGAAAATTTGTCAGGTCACCAATCCATCGAAAAGAAGCTGTTTTGCCTCCTTTGAAGGCCGTTAATTGAAAGGGATAGCCCCATCTATACGGAATGTCTCTTTCCTTGAGTTCTGCTAACAACTGCTTCAAGGCTCTCCGCAGTTGCAGTGTGCGCCTTGACAGGTCTGACAAAATTAGGATTTGTTGATCTTCGTATCTGATGGAACCCTTTTTCCTGGAAGCTGTCATTATGGCCTCCTTGATTCTGTAATAGTGAACTCTACAGATTACGTCTCTAGGACGCATATCTGAGGTATATTTAGGTCCGAGTGACCTGTGGATCCTGTCAAACGCAATAGGTCCACCATCTTTGTCGTCAAGTATGTCCAGGGAGATCCTCTGAGCTGTGCGATCCAATTCGGCGGGGCCAATAGACTCTGGTAGACCGTGGATACGTATGTTGTTATGTCTATTGCGGTTTTCTAAGTCCTCCCGACCCGATGAGAGTTCTTCCATCCTGAGAGTGTGGTCAATTATGATATCCCTATGTGCCTGTAATTCTTGGGAAATATCTTCCTGTGTTTTCTCCACATCCTCGATTCGTGTGGTAAATTCCTTCTGTAAATTGTGGATTTCTTGTTTATAAGCATTTTCTAATCTGCATGCGAACCCTTCAAGGTCTTTTTTAGTGGGAAGTGCTTTTATAAACTTGCTTAATTCGGCAATACTCATTTCTTCATTGGCTGCATTATCTCTGTCCTGTTCATCAAACATTGTTACAGGAGAGCTGTGTGAGGTAATTGACTCTCTGGAAGTGGAACTATCTCGAGATGTATATTGTGATAAAGATGATCTTGTATTTCTGGCCTGGGGGGTTGGGTTTAGGTAACGCTTCACGTCTTTTAGAGTGGCCCCCTGATTTGAATCTGCGTTAAGCTCAATAGCCCGTCTGGATTTGCCCATAGGTGTCTGTAGTTTGTTTCAGCTGCTGTTATTTTAGAAAGGCATGGGGAGGTGGAGTAGTCACTCCATTAGAATCGGTCCTCCATCAGCAAGCCCCTCTCAAGTAGAGCGTCTATATATTTGAAAATGCGTTAGGGTCGTGCACTCATCTCCAAAAACATAACCAAAGGGGAATATGATTAATGAAGAAAAATAGATCAGAGTATTATTCCAAGTTCCAACACTAGGTGACACTTAAGTCTTTGTATTGACAAGCTAAGCAGAGATTTCTGTGTATAATCTTCATATAATATTCACCCTGAGGTCCCAATGAGATATAACTAAAGGCTGACAATTGTTGGAGATTGATGTCAAGAGATTTAAAGGCAAAACAAACTTTAATATGCTGGTAAGTGTGCATTCATAACTTTCAGTTCCACTTGAGGCAGGTAAATATACATTTCTATATCCATTGTTCTCCAAAATGGCGGGAAAAGTCCTCTGTACTAGGGGGTAATGGCGGGGCCGTTCTATATCGGCTTTCCCTCCCCTGTTCCACCACAGCTCTCCTCTCTTAGTGCCCAATTCCACAGCAGCTCCAAACCAGCAGTCTCCCAGCACAGGGCTCAGCAGGGAGAGTATGGAGTTAAAAGATATATGCAGTGAAGGGTGACCGGAGTGGGGAGGATATCTTCTTACCTCCACTCCACCGTCCCTAGGCAGTAAGCTCTCTCCAATGCACCCTCCTCCAACCGACTCCAGGGTAAGCTCAGCTTTGTCCCGCCAGGTCCCTGCCTTCTCTCACACTGCTCCCAGGCTCGTAATGGATGCCTCTGTCTGCAGAGCAGCCGCAGGTCAGACCTCCCTCACCGGCTCCTCTGCCACCACTCCTTTCCCACAATGCAGGGGTCTGCTCCTCCGGCCTCCTACGCCACAAGTCTGGCAGGAGCTGAACAGAAATCAGGCAAAAGTCACTTAAAACTCGTGAGTAATTCGACACCGGTGCCTATAAATCGGACAGCACTCGCATGGTGTGAGTGCTGTCAGATTTTTTATCGCACCCATTGACTTGCATTGGCGATTTTCACCTAAAAATCGTAGCAAATCGCAGCATGCTGCGATTTTTTAATGAGTTCGATTTCGGCTGAGGGAAAAAAAAAAAAAAAAAAAACAAAATCGCAAATGAGATGTCACCCATTGATAAACATTGGTCAGAGTGCAATCCGATTTTTAATCGGATTGCACTCATCCGATTTTCTCACCAGTGAGTATGAGCCCTAAGGTGATCTGACACTTCACACAGCGCTGTGTCAGATCAGCGATCTGACAGTCGCTGCTGCTGCTCCCTCGTGCCTGCTCTCAGCCGCCTCTCTGCAGGCCCCCGTGGCCGTATTGGATCCGGGGGCCTGCAGAGAGGAGACCCTCAGAGCGACGCAGCACATCACGTCGCTCTGAGGGTCTCAGGGAAGCACGGAGGGAGCCCCATCTCTGCGCTCTTCTCTCCTATGCCCCTGGTACAATGCAATCATGTTTGATCGCAGTGTGCCAGGGGTTAATGTCCGTGACCACCCCTGACACATAGTGCCAGATGTCAGCTGTGATAATCAGCTGGCACCCGGCCGCGATCAGCGGTGCTCCCCCCAGGGGGCGCCGCTGATCGCTATGACGTACTATCCTGTCCTTCAGAATTAAGTACCAGGGCACATGGACGGGATAGAACATCATATGTCAGAAAGGAGTTAATACTCCTACTGCTTTTTCACCGAACTGGGTAAATCTCAGCCAGCGAGAAGGTGTATACTGCAGAGGAGGAGTTAATTTTCTCTGTGATTCACTTAGTGTCCTCCTAGTGGCAGCAGCATTACACCCATAGTCCTGTGTCCCCCAATGATTGGCTCAGAGAAAAGGATTTTATGGTGAGTACACAAATATGCCTATATTACATGCGTTATTCCGCCTATTTTTAATGACTTGCTAGTCAAAAAAATGCAAAAAAAGAGCAATGACCACACTTATAATTACTTACCGGTACATTTATATTATGACGGCCACTGAGACAACTCGGATTTCTGGACACCAGAAGTAAAGATAAACAATGCTACAGACGGATGCGTTTCAGCGAGAAGCCTTAATCATGGTATATACTGAAATGAATGCGGAGTTCCTTTTATACACAATCAAACTCAAGACTCCATCTGCATTTAATTAGTGGTGCGAAAAGCACCTGATTTTTAACCTCAGAGAGTGTGGTTAAGAGTAGACTCGGCATCCATATGAGCAGCAAGGAAAATACAATCTACAAGAAAAACAAAAGAATTTTTTTTGTACATACATAAAATAAAAATATATGCAACATGCTATACAATAAATTTAATTGTATTGAAGAATTAAATCATGTCGCATGTTCATACCATGAGGGATACGGGTTTGAAGCTTGAATATCCAGAACAATTCTCTGTTTAATAATTTACGTCTAAAGTCCCCTCCTCTATTAGGTCTAAAAACCTTTTCAGTGTCCAAGAATTTGAAAAAAATTGGCATTCCCTTCGTGCATGTTAAATATGTCTGCAGCTTCCAGACATTTTTCTAAAATCGCAGGATTACCAGAATCGATAGATGTCTCCTATCTTCACTTGTGGTGTCTAGTAATCCAAGCTTTTTTTACCTGGAATATTAAAAACTGCATTTTAATCCACTTGAAGCACATGTTCTACTGACGCTGGAAATTTTCATGCTGTCCTTTTCCATTGATTATCCATGCCCCTCACTAGGACAGTTTAGGGCATCTACCTCTGACAATGTGCAGACAGCAGGGTGAGCTAAACAACTTTTGTTTGACCACTGGGACAGGTTCTCTCTGTGCAGATAGGATGGACATAGGGACAAGTTCACTCAGTGAAGACTGGACAGCCGCTGGAACATGTTCACACAGTGCCACAGGGATAGTTTTACAGTTCTACCCTGGGTATTCAGCCCCCAGGCCCACAGACTGGTACCACGGATGCCGCCACAGGGAACCAGTGGCGTAGGAAGGGGGGTGCGGGGGGGGCGGGCCGCCCCAGGCGGCACGTGTGTGGGGGCGGCGCAGCGTAATACTGGTGTAGTGTGTAATGTACTGGATACACTACTGGTTGTTCTGCATGGCACGGGGATACTAGATTGTCTATGAACTCTTAGACTCACCAGGGGCATAACAGGTTCACCACTGACAGGGTGAGGGTTCTCTGGCTCCACTGCTGGTGTGGCATCTGCTGCCTGATCTTCAGGATTTTCTTGAGTCACTTCTTCCTGTGCTATCAGCTGGGGAAAGGTCAACACTGGCACCACTATTGCATCATTTACTTTAGTCCAATTTGCAGGGAATTCTCCAAGTATGGTGCTGACCTTTTCTTCTTGTATGGGTTGGATGTTATCTTGTTCTTCCATTCTTTCTTTTAGCTGATCAGGGCATAATTTCAAATGATCTCTTGATATTGCTGTTGAGGTTTCTCCTCCATCTTTACTAATAAGGCACACCTTGGTATTGTCAAAGTTTGAGGGTAGAATGGTGTAGGGATCAGCTTCCCATTGGTCATCCAGCTTATGCGGTCTTCTTTTCCTCTTGAGGAGTTGTTCTCCTGGTGACAAGGGAACTGCAGGTGCATGCTGATTGCAGTGCCTTTCTTGCTTTTGTCTGGCCTGGGCTAAACTCTTTTCCACACATTCTTGTACTCTTCTGTACTGTTGCTGCCTCTCTGTATCCCAGTCAGCATCTGGTGACGTTACTTCAGGTGTCAGGACTCCCATGTCCAAATCAATAGGCAGTTTACCAGGCCTCGCTCCATTAGGTAGGCTGAAGTACAGTTGGTGGAATTCACAGGAATGTGGTTGTAGAGGTCTACCAGATCTGGCAACTTTTCTGGTCACAGATTCCTCTCCTCCAAAGGCAAGGTCTTCAGTAGGTCAATCACTACCTGGTTCATCTTCCCACACATGCCATTGGTCTGCGGGTGGTACGGTGTTGTCCTGATCTTCTTACAACCATACAAGTTACAGAATTCCTGGAACACTTCTGCCTCAAAAGTGGGACCTTGATCGGTAAGCACTCGCTCAGGATATCCATGTGGTCTACAGAAGTGCTGTTGAAAGGCTCTGGCTGCTGTCCTGGCTGTTTGATCTTTGACAGGCACAACTACCAGGAATCTTGAGTAGTGGTCCACAATGGTAAGAGCATAGATATAGCCTGACCGGCTTGGAACCAGCTTCACATGGTCCAGGGCTACCAACTCAAGTGGCTGTTTGGTGATGATTGGCTGTAGAGGAGCTCTCTGGCTGTTTCGATCCTTTCTGCGCAGGTTACATTGTCCACACTCCCGGCACCACCTTTCAATGGCTTTCCTCATACCAGCCCAGTAGAACCTCTCCTGGAGCAAGGCTTCCAACTTCTTCCATCCGAAGTGGCCAGCTCCATTGTGGTATGCTTCCAGGACCATTGATGCCTCTCTCTTTGGGACTATCACCTGCCAAACCAGCTCATGAGTGCAGGCATTGATACTCCTCTGACACAGCTTTCCTTCATAAATGAACAGCCAGCCTCTTTCCTTCCACAACTGCTGGGTTTCTTCAGGAGCATCTGACTCTGGGCGTGAGTCAGCTTGTGACAGTAGCTCTTTCACCAGGCGGACTGCAGGGTTACTATCCTCAGTTTCTGCCCAGTCATGATGCTGCAATGGATTTAGCGTGACCACTTTCAAGCCAGACCGTCTGTTTCTCACTCCTTGGGCACGTTGGGCCGCAAGTGGCCGGTGGAAGGGAGGCAACTCTATTTCTTCAAGAGCCTCAGGGTCTTCTCCTGCATCTGGCAGATTAGGCATTCTGGACAGCGCATCAGCATTGGCATTCTTGTGCCCTGCCCGGTACTTGATGGTAAACTCATAGTTAGACAGCCGAGCCATCCATCGCTGTTCCAGTGCACCTAGTTTTGCAGTGTCCAAGTGAGTCAACAGGTTGTTGTCCGTGAATATGGTAAACTTGGCTGAAGCTAGGTAATGCTTGAATCTTTCAGTCACAGCCCAGACTATGGTGAGGAACTCCAGCTTGAAGGAACTGTAGTTGTCAGGGTTCCTTTCAGTGGGACGAAGCTTCCTGCTGGCGTAGGAGATCACTCTTTTTTCGCCATTCTGTACCTGTGACAGTACTGCTCCCAGTCCCACGTTGCTGGCATCAGTATACAACACAAAGGGTTTGTCATAATCTGGGTAGGCCAGAACTTCATCTCCTGTGAGAGCCATCTTCAGTCTGGTGATGGACCTCTCCAACTCCTCAGTCCATTCAAATGTGGAACTTTTCTGTTTGGCTTTCTTGGACTGCCCCACCAGAAGATTTTGCATAGGAGTGGCTATTTCAGTGAAGCCTTTGATGAACCTTCGGTAGTAGCCTACCAACCAGAGGAATTGGCGTACTTCATGGAGGTTGCTGGGCTTTGGTCAGTTCCGGATGACTGTGACTTTGTCCGGATCTGGTGCCACACCTTCTGCACTCACTACATGACCGAGGTACTGTACCTTGGGCTTCAGGAGGTGGCATTTGGAAGGCTTCACCTTTAGGCCAAAATTGGACAAGGCTTCAAACACTTCAGCCAGGTGCTCCAGATGGTCTTCATAAGTCTTGGAGAAAACAATGGCATCATCAAGGTACAACAGGACTGTCTCAAAGTTCATGTGTCCCAGGCAGCACTCCATCAGCCGTTGAAATGTTCCTGGGGCAGTGCAGAGCCCGAATGGCATATAATTGAACTCACAGAGACCCATTGGAGTGGTAAATGCTGTTTTCTCCTTGTCTGCCTCTACCACGGGAACCTGCCAATACCCACTAGTGAGATCTAAGGTGGAAAAGTAGTTTGCAGTTTTAAGCGCAGCTAATGACTCTTCAATTCTGGGCAGTGGGTAGGCATCCTTATGTGTAATGCTGTTAATTTTCCTGTAATCAACACACATTCTCATGGTACCATCCTTTTTCTTTACAAAAACTATTGGAGCTGCCCAGGGGCTACAACTGTCTCTGATGACCCCTGCTTCCTTCATCTCTCTCAACATACCTTTAGCACATTGGTATTGTGTTGGGTTTATAGGCCGGTACCTTTAATTAATGGGTGGATGATCTCCAGTGAGGATATGATGTTGAACCCCTTTTGCCTGCCCAAAATCTAGTGGGTGTTTACTGAATACCCGCTCATATTCTTGTGTCACTCTGTAAACCCCATTTTTCTGGTATGAAGGTGTAGAGTCAGTCCCCACCTGCAGTTGCTGGCACAACTCCTCTGTCTGCTTCACAGAGCCATTGTCCTCCACCTGATCGGATGAGGCCAAGGGCTCTGCTGCCTGCAAAGAGTTGTTATTAACAGTGAGCAGCTTAGCAACTGTGGCGTACCGAGGTATGGTGGCCTCCTCCTCCCCACAATTCAAAAGGCGTTCAGGTACTCTCCCTTTACGTACATCAACCACCCCTCTGGCTGTCAGGACAGTGGGCCTGCTATCAGAATATACTGGTTCTACCAATGCCTGGCAATCCTTCCCTCTGAGGCCTATGGCTGCCTGACACCAAATCAACATTTCACTTCTGGGGGTATTGCAATTGGGAAAGCATCACTCACTCTGACACTACCAATTTCTCCGCCAGAGAGTTCTACTTGTTGTCTTTGCATCAGGGCCTTGATCTCCTTCTGCAGGACTCGTTGTTCACTGGAACCAGCAGTCTCAGCTACCTGTTGCAACAAGACAATGACCTCGGAAAGACAATTTTCAATTACATTTGTACCAAGAGTCATCATGGGATTACATTCTCGTCGATCAATATCCACAACTATCAGACCTTGAGATTTCAACTCCACCCTCCCCACTTTAACAATAATTTCTTTACATCCCACTTGTGGTAAAGACTGACCATTACTGGCAACTACTGTTAGTTCATCAGTTGGGCCACGGGTGAGTTCAGAGTCAGCCCAATACCGCTTGTAGAGGATATAGGGCCTAGTGGTCACCTGAGAGCCAGTGTCCAGCAAAGCATTCATGGGGATGCCGTCAATCACCACAGGAAGGACCGGTCTCCCTCCAACATACTTGGCTCGCCAGTTCCTTGGGCCTTGCGGTCCTACTCCTGGGGGTTGGCCCTCTGCCCCAGGGGTTGCTCGTTTAAAGGACAAAATCTTGCAAGATGACCTGCCTTGTAGCAGCGATGACAGATGGGACGTCCATCCTGGTCATAGCGGTCGTTGTTCCTTCCTCGGAGTGGCGGGGTTCTCCTCCTCCGGAGCCACGGGACATCCTCTGGACTGGAAGCTAGCTGGATCTTCTCTTTGGAGGACACCTGCAGGGACTGCACGGTTTTAGTAAGTGCAGCCATAACCCTGGTCAACTCCTGGACCTGATGACGCAGCTCCTCAGTTGGATCTTTATCCAGAGTCTGTGCATCCGCCTCCACAGGGATGGAAGGAAAAGATGTTGCTTCCTGATGGTAGGTGATCGCTGGGCGCCTAGGGGGCGCTGGACGGCTGTCAGTTGATTCCTGCAGGACCCGAATAGCCCTGTCCTTAAAATCAGCAAAGTCCAGATCAGGGTTTTGCAGGGTTATGATGCGCAACTGCTCTCTGTGGGTACTGGATACGAGTCCTTCAATGAACTGCTCCTTTAACAGTTTATCTTCCTCCTTCACACTGTCAGGATCAACTTGCTTAACTGCTCGCAGCACCTCATTGCAGGTTAAGAGCATAGTCCCTTATACTGTCCTGCGTTCTCTGCTTACATCCAAAGAATCGCATCTTGATTTCAGCTGCAGTGCGGGTGTCAAAGGTGCTTCTCAGCTTGGCTAGAATTTTTTTAACAGTCTCTTTGTCAGTGTCCTGCCAGGCTTTCACCTCTCTCTGTGCTGCACCCATTAGCTGTCCAATAAGGATGTTCACTTTCTTGTTTTCAGACAGAGGGTATACTTTAAACAAACTGCACAGTCTGTCTTTGAATTCACTCAGGGTATGTGACTCACCCGAGTACTGCGGTAGCCAGGCCGCTCCCAGGATGTAGGGCATAGACAGCGGCATTATGGGGACCGCTGCGGCGGGCGCTACTCCTTGCGGCGCTGAGGGGTTGGCAACGGCGTCCGCCGCTGCATTGCTGCTTGGCACAGACATTCTCTCCCCCCTTGTTAACGTTATCCAGGGTCGGGGGTTAAGTGAGCTTACCGGCGGCTGCTTCGCAGGCCCAATGCTCTGGGCTGTAGGCCTCAGCTCCTCCCACTTCTCATGCGCTGTCCTCTCTTCCCGCGCGGCACCTCACTTCTTCGCGCTCTGTGGCAGGCCCCGCCCACAAAGGCCTGCCTCTTTTGGTTCCCGCGCGTGCCAAGCAGCGCGGCAATTGGCGCCAACACAGTCTTTTACACAAACACAGTCTATGGCACACAGGACCCGGGAGGTACCGGGCTCCGTAATCCTGTTCGTGACGCCAAGTTGGGTCGCCCTCCCAGGGCTGTGGGGTACTCGGTACCGGGCCGGTGTCGGTGGAATGTGTCACAGCAGTGGTGACCTGGTCCGTGGCCCTGGGCGCCCAATTAATAGGGCAAGTTTGAATGGTGGAATGTAGTTAATGGAATAGTTTGACGCTGCATGCAGATCCACTGGGACTGATGGTATGGTGCAGCAAAGAGGTAAAAACTCCCCACAGGTGAAGCTGTAGTCCCAGGGCAGTGTAGATGTGGTTGGCATGGGGATGTAGCAGTGCCGGAAGGGTAGGAAGCAGACAAAGACACAGTGGGGTGCAATTTCTGTACCTTTACTTGATAAATGCAGTCCAGGGTCCTGATTACAGATGGTACTGGAGCAGGCTAGCCTGGAAGCAGCTCAGGGATTCTCTCTCAGCAGATGGGCTGTGCAGTCTCCTTCTTAGCGCTTATTTGAGTGAAGTACTCCTAGAACTGAGTTACACTGAAGTTCCTCCTAATTCTCTTCTACTAGCACTTCCTCGTATGGCAGACTGCTGTAGCCGCTATTCCTCTCTTGGCTCACTCCGTGCTGTTGTGCCTCAGAGTCTTAGATGGGGGTAGGACATTTACAGCCTCCTACTCCTCTGGTGTCTGTTGCAGGACCATTAGTATCCGTACAACCGTGGAGACCAGGCTCCAGTTCATGCGCTCTCGCGGTGAGGGAGCTTTCTTCCTCAGCTCAACCTCCAACTTCTCTCCACATGTCTACACATGTGGCCCTCCTCAAACTAGCTGACCACTCCTTCCTCTTGGCCCTCAGAGAGCACTCCTCCCTTCAATTCCGGTTCAGAGTCCCCCCTGCTGGCCTGGAGTGGAACTGTGTTGCATGTATAGGTTAACTGCGAGAGAGACCCTTCACTGCTTCCAAGCCTGGCATTACCCTCCCTGGAGGAAGGCAAAGCCACTTTGGTGGCCATACTCCTGGGGGTGCCACAGTATTCTTGGCTTTCCTCCTGGTAGCTGTAGTGGAGAGTGACTTGATTAATTCCCCCTCTGCTCCCCTGTTGTAGTGACAGGATGTCCCCATCTTCACGGCGCTTGCTGTCAGAGATCCCGATCTTATTTCTGTATGTGTATAAAAATATACACAAATGCACATATACACTAAATACAGGCTCTGTGTCCCCATATGTGTTAATAACTGAATTTCAATTTGTGACATTTTTCGTGATAAAATTTAGGCATTAAAAAGCACAAGTTATGCTAAACGTGCCACACAAACAATGATTAAAAATACCCAAACACATGTACCTTAAAAAAAATAATTGGCATTTTTATATGCAAAATAAACAGATAAATATATCACTAATGTAATGTATAGAAAAAATATAATCGCAACAAAAGTTCTCGTCTATTTTGCCCAAAGAAATTATTAAAAGTAAATCATGAATAGGGTTGTCCCATTTTAAAAATTACTCCATCAGCTCAGGGGCATAAAAAACACAAAAAAAATTGAGGTTTTACTCCTCCTATGGTCTTAGTTGATTGGCTGCAGCTATGAAGTTGTGTCTGCAGCGCTGTAGTCAATGACTGAACTCCGCGTCTGATGTAGACGTCACAAGCCACTGAGCCTCGGTGATAGATCACAGCACTGTAGACATTAATTCACCGCTGCAGACAATCAACAAAGGTGAGAGCAGTGGCAAGAGACATTGCTGGACCCCAGTAAGGGTATTTGCACACAGAGGTTTTTTTTTTAGGATTATTTTGCTCAGAAAAGACCTGGAAAAGTGCGAAATTACTCCCACAAAGAATCAAATGTATCAGATCATCAGTGTAACAAATACTTATTTTCCCCACTGTAATTATTTCCTTTGTGTGTATTGGAACAATGCAAAAAACAGAGAGAAAAGGGCAAATTGGACATAATGTCACACAAAGCCCCAGAAATGGGCCAGACAAAATTGCTGGCACCCTCAGATTAACATTTGTTTCCACATACTTTGGAATAAATAACTGCAATTGCTTCCTGTTAGCATCAACAAGCATCTTTCGCCTCTCAACTGGAGATTTGGACCACTGTTGTTTTGCGAACTGCTCCAGGTCTTTCATAGTTGAAGGGTGCCTTCTCCCAACAACAATTTTAAGATCTCTCCACAAATGTTCGATGAGATTTATATCCGTAATCATTGCTGACCACTGCAGAACTCTCCAGCGCTTTTTTCCCATCCATTTCTGTGTGATTCCTGAAGTATGCTTTGGGTCATTGTTCTGCTTGAAGACTCATGACTTAGGATGCAAGCCCAGCTTTCTGACACTGGGTACTACAAAATTCTTTGGTAATCTTCAGATTTCATGATGCCTTGCACACAGTCAAGGCAAGCAGAAGCGGAAAAACAACCCCAAAATAGCTTTGAACCTCCACCATATTTAACTGTAGGTACTGTGTCCTTTTCTTTGTAGACCTCATTCCGTTTTTGGTATACTGTAAAATATGGTTTAGCAAAAAGCTCTAACTTGGTCCCATCTGTCCGCAAGATGCTTTATCAGAAGGATTTTGGCTTACTCACGTACATTTTGGCAAACGGCAGTCTAGCTTTTTTATGTTTATGTTTTAGCAGTGGGGATCTGGGTCTCCAGTCATAGCTTTTCATTAAACTCAAAAGTCAATGGATAGCTTGCACTGATGCACCCAGAGCCTGCAGCACAGCTTGAATTTCTTTGGAACTTGATTGGAGCTACTTATCCACCATCCAAACTATTCTACATTACAACCTTTCAACAATTTTTCTCTGCAATCCACATCCAGGGAGATTAGTTACACTGGTATAGGTTGTAAACTTCTTGATTATGTTGCACACAGTGGACAAAGGAACTTCAAGATCTTTGGAGATGGACTTTTAACCTTAAGAGTAATTGGAATGGCCCACTGACCCTGGTTGGGCATTACATGTAAGTGTTTGTTTGGGGTTTGTTTTAAACAATTTAATAAAAGGTAATTTTTAAAGGTATTAGTTTTTCTGATAAGACTTACTGGCCCACAGGAGAACCCTCCAGTGGGCCCCTGTGCAAGAGTGGGCCACCACCCTCTTATATGACCATTACTTGGCCGAAGGAACTTGAATCACTATGTACAGACAAGGCAACCTCTTATTTA